>NW_006921876.1:4134720-4138107 GCF_000298275.1 Orycteropus afer afer
TGATAGAGCCTGTTGGAATCCCTGAGACTATGGCACCTAGCTGCCCTCCAGGTCTGGAATTGAACCCACTCCTGTGGCTTCCAGCCAAACAAAAGACAGGTATATGACCTGAATATTTACATTAGGTAGACACACTCCTTGGAGAGATAAATCATGGGAGACTAGAAAGGCTGTGTATGCACAGGGAGACAGCTCCAGCAGCAGGAGTGCATGGGAGGAAAGAATACAGGGAAGAGGTAACTGTGGAGGAAGTGGGAAGAGAGCTGTTGCATTGTGGAAAATTTCAATGTCATGAGACAAAGTATATGTGAACTGCTGTATGGGAAATGAATTTGCTCTGTAAACTTTGACCCAAATTACAATAATAATTAAAAAAAAATAAAATAAATACCAAGCTTTTTACTAGAATTACCACATGAAAAATACTGAGATGAACTATTTCAAGCTTATACAGGAGTAGGGAGAGCTGAAAGGGCTATGAGAGGATGCTCTTGGTCAGGACCTGTCTTTGACTCTTGTTCTCATTCTCCCTGCCCCATTCATATCTTTTGAAGTCATGCTTGTTCTAGTGGCAGCACAAAAAGACTTATAAGCATCTACTATCTGGTTCAGGGAGACTTTGTCTCAAAATCAGGTATTCCTTCATAGAACCCTGATCATTGGTGCTTTCTATCAACATTTTCTATCAACAGTGGCTGCGATGATGGACTCAAGTATAGCAGAGATCATGGAGCTGGCATGGGATCAGGCAGTGTTTCGTTCTGCTGTGCATGGGGTTGCTATGAGTCGGAAACGACTCCACGGCACCTAACAACAACAACAACATCAACATTTCACTTGAGGGGCAGTATTTTAGGACTGCTATGCTAAATTGTGCAGATTGTATATGGCTGTACTCTAGAGGCACCATTCACATAATTGTACAGTGAATGGTGCTCCCTGGAATTGGAACCTAAGCAGCTGTATATTGGGGTGCATTGGTATATTATAGAAAGAGCCTAACCTCGCCTCTAACTCAACCACTTACACATTGCATGACCTTGGTCATTTACTTAAATTTCAAGCACCTCAGTGTCCTGGTTTGTACACTGGGAATGGCAATAAGGTTCTTACATGGCTGGTCATGAAGATAAATATGTTATAAATTCTAAAAGTGTTAGTTATTCATATTTCTACTCCATCATTTTAATTTATTTGCTAATGTTGAGGAGAGCTGATGACAACTGTGAATAACATATTTGTTCTATGATAAAAGTGGCTGTGTCCAAAGTAAAGGAGATGAAACCAAGGACTAGAAAAAAGATCCTGCCTTGAAGTTCCCAAATGAGTTGGCATTAAATCATTGCCTAGAATCCCTATAGTCATCTACAGACGAAGTCATTGACAATCTTTTGCAATAAAAGTCCAAAGAAAGATAAACAGACAAAGATAAAGGTAGAGAAGAGTGGGGAAGGAAGACAGAGAGGAGAAAAGGGAGGTAGGGAAGAAAAGACTGAGAAAGAGAAGGAAAACAATTTAATAAAATCAAAGTGTCGAGTAAATATTTACTGGCAGTTTGTCAAGTAAACAATCTTTAGGAGTCTTCTGATCATGAGCCTGGTTTAAGAAAGCACTCACAACCAGTTACCATGAAGACTCCTGCCTTCTGGTGTACGGTCTGTGTCGTAGTCCTCCAGACAGAGAGATAGGTGCACCAACAGCCCAGAGTAGGGCAGGGGTGGCAACAACAAGTCTATCAGAAATGGCCGGCAGGCCAGCTTGCAGCATTTGATAGCTGGTTGCTGCCAACACATTTCTTCACAGCTTAAGGTCACTGCTTCTTTCAAAACCCCTGCCTGGCTAGAATGTCAGCTCACCAAGTTGACAACAGACTGGGGTCCCAGGCCTACTGTTCAGTCGGATGGCAGGAACAGAAAGAACCAGAGAGTGAGGGCAAGTGAAGCTGAATCTGGAGGATGACAGCGATGAAACCCGAGAACCTGAAATCTGTCCTCATGCAGCCAGACATGGGAGAAATATTCAAAAACTAAAAGGCAAAGAGAGGCAGTAACAGAGCAGAAAGCAAGAACTGAAGTGAAGTGAGCATGACTGAGAGAACTGCCTTCAACAGAGCTGTGATGCACAAGGCTTATTTGCAATCAGTTCCAGTTATGAAGTGGAGAGTGGGAAGGGTGGACTGCTTAATATCTATCTGTCTAAGCCCATGAGTTTAAACCAGTCGGGACAAAACTCAGGGCTCCTGAGTACCAGCATGATGATCTGTCACAATAGCTTTCCTCATATTTTCTGCATTTCCCATTTCACTCTGTGAGGTTGAGAAGTTTCAGAATAATGTGAAGGGGTGATGGAAATAACTTAGCTGAGAATCTAGCTCTTCATCCCATTTAAGGTAGGGTTGATTCTCCATCATAGTGTAACTCTCCACAAGCTGGTCACTGCTTACTTTTGCATCTTTAACCCTAATGTGTGTCATCTCCTTACCCAAGGTGTCCATTCTACTGCACATTGAGCACTTCTCATGCTTTTCCTCTTCTGAGTCGATTCCTGTCTCTGGAATATACTGAAATGAATTCTCCACTCCACACTATCTATATCCTACATAATTTCAAGCCCCAGTTCAGATTTCACCTTTTTCATGAAACTTTTTCTGATCTCATCTCATCTCCTAGGCCATTACTGTCAGCACCATTCTTTGAAGATTTACCATATAAACCAAGGGGGGGGGGGTGGAGAAAAAGAAAGAAGGAAAACCCCATCAAACTCACAGCCATCAAGTCGATTCTGACTCATAGAGACCCCCTTTGGGTTTCCAAGGCGGTAAATCTTTAAGGAAGTAGATTGCCTAGTCTTCCTTCTGCAGACTGGCTGATGGGTTTGAACTGCCAATCTTCTCATTGGTAGTCAAATGTCTTAGGCACTACACCACCAGAGCTCCTTGATTTACTGTTTAGTTGGGATGATATTCAAAACACTGGGCACTAATTGTTCAAAGTTGTGGTTGGTCTTGGTGCTAACACATGACCCCAGAGGTCTTACTTCTGTGTCAGATACTTACATTTAATTGCTAGATCATGAAGATATCTCTAGGGTCTGGGTGAGGGGTCATAGTAGCCAGGGCAGTGGAGGTCTCTGGATTGGAGGGCTTTGGAGCAGATGCCATTTACCACCTGGAATAGAGGTATTTCATTTTAACAATTGGCTTAATACATAAGAAGTGAAAATAATTTTTCCACGTATAGTATTATATTTTTAACTAGTTTTTTATGTATGTGCTTTACATAGTCCTAAACTAAGTATTAGGAGCTCTGGTAGCATAGTGCCTAAGGCACTTGACTGCTAACCAGAAGGCTGGCGGTTCAAACCCACCAGCCACTCCTTGGAAGGAAG
>NW_006921876.1:4138207-4146635 GCF_000298275.1 Orycteropus afer afer
GGGCAAATCTACTTCCGTAGTGATACTGCCTTGGCAACCCAAGGAGGGGTCGCTATGAGTCAGGTCCGACTCGATGGCACATAACAACAACAACAACAAACTAAATGTTTATTTCAGAAATCATCTAATCCAAGGATTCTTAATTTAGGGCCTATGCTATAGACTCAAAGGGAGTTCACTGTTTTTACCAGATGTCCAAAGTCCATACTGATGCAGAAAGAGTTAAGAACCACTGGTCTGCTCCAACATTTCCATTTAGCAGATGAAAAAATTAGCTGAGAGAGGTTAAGGATAAGTGATCTTCATGTAATAGTTTTGAGGTAAATGTTTGCTGCCTGTGGTCTAAATAATTAAGTTCCCACAAATGATACTTTGAAGGCACACTTAAGGTGTTCAATGACACCATATTTATTGACTCTGCATCTATTCTTCTGCAGAGAGCCTCAGCAGGTGGGAGTGGGGAGCTGGTAGAAATAGTATCTCTTACCTCAAGCTATGATGATATTTAAATTGAAGTAATGTGTAGACTAAACAACCTATGTTGTTGTTGTTGTTGTTATGTGCTGTCAAATCGGGCCCAACTCATTGTGACCCCCTCCTTGGATTTCCAAGGCCGTATCACTATGGAAGTAGATTGCCCCATCTTCCTTCTGAAGAGTGGCTGGTGGGTTTGAACTGCTTGCCTTCTGGTTAGCAGTCAAGTGCCTTAGGTACTACGCTACCAGAGCTCCCAAACAACCTATCAGGGAGATGAAATCAAGAGCACAGAGTCTAAAATGGGTCATCAGATTGAGGAGATGGGTGAAAGAAGATCTTAATAATCTATTAAAGTTTATTATCAAATAAGCACTTTTCATGCACTAAGTTATTCATCTTTAAAAAAATCTTATAAGATTTAGCATCTCCCATTTTACAGATGAAGAAATTGAGCCATAGAGTGGTTAGAATAACTAGTACAAACACAGTCTATCTCAAGTGTCTTTACTTCTAATCATTGTACCTTGCTGCCTCTTAAGAGTTGAGTAATGGAGACAGGGGATGAAAATAAGAGAAAGAATAGGAATCCCTGTGTGGCACAAACAGTTAACATGCTCAGCTGCTGACCAAACGGCTGTAGGTTTGCATCTGCCCAAAGTGGCTTGGAAGAAAACTTGATGATCTACTTCCACAAAGTCAGCCACTGAAAACCATATGGAGCACAGTTTTACTCTGACATACGTGGGATCGCTGTGAGTTGGAATGACTCAACATAACAGGGTTGGTTTGGGTTTGTTATTTTAGGGTAGTCTGAGTGGGGGATGGGGTGGTGGAAGCTGGGGCTATGCTGGGTTGACTTGTGTTAGGGAAGCTTAATGTGCCAGGGGATCAATGTGACCATTTCTGAGGAGTCCCTGGGTGACACAAATGGTTAACATGCTTGGCTGTTAACTGAAAGTTTGGAGGTTTGAGTCCACCTACAGGCACCTTGGAGGAGAGTCCTGGCCATCTACTTCTGAAAAGTTAGCCATTGAAAACCTTATGGAACACAGTTCTATGCTGACATACATGGGGTCACCATGAGTTGGAATCGATTGGACAGCAATTGGTGCCAGTCTTGATTTAAGATACCTTATTTTATTTAATCTTCACAATAATGAGGCTTGGAGTGTTTAAAATAACTTGCCAATGGTCATACAACTAATACATGGCAGAGCTATCAATCCTTATCTGTCTAACGGCAAGCCTTTGCGTGATGTTTCCCCTGCCCTAACACCGTGAATGCAGAATACCATTGTATTGTCTGATATGGCAAGAATGAGACCAGAAATAAAAAGGAAAAGGAAAAGAGTTAGAAGTTGAGTGGGCATTGAAATGGAGCAACCAGAAATAAAGCAAGGCTGAGGATATGAAAAACCAAAAAACCAAACTCACTGCTGTTGAGTCGGATTTGACTCATAGCGACCCTTCCTTGGGTTTCCTGGGGAAGTATCACTATGGAAGTAGATTGCCCAGTCTTCCTTCTGAGGAGTGGCTGGTGGGTTTGAACCACCAGCCTTCTGGTTAGCAGTCAAGTGCCTTAGGCACTACACCACCAGAGCTCTAGAACAAGAAAACCAAGACAATCATGGTGTGTGAAGCTGTGGAGTTCCTGAAGCTCTTTAAGTCTTGGTTTTTGGTCCCAAGGTTTGTGGGAAAGATGGTTAGGTGCACAGACACAGGATGAGGTGGGTACTCCCCAACATGCTTTGGCCCTTACTCCTGGACCTATTCTGCTTCTAATGACCACCTCGCCTGATGGAGCTCCAGCCCCAAGATTCCATCCCAGTCTTGGTTAGTCATTTTATGGGGCCTGTACAATAGGATCAGACAAAATGGGAACAAAAATCATAAGACAAAAAATCGTGTGGCAGCTTGGGTTTTTGGCATTAGCAAATTTCGGGAGAAGGTAGTCTTCTTCATGAAGGGGTGTGTGTGGGGGTCTCCTTCACGTCTCTAAATTCCTGTTACCGGATGGGCAGCTGCCTATTCTCCACAAGCTTGAGGCTAGCCTCCAATAAAATTATACAGATGGCTTTGGTTCCACAGATGCTCACATTTTGGTTGTCTGACCTTCTCGACAGTTCCTTTCTGGGGAGAATGATATGCTCTCCCTGCCCCGCCCCCAACATTGTATACTTCCTGGCTGAGACATGCAGATGGAGTCTGCAGGTGGCTTGGAGGGGCCCCAGTGGTCTCAGGTTTGGCTCTCGAGGCTGGAAAGGGAGGATTCCAGTTCTGCCCTGAATGGCCCACTAAACTCAGCTCCACTTTTAGGGATTAGGGCATTGGGCTGCGTTTTTCTCTGCTTCTGGGCTTTAGGCAGTGTCTTGAGAACTGCATGGCTGAGAGGGAGGAAACAGGTGGACACCACGTGGGCCGGAGGAAGCACAAGGTCACCAACCCACCCTGGGGCCGGGAGGCAATTGCTCCCTGTGGAGAATGGTGTGTTAATCATCAGAGCGCTGAGCTGTCAGGCTGCAGAGAGCGGAAAGTCAGAGTAAGGACTTGCTTGGTTTGGGGAGAGAACTGATTTCACACAGGTTAGAGTCACTTTCAGTTCTTCCCTTTCTCTTCAGCAATAAGAGTGATGTTGAAAAGAATTAAACATTGTAATTTACACCAGGCAAATTACACTGAACTTTACACTTTGAGAGTGCTTTCATAGAGCCATAGATCTTTACAGCTGGAAGAAACCATCTGGTCCAGTGTCTGGTGCTTGATTGGCACTCAGTAAATGTTTATGGAATCATAGTGATAACTTTTATAGAGAAGGGAAGTGACTTGCCCAAGGTTGTACAGCACGTTAAAGCCAGAGGCTTGATCTTCCAGCAGGGGATGCCCTTCTCCTCAGGGAACTATTACATTACGTGCCCCTGAAAACTTTATTAATCAATATGATTAGAAAAAAACAAATTGGGTAGAAGGGCAAATGTAAATAAGATTCTCACACATCACATGCTATTTTCCTATCTACTTATATTAATTTTATAGGTACTTTATCTTGTTTATTGTCTTTAGCATTAAAGGGCATTTAAATTTCTAAGCCTTTTTCCTCAGCCTCTCTGCCAACATGCGTTAGCATTGACTACTCTAAAATCATTAAATATACTATGAAATAACAGTTGCCATCGAGTTGATTCTGATTCATGGCAACCTCACATATGTGAGAGTAGAAGTGTGCTTCACAGGGTTTTCAATGGCTGATTTTTGGAAGATTGTCAGGCCTTTCTTCTGAGGCACCTCTGGGTTGATACAAACTTCTAGCCTTTCAATTAGCAGCCAAGTATACAAACCATTTGCACCACCCCAGGGACTTCAAATGTTCTGTGTTGTTGTTGTTGTTATGTGCTGGTTGAGTTGAACCCGACTCACAGAGACCCCTCCTTGGGTTTCCGAGGCAGTATCACTATGGAAGTAGATTGCCCAACCTTCCTTTCAAGGAGTGGCTGGTGGGTTTGAACTGCCAGCCTTCTGGTTAGCAGTCAAGTGTCTTAGACGCTATGCTACCAGAGCTCCTAAATGTTCTGTAGGGTGTACATATTTGTTGAGGAGGCAGTGTGATTTAATGGAAAGAGAAATGAGTCAGAAACTAGGCAGTCTTGGAGTTCAAATCTTGTCTCCACCACAGATAATATATGTAACCTCTGGCTGGTTACTTAATTTCTTGGAACTTCAATTTTTTTATACTTGAAATGGGTAGTAATAATAACTGACTCAAAAGTTATTATATGCATTTAATTAAATAGTACATGCTTAGAATGGCACCTAGCACATAGTAAGCCCTGAATAAAAGTTATTGATATTTAGATCTTATTGTAAGTCCTTAATGTGAATTTTCTTCCACTTTTAAGATATTCTCTTTTCAGTATAGAACTTTTTTTTTTTTAATAGCCAAATAACCATTGTATTGTGAAGTTGAATGTTCTTATATTGGCTCACATAAATGGAAACACACATCTGTATTTTAAATTAGATCACCTGGTGTTTATAGCATCTCTTGGGGATACAAAGGACTTTTTACATCAGTTTAGTTTAGTTTTTTTATAAGCTCATTAATTTTCACAACATTCTTATGAGACAAGGATTAGACATATTGCTCATGAATTAATGAAAGTACAGAGAGGTTTAGGCACTTGTCCAACATCACAGGGAAAAATCAGTGACAGCCAGGAACAGTATCCACATCTCCAGGCTCCGAGCTCAGGGCTGTCTTGCTATAAGCTGACTGAAGTGATTGGATGAGCATGCCTTTTTCCTTCCAGTAGGGCTATGTCTCAGGTCCGCTGTAGTCACACATGAGTTTGAGGGGTACAGATAGCACTGCTATCAGATATTAACCATTAACCAGCATTTTCATCCCTCACAACCCCTCTTCCTTCACGTGGGTTTTAATTAGATGAGAACAAAGGGAGAAATCTAGGGCGGTGTTTAGGGTAAAATTGAGCTGTGGAAATATCTAACTTACCTCTATTCCACTTTCCACACCATTTTGCCTGCCATGATGGTGATGGTTTCCAACACTTTTGGGGCCATGATCTTCTTCCTCTCACACTCTATTTTTAGGACCACTACCAGTGGCCATTGAGTTCACTCTGACTCATGGCGACCCCATGGGTATCAGAGCATAACTGTGTGCCATAGGGTTTCCAATCGGTTGGTTTCTCAGTAGTAGATCATTGGACCTTTCTTCCAAGGTGCCTTTGAGTGGATTTGAACCGCCAACCTTTTGGCTAGCAGCCTAGCATGTCACCCATTTGCACCACCCAGGGACTCCTCTGTTCCTAGGAAAAGAGCCTTATATACTTCTTTTTCTGTTGATAGCCTTTAAATTCCCATCCCTAATAAATTGTAATTCAGAAGACTGGTTACAGAAGAGGCTGGGTAATAGAACACTAAGGGGAACAGTGTACCTAGAACCTGCCTAGAAACCTAGGTGCTTCTGATAAAGATGATTCATGAATCTTACACTCTGATGATCACAGACCGGCACTGAGGTTTCTAGAAGTCTGACTTCAATATGAAGGGAGATATTGACACAAGATTGGCAGCCCTACGTGGTGCAGATGATTAATGTGCTTGACTGATACTTGCGAGGTTGGAGGGTTGAGTTTAGTCAGCGCTCCAGAAGAAAAGCCTGGTGATCTCCTGAAAAATCAGCCATTGAAATATGGGGCACAATTGTACTCTGACACATAGGGGGTCACCTTAGTCTGAGTTGATTTGACAGCAACTGGGGTGGGGGTAGAAAGTCAGGAGGGCCTACAAAAGTTTAAACCACAAGGTTTAACAACAGGTAAGAATGAGTTATTTTAAATAAGAGCTTCTTGGGGACTTGAAAACAATTTAATTTTCTGAGTAAGGTAAACACTCTCTCCCTAAGTTTGTCTGTTCTAAGCATTTGCTTAATTAGCTCTTTCTCCAGAGAAAACTTAGAGGTTAACTTCAGGCCAGGCTTTGTTCAAATTAGTTCAAATTTTGAATCTGTTCACATTTGTGCCTGGGCTTACAAAATGTACAGTGAATTCTTCCCAGGTACCATTGTTACTTTTCTTCCTTCCAATCCTTGCCCTCAATCTGCCCCATCCTACAGCCGGCTCCCACCAAATGTTAGGAATGTCTTTTCGATAAGTGCTTCATGGGTGATCTTTCTCTGAGCTATATTTTTAGAGGAAGAGATGAAAGGAGCTTGAGGAATTAAAATCAAGATAAGAAGCCTCTCCCCTGGAATGTTATTAAGAGGATGTGGTCATTTAAAAGTACTTTTCCCTCTTCTCCTCGGTGTTTGACATCTGAAGTCATGGAAGATGCTATCACACCTTGTTTTATTAACATGGCTGGACTCACCTGCTTGGATAAGCCCAGGAACATTAAACTGAAAAAAAAAAAAAAAAAAAGTGGCACAAAAGGGAAGATGAAGGAAAACTAGGTTTTGGCAGTAGGAGATCCCAGCTCTCTGCCAGGTCCCTGCAGCTGCTCTGTTAAATAGCCCCATGAATTTATATCATAGGGAGAGTATTTCCACTATCTGAATATACTGAATCTGCTGTTGTTCAGACAAGATTCAGAAAACCAGTTAAGTTATGTAATGTGTTACTCTTCAAGGGGAACCTGGGAGGAGGGTAGTAAGTTGGGGTAAGGAGTAGAAGGCAAAAATAATCAGAACGGTCTTCTTTGGAGCCAAGCAGGGCTTGTGGAGAGGGGTCAGTGGGTTCAAGAGAAGTTGGACTGAAGACTGTGCACACTAACACCACAGCCATTGAGCCTGAGGCCAGGGGCGTGAGCTGGCAGAGCAGGGCTCTTGCAGAAAGGCACGGTGAAGCAGTGCTGGGAATGTGGGCTTTGGTGCAGCTGGCAGAAGCCTCAGAGCAAGGCACTGTTGCTAAGTCCATGTCTTTGTACTGAGTCCTGGGCTTCCTATTTTGTTTCTTGTTAGAAAATATATGGGCTTATTTCTTGGGGATGTGACAGGAGCAGTCCTTTTGGTGGTGGTGAACTTATAGGGTAGATTTTATGAAAAAGTGCAAGTTCCTAATGTCCTTTTTCATTGGTCTCATAACTCATTTGTCAAACCATATCTCCTGAGTTGGAGGTTGGAAAATATGATCATACTTGGCTGAAGTTTTTCTGACAGTTTGTTACAGAGTGACTTTGGGTCCTGTAAATCTGTACTTCCAGGGCTGCTACTTTCCCTGTAAAGTCTAACAAGGCAAGTGATTTTAGCTCATTAGAATATGGCGCTAATGATGACTGAGGAATGGGTTTGATCAAAAGTGAGATGGTTAGTTTTGCTCTGGTCCCCTTGGAGAACAGGCGGAACCTTCTCCACAGTGAATTGTCTTGCAAATGTCTGCCTGTGGTCTTAGGGCCAAAGAGAACATGGGGAGGGGCCTGAGATCAGATGTGAATCTATTTCCCCATCTGGTAAAACCAGGGCTTTGAACAAGTTCTTCCTCATTCAGTCGTGGCTGACAAAGTTAAACCAAAATGTCCCTGAATTTGTAAAATGTAGGTGAATGAGATCAATAAGAGAACAGGAAAAATTGCCAGTTGATGCCCTGCTAGACACTTCATCTTCATCTTAGAAAACAAGGGCAGTGTGTTCATTGCAAAGCAACCAAATCTCTTGATAGGCAGAGTAGGAAACAACGATGCCCTGCTCAAAGATGGAGGCTGAATGCACTGCTTTGAATGAGTGTCACTCTCCATAGTCCTGTCAATAATCCAATTACCCACATTAGACTCCTCAAAAACCAAAAACGAAACTCACTGCTGTCAAAGCAGATCGCCCAGCCTTCCTTCCAAGGAATGGCTGGTGGGATTGAACCTCCAGTTTTCTGGATAGCAGTCAAATGCTTTAGGCGCTACATCACCAGAGCTCCCCAGACTCCTGAAGCGTTCATTTTGACTTTTCTGAGTTTTCCATTCCAGTGCTTCGATCTGTAATGTTTCCAGTTCCAGTTATTGTTCCAGTTCATCCACATTTTAAAAATCCAGTCTGTTCCTATTTCACTTCATTGGCCATGGCTGAACCAGTTTGAACCAGTTCAAAGGGCTGAGGAAAACATCTCAAAGTATGTGCCATCCTGATAGTTTCAAAATCCTATAGAAAGGAACAGCAAATTAGTACCCTGGTAGGAAGAGCTTTTCTCTCATTAAAAAATGAGAAAGAATTATGAACTATAATAATTTTACAAGGGTGAAGGTGATTATTAGTCCTGGTCTGTGATTAGTACAGAGCTTGGCACCTGGTGGGAGTTGGATAATGGTGTCACATGTGTATGAATTGCCTTGACTTTGAGTTGTGATTCAGCAGTTTTCTTGGAACAGACAAATTTCTTAGATATTAAAATCATTGATTACATATGTGAACAGCTGACAATCAAATATAACAAAGGAGTTTGTTTTAAAG
>NW_006921876.1:4146735-4194675 GCF_000298275.1 Orycteropus afer afer
ATATATATAGTGAGAGTATGGTGTCAATGTTTTTCCGGTAGCATAGTGCCTAAGGCACTTGACTGCTAACCAGAAGGCTGGAGGGTCAAATCCACCAGCTACTCCTCGGAAGGAAGATGGAGCAATCTACTTCCATAGTGATATGGCATCGGAAACCCAAGGAGGGGTTGCTATGAGTCGGGGCCGACTTGATGGCACATAACAAAAACAACAACATTGTGGTTTGCTGTTTCACTCTGGGGGAAAGTGAGTAGTAATAAGTGACTGACTTATTGGAGGTTGGCATTTTATTGTGATTCTTTAAAATATTACTTTTGCCTTATTTTAAAAATACTAAAAGTAGAAGAAAAAAGAAAAAAGATGGCAAGTAAGTATGAGGCAAGGGCAATTGCTACCAACATTTGATTTTATAATCTTCTAATGTTTTATAAGGAACTCTGGTAGCGTAGTACCTAAGGCGTTTGACTGCTAACCAGAAGGCTGGCAGTTCAAATCCATCAGCCACTCCTCAGAAGGAAGGTTGGGTAATCTGCTTCCATAGAAAGGGGTCAGTATGAATCGAATCTGACTCCATGGCAATGAGTTTGGTTTTTTTGGAATGTTTTATAAATGTATATATTTATGTGCACAAATTTTTACAAAATTGAGATCATATTGTTTATACACTTTGTTAAGTCATTTTTTTTCATTTATATGTTTTGAACCATTTCCTATATCTGTAAATATATTTTATATCATTTTAATGTCTAAATATTATTTAATCACAATTTATGTAACAATTTATTGTACATATGGATTATTTTAATTTGTTTGGTAACAGGATGTTTGCGATAAATATCTCTGTAGTAAACTGTAAAAAAACCATATATGTGTATATATATATTCTTTTCTTTTTTTCCTTCCTATACTTGATTTCTAGAAGTGGAATTTTGGGTCAAAAGCTTTGTAAAATTTTAGGGCATTTAGAGATATTAATAGATTTATCCCTAGAAATGTAATTTATTTTGCATTCATATTAACAGTGTTTGAAAGTTATGTTTTCCTCAAGCACTGAGCAATAATAAATGCTTATTAAAATAATATTTTCCAGTCAAGTGGGTGAAAACTGTATCTCATTATTTTAATGTACATATCTTGAACTTTTTCCATTTGTAATGGCCAATTTTATCTGTCCTTTTACTTGCTTTCATCTCTTTTGCCACTTTCTCTACAAGGGTGTTTATGCTCATAGATGTTAAAAGCTTTTTATGTGTCTCAAGTATGTCTTACTGTTGTCTCAGAAAAAAATCTTCCGTAAAGTGAACAACTGCCTTTTAATTTAACTATGCTATATTCTCATTCAGGAGCTCTGGTAGCATAGTGCCTAAAGGCACTTGACTGCTAACCAGAAGCCTGGCGGTTCAAGCCCACCAGCCACTCCTTGGAAGGAAGATGGGGCAATCTACTTCTGTAGTGATACCCCCGCAGAAACCCAAGGAGGAGTCACTATGAGTCGGGTCCGACTCCATGGCACATAACAACAACAACAATATTCTCATTCAATTAATTTCACAAGTACCTGTTGAGTACTTATTTTGTGCTAGGCACTGTGCTAGATGCTTGACATACAACTTTGGAAAAAGACACGTGAGGTGTCTCAATAGTCAATTTTCATTCCTTCAAAAGTGAGGTAAGCAGTAGATGCTTTAGAAGCAGGTGAAATGGACACCTAACCCAGTCTTGGTCATAGTAGGCTTCTTGGAGGAAGGGATGAATTTGCTGAGTCCTAATGGGTGAATTAGCTAGAAAAGGACATCATGTTTGGTAAAGAAACAATGGAAAAACATGAGATGGATCGACATGGTGGCTGCATGGGCTCAAACATACCAAAGATTGTGAGGTCTGGGCACGGGACTGGACAAAGTTTCCTTCTATTATACATAGGGTGGCCATGAATCTGAGCCAACTTGACCACAACTAACAATATAAGAACAACAAAGGATGAATAGCAGTTAGCCAGACATGGAGGAGTCTGTGTGTGTGTGTGTGTGTGTCCACACACACACATGTACACCAGTAGGATGCAATACTATTAGCAAAAGTCAAGAAGAGTGAGGTAAATCACAGGATTGTCACAGTGAGAGAAATAGGGCAGTGGTTGGATGGGTTATCAACAGATGAGCCTGAAAAGTAAGGAGAGGCCAAATTGTGTAGCATTTTAAATCATATACTAAGTAGTGTGATCTTTTTCTGATGCCACAGAGTTGCCATTAATGATTTCCAATAGGGAAATCACAGGGTCAGATTTTCTCTGTAGAAAGAGTCCTCTAGGCCTAAGGTAGGGAATGAATGAAGATTGGAAGGAGGATATTTCTGGAATCTGGGAGATAACTTAAGGGACTCTTAAGATGGGGCCTAAATGAAGGTAGTGGCACTATGAATATGGTTAAGTGTATACATTCAAGAGATTGCTAAGAGGAAGAATTAGTGGGTATTGTATGCCGGGAGGGATGAGATGAGGAGAGTCAAAGGTAGTGCCCATATTTCAGGTAGAGAGAGATGCCATTCAATGAGTTTCTACACACAGAAGGAACAGATCTCTTCAGAGATGAGGAAGTTTTGGAGAGTTTCATGTTGAATATGTTAAGTTTAGGGTGAACTGATACATCAGAGTGGAAACATCCATTTGGATATGTTTATTTGGAACTCAAATAAGAAGTTTTCAGGGGAAATATAGCGTTTTGGAGGTATTAACATAAACAATAATTGAAATGAAGTATAGAGGTAGATATAGTACCAAAGGTAAATATGTAAAATGGGAAGAAAAGAGGGGTCAGGACAGAAAATAGAGAACTCCAATATTTAAGACATGGGAAGAGGAAGTAGAGATTGAGATGGAGTATTTAAAGAGTCCTGGTGGCACAGTGGGTTAAGCACTTGGCTGCTAACTGGACAGTTGGTAGTTTGACAGTACCAGCCACTCTGCAGGAGAAAGATGAGACAGTCTGCTTCCATAAAGATTTACAACCTTGGAGTAGTTCTACTACTCTATAGAGTAGTTCTATTCTGTCCTCTAGGGTCACCATGAGTTGGAATCAATTTGATAGCAATTTTTTTTTTTTTTGACTAAAAATTATGTTGTCATAGAAGAGCTTTTAAGGAAGATAAAATGTTTATCAGTGCCAAAAGATTCCGATTAACAAAATAAAATAAGGGATAAAAAGCCTCTCTTGAATTTAGCAATAAGGATCTTTTTGTCCTTTTTAAGAGGTATTTAGGGTGGTGGAGGTACATACCAGATTTTAAAGGGTTAAAGAGTGTATGGGATGTGAGGAAAT
Source organism: Orycteropus afer afer (assembly GCF_000298275.1). NCBI lineage: Eukaryota > Metazoa > Chordata > Mammalia > Tubulidentata > Orycteropodidae > Orycteropus > Orycteropus afer. Next base: position 4,150,053 of record NW_006921876.1, read on the forward strand.
GAAGAAAGTTAATGCAAAAAACTCCTTAAAGAAGATTGATTGTGAAGGGATAAGAAAGAAAATGTGGTAGCTGAAAGTCCAGATGGTTCTGAGGGGAAAGAAAGAGGGAGACGCTGCTGATGTAGGAGAGGAACACCTGAAGGCCAGAGGTCCTGCAAGGGGAGTAATAGTCCTAGAACACAGGTGGACTCACTAGCCTGAGGCAGGAAGAGAGATTCTGTGCCTTTTCTTATAGAGGAAAAATAACAAAGGATGGGTGCAGAAGAGTATGGTGACAGGCAATTGAGGAATTTACCATGTGATGGTTTTTATTTTGTCTGTGAAGTAGGAGGCAAGATTTTCTGCTGGGCATTAGAAGGGAGGTGGTTGGGTGGGAGGTTTGACAGGATTGGAAAAGGTTTTACTAGTTGCTATGGAGAGTGGAAACGGGGGCTGAACAGGGATGGATAAGAAGATTTCCAGTCAGCACTAATAGCCCTATTGAGCTTGAAGCTGACAAATTGAAGTGGTACCAAATTTGTGCATAGTTTCATGCTTTATTTTTCTCTCTAGTAATCCAGTTGTAGGAGCTGAGAATACAGATTCTATGATTGGGATTTTTCCAATTGGGTGTGACAAAAGATGGATGGGGCGAGCTAATTGATGACCATGCAATAATCATGTGGTTGAAGTCATGAACCATGAGTTCAAAGCTGGGTAGGGAGGGTAGTTGAAAGATCAGGAGAAATTAGAAGAGTCAAAAGACTAGAGGTCTGGGTAAGGTTAAAGAACTGGCTTAGGGCAAATAAATGAGTGGGAGAGTTGCAAGAAAGGGAGGTTGAAGTCGCAGGGGGAGTTTTGGGGTTTAAGATTTCAGAATTGTATCAGTTTCAGGAAAGGATAATAGTCAACATATGTAATATCTAGTATGACACAGACAATGACTAATCAGAGTGGATGACAGCTGTAAGTGACCAGTACATCTACAATGGTGTGCACCTCCAGATTCTAGGGTGTGGACATGGTATGGGTGCAGTCATTATTGGAACTGACAAAGGAGTAAGAATTTGGGCAGTGGATGGTTCATTGCCACGAATCTTCAATTTTCCCAGAATGATGATGTGACTCGATAATGAAAACAAAAATCATGATCCTGGTACCAATATCATCAATAAATGAGTTAATCCCTGACAAAACCATTGTGAGATACTTTGAGACTAGACAACAGCAATAAAGGAAAGAGGAATGTGGTATAGCCAGGTGGCCTAAATTTTGGTCAGAGACTTTATATGAAAAGACGTAGAATCATAGTCTGGAGTAGCAATGGGGAAACAGGCACACAGACCTCACTTACCAACCTTGACATTTGGAAGAATAAGCAACCATTTGGGAAGATCTCATGGGGCAATATTTTTTGAAGAATTAGATTTCAGTTAAGAAATGATGGAGGGGATATTAAAAAAGAAGTTGAAGATACAATAGAATGTATTTCCCTGGAATGGGCAGAATTTGGAAGGAAGAGAGTAGTGGGAGGTTGACTCAGAGGGGGGGGACATAAGCAGTATGGGAATGTGACAAAGGGGGTTAAAAACGACCAGAGAAGCTTACATTTTGAGTGCTGACTCTGGATGATCAATATACAAGGCATGAAGGGATTAGCAGGCTGTACATTTTCCAAATAATTAGTCTTAACACTCTCCTGATGGACAGGGGATGGGAAGAAGAGGTGCACAGGCCAGTGTGGAAGGAGTAAGCATGGGCTAGAGTAATTGTACTCCCAAGAAACCTCAGGAGAGGTGGGCAGGGAGTCACTGGAGTTGGTTCCAGGACTGATGAAATGTTGGAAACAGATAGTCTCTAGTGGGACATATACTCTGTCTGCTTTTCCTACAGCAGAGTACACCTGCAGTGTGACTTAACTGTACCAGAGTTGAGCATAGCATTTTATCCTCCACTGGATTACAAATCCCTTTGTACAGGGGAGGAGCAGAAATGAATTTATTTGGCAGATGAGGGTTTGAATTAGCAGGTTCTCAGCTTAGCACACTGCAAGCTGCCTCTAGGTACAGTGCTGAGTAGCACATTGTTCTGGTTACCTAGTGTCACTCTGACAGGAATATACCACAAATGGGATGGCTGAACAAACAGAAGTTTATTCTCTTATAATTTTGGAGGCCTTAAGTCCGAGTTCAAAGTGCCAGGATCTAGAGGCTGGGTGAAAGCCCCTCAACCTTTTGGGCTTTAGCTTTGCCACTTGCTTCCGGCCCACTGAACCTAGAGGCATCTCTTCACTCAGGCAGCTACTGGCTGCTGAGGCTAACAAACTGAAGGTTGACAAGTAAAACGGCACAGTCCAATGTTACCAAACCACACGGCAGGTCATTAATTCAAGTCCATTGAAAGTTCCAAGGTCGGCACAGCATGGCAGGCTGCTGAGCAATGACACGGGTACATGCAGGATCCAAGCATGCCATAAGTTAGAGACTATTCCCAAGGCTTCTTCCTTACATCCAGGAAGCAGATCACATCCCTATGGCAGCTACTCAGCTGCTCCCAGTAGATTCCACCATGGAGTTGATTGCCAGTCTCATCATGGGGAATACTACTACCAGCTTCCCAGCCACTCAACCAGGCCCAGCCAAGTTGACACACAAATATAACCACCACACACATATATGCTGAGTTGATACTTATTCAATAATTGGACTTCAATCAGTTATTTTCAAAATAGAATTATGTACATTGCTTTTCAGATTTTGTAATAGAGTGGTAGTGTAGACTTAGCCAATATCACACCTTGGCTTTCAAATTCTCCCTGGGGTTAAACATCAATCAGGGCCTTGGGTAATGTAATTTATGGCTGGGTATGAGCATAAGAAAGAAGAATTGGTGAACTGAGGTGTATTACATGACAAAATAGCTAAAGATACAAGGAAATATGATGTAGCTTGCATTGCAGGTGATCATATACTTTCTGTGCATTTATTTCTAGTATGATGCCTTGCACATACTTAGCGATTATCTATTACATGTTTGTTGATGGGTCTTTTCTAGCTCAGATGTTGTTGTTAGGTGCCATCGAGTCATTTACGACTCATAGCCACCCCATGCACAGCAGAACGAAACACTGCCTGATCCCACCCCAGCTCCATGATCCCTGCTACTCTTGAGCTCATCATGGCAGCCACCATGTCAATCCATCTCGTTGAAGGCCTTCCCCTCTTTTGTTGACCCTCCACCTTACCAAGCATGACATCTTTCTCCAGGGAATGGTCCCTTCTGACAACAAGACCAAAGTAGGTGAGACGAAGACTGGCCATTCTTGCTTCCAAGGAGCATTTCAGGTGCACTTCCTCTAGGACAGATCTGTTAGTTCTTTTAGCAGTCCATGGTACTTTCAGCATTCTTCGCCAGCATCACAACTCAAAAGCATCAATTCTTCTTAGGTCTTCCTTATTCATTGTCCAGCTTTCACATGCATATGAGGCTACTGGAAATATCATGGCTTGTGTCAGGTGCACCTTAGTCCTCAAGGAGACATCCTTGCTCCTCAGCACTTGAAACAGTTTCTTCGCGGTTGACTTTCCCAATGCTACACATCTTCTAATGTCCTGGCTGCTGTTTCCATTGGCATCGATTGTAGAACCAAGCAACGTGAATTCTTTGACAACCTCAATCTTCTCTCCATTTCTTGTGATGCTGCTCATTGGTCCAGTTGTGAGGATTTTTGTTTTCTTTATATTGAGACGTAATCCACACTGCAGACTGTATTCTTCAATCTTCATCAGTAAGTGCCTCAAGTCATCCTCACTTTCAGCAAGCAAAATTTTATGGTCTGCATATCTCAGGTTGTTAATGATTATTCCTCCTGATGCCACGTTTTTCTTCATATAGTTTAGCTTCTAGGATTATTTGCTCAGCATATAGATTGAATAGATGTGGGGAAAGGATCCAACCCTGATGCACTCCCTTCTTGATTTTAAACCATGCAGTGTCCCCTTGTTCCGTTCTAAATGACAGCCTCCTGGTCAAGGTACAGGTTCCTCATGAGTACTATCAAGTGTTCAGGAATTCCCATTCTTCTCAATGCTATCCATAATTTGTCATGATCCACACAATCAAATGCCTTTGCATAGTCAATAAAACACAAGTACACATCTTTCTGGTATTCTTTGCCTTGAGCCAAGATCCATCTGACAACAGCTATGATATCCCTTGTTCCTTGTTCCATGTTCTCTTCTGAATCCAGCCTGCACCTCTGGAAGTTCTCTGTCAATATACTGCTCAGATAACCAGGAGAAAGTAACAGCAAGATTATACTTTTATCACAGGTAGTACTGGAAGGGAAGTAAAATTATGCAGTGTTGTTACAAGCTGGCAGTTTTTAAGAATACTCAAATGACACCTAGATCTAGTTGTATTTTTTAATTTTTGCTCACCAAGGCAGCATGCCCTCCATCCCCAAATACACACTGTTATTGCTGCTAAGGCCCTAGTATCTGAATGGAGGAAGCCATGTATTGTGGTGGTAGAAAAATTCCTTCTTTCCTCCCTTCCTTCACTAAGATTTTTCTTGCATACTAGCTTTGTGTTAAAAGCTAGCAATACAGAGATGCATAAGTCACTCTGCCCTCTCAAGAAGCCTGCATTGCAATTAACTGCATGGTTGGATATGCTGGAGAAGGCTTCTTCAGAGGGTAACATGAGTTTTGGAGAATGAAAAGGAGTTTGAGGATCAGAAAGGGATTAAAATTGGAGATGGTATATAGAGTGGAAGAAAAATGTAGAACAAAATTTAAAAACATTGAAAAAGACCAGGTTTACTTATCAGATAGGGACTGGTGAAACTTCTGAGACTATCCTAATCACCCTTTGGGCCTGGAATTGAACTCATTCCCAACTAAACTCTCAGCCAAGAATAGACAGGGCTATGAGGCGAACAGCTACACCGGGGAGATGCACTCCTTAGAACAATCAACCATAAGAGATCAGAAGAGCAGCATTTGCACAGGGAGAAAGGTAAGGAGGCAGGAATGCATAGGCAAGAAGGACACAGGGATAGGGTAAGCATAGGGAAGAAGTGGGAGGAGAGCTGTTATATTGTGGAGAATGTAACCAGTGTCACAGAACAAAATGTATATGAACTGTTGAATGTAAAACATATCTGGTTTTTAAAATTTCACCCAATAATCACAATAAAAAGTTTAAAAAATTAGAAATATTGGAAAGTTAAACTCTAAACAGTTAAAGAAAATTGCTACATTAGCATGAATATAACAATTTTCTGTGATAACAAATCAGTCACTGTTTTGGTTACTTCATGCTGTTCTAACAAAAAATACCACAAATGGGTGGCTTTAACAAATAGGAGTTTATTCTCTTACAGTTTTGGAGGCTAGAAGTCCCAGTTCAAAGCGCCAAGCTGTAGGGGCTGGGAGAAAGCCCCTTGACCTTGGGCTTCAGCTCTGCCTCTTGCTCCTAGCCCACTGGAGCTAGAGGCGTCTCTTCACTCAGGCAGCTGTTGGCTGCTGAGGCTAACAAGCCCAAGATGGATGAATAAAATGCCACAGTCCCAAGATTACCAAACAACATGGCAGGTCACTAATTCAAGTCTAGAGAGTCACAAGATCAGCAGGAAATATGGCAGGCTGCTAAATGAAGACTCGGCTATATGCAGAGACCTTTCAAGAAATTTCTTCTTATATACTGGAAGCAGACTACATCCCTAAGACAGCTACTCAGGTGCTCCAGTAGATTCTACCATGGAGTTGATTACCAGGCTCATCATGAGGAATAACTATGTTCAGCCGCCCAGTCACTCAAAACCAGGCCCAGGCAAGTTGACCCATAACCTTAACTACCACAGTCACTAAGCAAAATAATCATCAAAACTATCGAACTGTTAGGAATAAAAACAATAAAACTCTCAAATACTTATTTTGGAAAAAAAAGAAGAAAAAGTTTGAGATAACTGTTCATCAGGAGGAATGATATCTGAGCTATGTGTGAAGATAACAAGGCAGGTAAGTTTACATTGCCTTTGGAGAAATAGTGAGAAGTTAGCAGTAATAGAGTCTAGGGTGCATGTTCTGGAGGTGTAGAGGTTAAAACATCCTGCTGCTAATGAAAAGGTTGGCAGTTTGAAACCACCAGCCACTCTGTGAGAAAATGATGTGGCAGTCTGCTTCTGTAAAGATTTATAGCCTTAGAAACCCTATGAGGTAGTTCTACTCTATCCTAAAGGGTTGCTATGAGTTGGAATTGATTTAATGGCAGTGGATTTAGTTTGGTTTCAGGGTACATGCTGGAAAGGAGGGCCCAGATATTGAGGGGCTTAAATTTGAAGTCAAGGTGCTAGAATTTTATTTCTAGGCAATATTGTTGTTGTTACATGCCGTCGAGTTGAACTAGACTCATAGGGACCCCTCCTTGGGTTTCCGAGGTGATATCACTACAGAAGTAGATTGCCCAACCTTCCTTCCGAGGAGTGGCTGGTGGGTTTGAACCACCAGCCTTCTGGTTAGCAGTCAAGTGCCTTAGGCACTGTGCTACCAGAGCATGGGGAGCTACTAAATCTAGGAAGTGAAATGATCATTTTTTTGTCTGTTTGCAACATGCCTGTAGTGGCTGTGAAAGTCTCTAGAATCTGGGGACTGATTTGGATAAGTTGCAATAGCTGGACCTTTCTACTCAAAGCATCTTCCAAGGAGCAGAGTATGTTAGAAATGTAGACTTTTGGGCCCCACCCAAACCTCCTAAATCATCTTAACAAGATCCCCAGGTGATCGATCTGCATGCACATTAAAGTCTGAGAAGCACTGATTTAGGAGCTATGATTGTGGCTCTTACAGCCATTTGCATAGATCCCCATGGGGGGCTGACCTGACCTTTGTTCTCTAATACCAGACTCACAGACCCAACCAATCCCATGCCATGATATTTTAAAGCCCCATTTTTGAAAGGCTGATGGAAATTTGAAACATTTTAAATGTATTTCAATAATTTGAGCAATTTTATCCTTTTAAGCCATGCCTTTTCAAACAGTTTAAAGTCAAGGATCACTAATACGTGAATAGGTTTAGGAAGGCATACACAGGAGAATATTATATCTACTATTTTATTTCTTGAGGTTGGTGATAAAATGCAGGTGTTCATTATGTTTTAGTTTGCCTTTTTTTTTTTTTGTATGTTGAGCTATTTTATCATTTAAATTAATAAAATCTTGGTTAAACAATAAAGCTTAGTGATCTACAAGCAGCAAGAGAGCAAGAAAAACAAGCTTTGTCCAAAATGGTACCTCGACACTCTTGTAGGGGTAGGATCTAAATGATGGCAATAACATCAATGTAAATGGTCATTTAGTTTTGTTGAGTACTCATGGGATACTATTTTGAGGGTACTTTCTACATATTAAACACTTAAAAGTGCTTTATCTATAATTCATTTAATTCTTGCAGTTATTAAAGAAGGTCAGATCTATTATTTATCCCTACCTCACAGATGAGAAAACTAAGGTATAAAGATGTCAGGTGCTTGATCCAAGACCACTGACCTAGTCAAAGAAATGGGATTTGGACTCAGTTTATGGAAATCCTGGGTCTAAGTTCTTAAACACTTCACTATAATGTAGTATACAGCCTCTCTACATCAAAAGATATTGATAGATACAGATTTAGGATGAAGGTTATTGTGGTGGTTAAGTTTGTGTGCCAACTTGGCTGGGCCTGGTTGAACGGCTGGCCAGCTGAATGTAGTTATTTCCCATGGTGAGATTAGTAATTAACTCCATGATGGAATGAATCTATTGGAGCAGCTGAGTAGCTGCTTTGGGTATGTGGTCTGCTTCCCGTATATAAGAAACAGCTTTGGGAATGGTCTCTAGCTGATGGCACGCCTGGACCCTGCGTGTAGTCGTGTCATTGTTGAGCGGCCTACCATGCTCTGCTGATCTTGGGACTTCCAGTGGACTTGAATTAACGTCCTGTCATGTGGTTTGGTAACATAGGGACTGTGCCATTTTACTTGTCAATCTTCAGCTTGTTAGCCCCAACAGCCAGTAGCTGCCTGAGTGAAGAGATGCCTATAGCTCCAGTCGGCCAGAAGCAAGAGGCAGAGCTGAAGCCCAAGGCTGAGAGTCTTTCACCCAGCCCCTAGAGCCTGGCACTTTGAACTCGGACTTAAAGCCTCTAAACTATGAGAGAATAAACTCCTGTTTGTTAAGGCCATCCCATTTGTGGTAGATATTCTTGTCAGAACAGCACTAGGTAACCAGAAGAGTTATTAATAAAATAAATCTATTTACTAGAACACAGTAAAGCTTATGCAGTACATTTTTGGCCTTGGGGTGATAACCCTTATACTACTTGTTAGCTGCTCTGTGCATAGTCAAACTTGGGAAAATGCAACTTTCAGCAAGAAAAGAATGAGACTGGAAAAAATGTCCCTATCAGAATTTAAAATAAGGGGGAAAAAAATCTACATTTTTTTTTCTTGAAAACACTCCACCACAGAAGTCTCTCTTTTCCTGTCACTGAACTTGTAATCTTCCTTCAAGATGTAGCTAAATGACATTCTGTTTGAATGCTTTCCCCATTTTCTAAGATGAGGTGTCCCTTTTTTCTCTCATTTCTTCTATTAAAAAAAAAAAAAAAAACCTAACTTTTTATCGGGTGTTGTAGTGTATTGAGCCCCCTGTGTGGTTCAAATGGTTAAATGTTTGGCTACTAACCAAAAAACTGGAGATTTCAATCCATACCAAGGTGCCTCAGAAGAAAGGCCTGCTGGTCACCTTCCTAAAGATCACAGCTACTGAGAACCCTGTGGAGCACACAATTCTGCGCTAACTCACCAGGAATGGCCATGAATTGGAATCAATTCAATAACAACTATTCCCTGGCCTCCCCATAGTGTATTGAACATATTGTAAATACTTCACTTATTATATCACCTTGTAACACCCTGTTCTGGTTACCCAGTGCCACTCTGACAAGAATGTACCACAAATGGAATGGCCTTAATAAACAGCAGTTTATTCTCTAACAGTTTGGAGGCTTTAAGTCCAAGTTCAAAGTGCCAGGCTCTAGGGGCTGGGTGAAAGCCCCTCAACCTTGGGCTTCAGCTCTGCCTCCAGCTCCTGGCCCACTGAAGCTAGAGGCTTTTCTTCACTCAGACAGCTGCTGGCTGCTGAGGCTTCCAAGCCCAAGGTTGCCAAGTAAAAAGGCATGGTCTGGATATTACCAAACCACATGGCAGGCCATTAATTTAAGTCCACGTAAGTCCCAAGGTTGGCACAGCATGACAGGCTGCTGAAAAACAACATGGCTACATGCAGGGTCCAAGTGTGCCATAAGCTAGAGACCATTCCCAAAGGTGCTTCTTATGTATGGGAAGCAGACCACATCCCAAAGGCAGCCACTCAGCTGCTTGTGGTAGATTCCACCATGGAGGTGATTGCCAGTTTCATCATGGGGAATAACTACCACCAGCTGCCTAGCCATTCAACCAGACCCAGCCAAGCTGACATACAAATTTAACTACCACAATTCCACCCCCTGTCAACTTGTCACCTGTATAGATCTTCAGTGGGTGGCATCTGTACAGATCTCCTCCACCGGGTGACTCCAGTCCCCTAGTTCCTCTATGTGGCGACCTCACCCCCTTGGCCTGGCGGGCCCTGTTCCTCTCCCTCTTGGTCATGGCAGCCCCGCCCCCTCACTCTTGGGCAGCAGCTATGGCTCCATCCCACTGGCTCCCATGAATGAGCAGCCCCACACTCCAGAACCAAGTTGGGGAAGGCCTGGCTCTTTGAAACTGAGGGGACTGTGATGGTTCCACCCCCAATGGCCATGGTCCTACCCTTTCAGGCTGAGGCAGCTCTACTTCCTGTTTCTTTAGTCTCTCTGCTTCTGCCGATTAATGCCTGAGGGCAACCCACTCTGCTGGAAATCTTTCTGCCCAAAGGAACTTAGCTTTCTTGCTCCATGAGCCAGCTAACCTGCTATTCCATTTTATGCCAGTCTCTTCATGGGGAATAACTACCATTAGCTGCCCAGCCACTCAATCAGGCCTAGCCAAGTGGACATATAAATTTAACTACCACACACTCCTATGGGATGGCTATCATTATCCTCATTTTTCAGAGAAACAAATGCATCGTGAGATTAAGTAACTAGTCTGATGTCACATAGTTAAATAGTAACAGAGCCAGACTGCAAATCCCGGAAGTCTTAACTCCAAAACTTGATCCTTGTAACCACAGTTACCCTTGTCACATTGGTTCAATTGTCTTTGCCCTTCTTCTGACCCTTTCTAAATCACTCATTTAAATTATTAAGGGTCTCTTGTCAACTGAATGCTCTTTTAGACACTTCCAGCTCTGGTAGCATAGTGCCTAAGGCACTTGACTGCTAATCAGAAGACTGGCAGTTTCAACCCACCAGCCACTCCTCAGAAGGAAGATGGGGCAATCTACTTCCGTAGTGATACTGCCTTGGAAACTTAAGGAGGGGTCGCTATGAGTCAGGTACGATTTGACGGCACATAACAACACAACAGTCTAAGGAAAGGTTGGAGGGAAGCGTCTCCTAGAAAGTGGGAACAGTACAAATAAGGGCCTAAAAGTACGACAAGAGCAAAATCTTTTCCAGAACAGCCTTATGGCTGTTCCCTGAACAGAAGGAAAAGTGAGCTGTGAGGTAGTGTTCAGACCATAAAGTTTCTCCCAAGCTTGTAAGAAGTTTGGGTTTAATTTTATTGTGAAAGTAAAGGGAGGCACTAAATGGTTTTAAGGTAATTTAGAAAATGCTGATTTAACCTGTAGTCATTTCCATATTTACAGTATAATACTATTGTCCTACTACACAGAATAATGGGCTCCCTAAAGAAACAAACCAAGCTGTATCTTTGTTTTCAGAAATTCTCATTCTAGAAGTTTTTAAAGAATAACAATGACAGACATTGGGGAAAAGAAACCGATAAAACTTAACACTTTATTATTATTATTTTTTATCTTAGAAGGAATTCACCAAAGGCTTCATATTATGCTATGGCATCTTTAATTATAAAAATAAGCAAATAAAATAACTTGCATCTGTCATTACCATGATATGTTTCATAACCTTTATATGCACAAGGAGCTTAAAAATGTAATTTAACAATAAATAATGACATATACCAGATATGCTCACTGTTTATTCCAGTACTCAGCCAAAAAACCTAAATATCATTTAAATTATAAATACACAATGCAAATATAATGGCACAAACATGTCTAAAGTGCAACCAAATCACAATAGAAGAATCATGCAAACGGTCTAGGTCAGCCCCCAAATCACTCTGTGCAGAAAACACGAGAGGAAGCTTTGGAAGTTCCAGGGGGAGTTGGAGGGAGAGGGGTGGGGAAAAGAGAAGCAAAAAACTAGCAACATTGTGAGAACTGCTTCTTTCCATATGTGAAGATATATGTATTATAGATACATATATAAATATCATTATGGGAAGTAAAGGGGGGGTACCACGATTTGAAGAAGTCATAGAAAAAAAAGAGAATCCACTGGACTGAAGTCAGAGAGACTTTTGCTAGGACTACTCATGAACTAATTGTCACATTGGGGTCCTGGCTTAGCGGGTTTGCGAAATGGACACAACACACAAACTTCAATAGCTTTTCTGGTTCAGAGAAGTCAGCCTTGCCTGGGAGTGGAGGGTGGGGTGGAGGAGTGGGAGAGTCAACTTAGAATATGGTCTACCTGATTTCCAAGAGGCTAAGGCAGTGTCCATATATTTGGGGACCTGGGGGTGGGACAGTTCTAAGTATAAAAATGCCCTTAACAATCTGATGTCAGCACGCTTAGAGGCTGTGTGGGAACAAAGGCAGCCACGTGTCCGTGCTGCTGCTGCTGCTGCTGGGTCTGCTGCAATTGCTCTTGGTCCTTGAGCAGCACGTTACTGGTTTTAAAGGCTTTGTGGTAAAGTTGTATTGCTTTTTCATTTTTTCTGGAGATGTGCCCTCCCTCCTCCCACCAGGATCCCTATCACTAGATTTGGTCAAATCTTGAGTTTAGCCTAGTGAGAGTCAAGCACCAATAGTTTCTACCTAAGCAAGTTTGGAGTGGCCCCTACAGTCCTACCCCTCCTCCCTCTTCCTCTCTCAACATTGACCTTTGGTGGGTAGTGATGCTCATTAGGGACTGTTGGGTTCAAGGACAATGACCCTGAGAAACTACTGTTGTTTATAGATAGGTTACTCATTTGGCTTTGGTGGTCGCCATCTTGTAAACATCACGGCAGAAATGATCAAACCACCAGCTCTTTTTTTTTTTTTTTCCCTCTTTCTGGTTTTGCAGTCCTACAGAGATGGCCCAGCTGCCAGGACTACTTTGGCAGGCAGAGTGCTACAGGACAAAAGTGTAAGAGTTGTCTATTAAGGCTGGACAGCCCAGGATTATTTATATCCCCTCAGCCAAGTACCCCAAACTAAAGACCCAAAGGCTGATTGACTCATTCCTGATTGACTTAATGGGAAGCCTCCCACCCTGCCATCATTTTCTCAGAGTACAGGGCACCGATAAAAGGTGGCACATTAAGAGCTGCCACTTCCCACGGTATAGGCCTTATCGCACTGTAAGTGATCCAAGCCCAAAGGGATGCTCTTTTTGGTTCTTATAATTCCCAGTTGGATGTGATGAAATGTTTCAGGACAGGTCTAAGTCAAGAATAGCCTCTGGGTTGAGGTGGGCTGGGAGATTAACATCTTACCTGGGGTCCTTCAGATAAACCTGTTGGTTTTTCCTATCTCATATAGGCCCATCTTAAGTTTTGATGTTGAGTAAAACTACTTCTACCCCCTTAGTTATAAAAAAGGCCACAAGGAGCATTTATGTGGATATCTGGAATTGAGATAGTTATTCCATTCCCAGAAAAAGAAAAATAAAGCTAAGTTACAAAACTAAATCTATATGCAATAAAGTTATTATATACTGCTTTGTTTAAGCAGAGTCCTCTGGAATTTATGTACAGTACATTAGTTTTCAGCTATTTATATTCCACAGTTAGACCTTAAGATTCTCTGGTTTTAAGACAATTGTTAAAGATACTTTTAAAGCTCTGAGCAGTTACAGTACATAAAGATGTTAGCTTTTTGTTTTTCACTAGATGCAAGAAGATGCAGGCTCAGTGTCTGGTCGGAAAGCCAGGCTTGAGCAATTTGGTAAATGTGTTGGAAAGGAAATTAGACATTGGAGGATCAAGACCATAAGACACTAGCTCATTAGAGATCAAGAATTCAAACATGACATTCATATTCGTCCATGGCCAGCACAGATTCATAACACGAATTCCATTTAACATCTTTATGAGCTTTTAAGACATGCATTTAAATTAAGTTGTTTCTTATCAGCTAACTCTACTGGGGCAACCATTCTGAAGGGCTCCACATCTTCAAATTACAATGACTTGGGAATTACATGAATGTTTTGAGCTTGAGGGTAGTTTGAGGGCAACTGGGGAAGGATTTGGGAAAGGAAGGTGATTAAAGAGGAGAGGCGGGAAGATCACATGTATTTTGTTTGTGGGAATGCTGCCATTGCAGAATGTTGGGATATTGATTACAGAATCCTAGTTTCATGCAATTTTCTTTAAGGGGGATAGAAAATAGGAACTACTTTAAAAAATCAAACCAGGCACAGTACACTTAAAGTTGGTGTATTAACACCCCTAAAATGATACTAGTTGGTGAGGTTGTGAACCTCTCTCCCTGGTTATGCACTCTCATGTGAGGTGCGTTTTATGTGGGAGGGAGAGGTCCCCTCACCTCGGAGGTTCCTGAGGAGGACTTTCAGCTTCTGCGGCTCGTTGGTGCGCCTCCTGTTGAAGTCAGCTCGTGGGTGTAGTTGGGCACAGTGGTCTGTCTGCAGGATATGGAAGAGGCTGGCCATGTTGGGCCCAATTTTCTCCATCAGGCTGTCTCTGATTGTGCTGACTGTGTCTTCATCACATTCCAATAGGCTTCGGACAAGTCTGTTATAGTATCTGCATGGAAAAGAGGGCAGTGCTACCATCATTCAGTAAAACCAAAGCAAGACTCAGGCTCCAGACAATGGTGGTCCCGAATGGCCAGGCTATGAAAAGAGAAAGAGTTCATCAGCTGAAGGTGGCTTTTGGTTCCTAACCCTTATGCAGTATCTTCTTAGTTTGAGTGCATATGCTCCCTAGGTTTACAATACAATGCAATGTCATCACACTCACAGATCAGGAGACTTAGAGCATACTGTAACTAGTAGGTTGAATGCAATGTCTAAAATTTTTGGAAGTAAGGAATCATGGAGCTAGATGGGGCCATAAAGATCAGATAGTGACGAGTTCAAGTCTCATTTTATAGAGAAGCAGCTAAGACGGGAGAGCTGAAGTAACTTGTCCAAGGTCATAATATGAGTTAGTGGTAGAAGCAAGACTTACTCAAATATGATGAGATGAGCTCAACACTCAATGCTTGTATTAATAGTCAAAATACATGAATTTGTAGGTATTTTGACACCCCTTTGCAATATTCCTTTATGGTGGGTGTGTGTGAGTGCAGGTGTATGTATCTATGAGTGCTTATTTTGATTAAACTTCCCTTTTAAAAGGAGGGATTCTGTCCTCTATGCCTCATGCATTTTTCTACTAAATCTAATTTCCATATCATACACTCAGCTAGCCTTGATAAATGCTGTTGACTGACCACATTTTCAGTCTTCCTTCAAAGGTCTTAGTGTAGCTAGAGGGTCAATGTGCCAAGCAGTAAGATAATTAGATTGAAATATTGGTGATCCTTAAGGGTTCTTCAGTAACTTCATGGAGTCTTCTCCTACTGCTGTAGCTTTTGCTGTCTTTCCCTTTCTCGAACTTCTTATAAACATTATAAAGATTAAGATGTGATGGCTTCTAATAGTTTCATTTCCTTAATTAGATTGGAAACTCCTTGAAGACAATTTTTGAGAAAAACCACTGTAATTTGCATTCTTATTTTCTTGAATCTCTCTTGGTACAGTACTATACTGCTATATTGCCCTCTTGTTTTAGATTTCTTGGTTTATTTTTTGGTCACTGAGGAAATGAATTTTTTAAAATATAAATCTATCTAGTAAATCATGATTCCTTGCTAAGTATGGCAACTTTAGGATCCCTGGTGGCACAGTGGTTAAGCACTCAGCTGCTAACTGAAATATTGGTGGTTCGAACCCACCAGTCACTCTGTGGGGGAATGATGTGGTAGTCTGCTTTCATAAAGATTAAAAAATTAAAAAAAACCAAACCCTTTGCCATCAAGTTGGTTCTGACTCATAGAGACCCTACAGGCCAGGGTAGTACTACTCCATACAGTTTTGAAGGGTATAATCTTTACAGAAGCAGACTGTCACATCTTTCTCCCAAAGAGCGACTAGTGGGTTTAACCAATGACCTTTTAGTTAGCAGCCAAGATCTTAACCACTGTACTACTAGGGCTCCCTGTAAAGATTACAACCTTGGCAACTCTATGGGGGCAGTTCTGCTTTGCCCTTATAGGGTCATTATGAGTTAGAAATGACTTGATGGCAAAAGGCTACAAGTATAGTAAACTTTAGGATTCCCTGGACTAACAAAAATGTTGGTAATTTGAACCCATCTAGCAAGTGCCTAAAGGCACTTGACTGCTAACCAGAAGGCTGGCGGTTCAAACCCACCAGCCACTCCTCGGAAGGAAGTTGGGGCAATCTACTTCCATAGTGAAACTGCCTCGGAAACCCAAGGAGGGGTCGCTATGAGTTGGGGCCGACTCGACAGCACATAACAAAAACAGCATAGTACCTAAGGCATTTGACTGCTAACCAGAAGGCTGGCGGTTCAAACCCCCCAGCCACTTTTCAGAAGGAAGGTTGAGCAATCTACTTTCATAGTGATACCACCTCAGAAACCCAAGGAAGGGGCCTCTATGAGTCAGGTCTGACTCCACAGCACATAACAACAGAGGTGCCTAGTAGAAAGGTCTGGCAATTTGCTTCTGAAAAGTCATAGTTTTGAAAACCCTATGGAGCAGTTCTACTCTGCACACATGGGGTTGCCAGGAGTTGGAATTGACTCAACAGCAACTTTTTTTTTTTTTTCCCCTGGCAAATTTTACAAAAAACCCTTGCATTTGATATAAGCTAACTTCATCTTTGGTGCAATTTCTTTAAACATTCCAAACATCGCAGTTAGATGTCATGGCTCAGATGGGATTATACTCTGGCAGGAGCTCTGGTAGCATAGTGCCTAAGGCACTTGACTGCTAACCAGAAGGCTGGCGGTTCAAACCCACCAGCCACTCCTCGGAAGGAAGGTTGGGCAATCCTACTTCTGTAGTGATACTGCCTCGGAAACCCAAGGAGGGGTCGCTATGAGTTGGAGCCGACTCGATGGCACATAACAACAACAACAACAACAACAATATTGATAGCATAAAAGTTGCTTGTCTTGTTTTTGGGAAGGCAGTCCAGGTATTTTCCAGTGTTGTTTGGAATACTTTTGCTCTGTTTTGAAGTGGCAGTTGTCAGAATCCATTAGCTCTGTGTTCATCAAGAAGAGACTCTCTGATGACAGTGACCTGGAATATTTATATGGAGAGACCCTTTCCTCAGAGAAGCCTGAAGATCTCTGGGGCCATAGAATCTTCCATGAAAAGAAACCTGTTTATTTTTAACTCACCTTACAGAGCACAGGATCAAACATCTTTCCAGAATAACTTAACCCCCAAAAGAGGTCCTTTCAAGGATGTACAGTAAATCGAGTGGAACGTGGGTAATGAAGCAAAACGGTCACCCTTCTGTGGGTGAGCAGAACAAAGGTGGGGATGGAAAGAGAAGTGCTGTGTTTGGGTTGCTGACAGATTGTGGTATACCCGTTCCTCAAGGGAGGATTATATCCAGCTGTTGTTAAATTTGGGATTCTCTGGCACAGAAGAACATTTTCCAACCCTTTGGAATTATAAAGCACATGAGTCAAAGCAGATCTCCCGTGGATGGGAAAATGGGAAGAAAACTGGCTGTGGAAAAACTGAGAATAAACTGCTTTATACCAACAGCTGCAGACACCTACACATTCACATAGTTCTCCAGGCATCTCCCCAGTCCTGGGATCTGCTAGGACCTGGATTCTCTAGATCTCTGTGTCTATTTTTGATGGTGAATAGATCCTAGAGATAAGGTTTCTGATGGTCCCCTTACACCCTAGTAAAGAATTTATAACTTAGACATTAACCCTGCTATTTCTGAACTCACTGCCGTGGAGTTGATTTGACTCATAGTGACCCCTCCTTGGGTTTCCAAGGTGGTACCTCTATGGAAGTAGATTACCCAATCTTCCTTCTGAGGAGTGGCTGGTGGGTTTGGACCGCCAGCCTTCTGGTTAGCAGTCAAATGCCGTAGGTACTATGCCACCAGAGCAGGGCTATTCACATCATATAAACTCTCCAGTGCGTTGGTAAATGAGGTCTTTCCTCAGATACCAACCAAGAGCACTTATCTGGATGAGGAAGTCTAATTCCACTAAGGAAACTAAGCTTCTGTAGCTAACCTTGCCTCTTGAGGACAGAAGTTTCCCTCTGGCCGCACTTGTTAAAGGGCCAGCTCTCTTTATCCAGTGCTCCTACCTTTACTGTTGCTTTCCTTGCTGGCCCTGCCCTGACACCTGATCCTGTGGCATTTTTTGATGATGACCGGTACCAGCCTTACTGCTTAGTGACCCTCCAAAATCCACTCATGTCTTCTTCCCTCATGGAGCTTTGTTAACTCAAGAAGGGCAGGCTAAGAGAGTTCCTGGGAAAAGGAACAAAGCCCATGGCTCTAATAGCTCCTTCAGGGTTGGGAAACTTGTCATGTTGCCTTTAGGTCAATATGGTTTGCCAGAGGAAGCAATCAGTTAGTTCCATGATTTTCCACTAAGGGTTGGGATATGACATTTACCTCTGAGATTATGTTGGTCAATGAGGCAGATTTTTCTTGTAAACCATTAGATGAAAATGATTATTTAAGGAATTATGTCTCCAGCAAAGGTTGATTTGACAATTATCATGTTTTTGTACACTTTTTTTGTGTGTGTGTCAAGTCCTATTGTTACTATAGCTATTGGTAAGACAAACCTCTAATGAAAGTGAACTTAATTGTTTAATTTAATTTAATATTCAGTTGTGCTTGGTGTTCTATCTTTGGGTTGTGGATATTTCCTGCAGGTTTTGTTGGGTGCTATTTCTGAAGTAGAAATCATACTGCTTGGCTCAAGGCCATGTGAGTTTTGGGCCTAAGGCTGTCATTCAGTAGCTGGATGACATTCAGAAGGTCACTACCACTCTCTGGGCCTTTAATTAGTAAATGAAGTAGTCTAGATAACTCTTTGATGATCTCTGGCTGTGAAATTCTACGTTTCTAGGTACTTCATATAGATGTTCCTTAGGAGGGTTTGGGAGATGTGCTGCAAATGTTGTATAGGCTAAGTGTTCTGATCACCCAGCCTGGAAGAACTTTTCTAGGCTTGTTTCTTTCTTCCCACTTTGAAAATTCCATCACTGATTTGTTTTTTCTTGGAAAAGAATAAGATCAGATATTTTCCATAGCTACTGTTTCAGCCATGCTTACCCAAATACACACATACTGCTTAGGAACGTTCTGTGTGAGGGTTTATAAATAGTCCTTTGTTTCCCTTGATCAATATTATTCTTCTGTTTCCTGTTCCCTATCCATGCCCTAGAGAGTTGGAAGCTTTGTCAGTTTTCCCACCCGGGATCTGGACTGGTCAAATTGCTTCCCCATCCTCACACTGCCCTGCCTGTCTGATCAGTTGTTCTACTTCCCTCATAGTTGACAGTGTACTTCGCAAATGCAGCCTGGGGGGACACTCAACCATCTTTCTCTTCTAGGTGTATTTCTTTCATGGAAAACTTCCCTGTTCTGGCTCCTAGTCCAGTCACAGGCTTTGGATTCTCCCAGCCCCAAATCTCTTGTTAGATAAGTCACAGGAAGGTGGAATGAACCTGTAACTACTTCCTTTCACAATTCTGTGCCAATTGGCACCAGTTTAGCGTGTGTCTATGGTGGGACAGAGGCTGGGAAAGCAGGATGTTTCAGGAGAGTGAGAAGCCTAAATAGAGCAAGTCAAGCCCAGCGTGGAACCGGAAATCTCTAGTTCTAAACAGGAATAATATTAGCCAGTTGAAGTGAAATAATTGGAGAAAGGTAAGAGTTTCATGGAAGACTCTGGCCTTTTTTTTTGTTTTTGTTTTTGTTTGGTTTATTTGTTTCTCACCAACCTTTCTGACTAAGTGTGAGTCTCCTGAGAGGAAAAAAGGGAAATAACAGGACTTTCTTTGTGTCTATTTTCTAAAGGGAGTAGAAATTAGATACCTATTGAAAAGAATAACAGCCTGGTTAAAACTCCTTTTACTAGTCTCTTCTTAGATAACTTGGGGTTACCCACCTGCAATCTGTATCCTTCTTTCTGTAAGATTTCTCCTTTCCCAGTAGAAGATGCTATTTCAATTGAAATAGGGATATTAGGATTGGCTCAAAATTAGTTTCATGTCATATTTTGGATCATGAATCATCACAGGATCCTTAACGTTCTAAACTTGGAATGATGGCTTTGTTAACCATCCTCCCATCATCCACCCAATGCATATAAACACACATTTTGCCCCTAGCTCCTACCTGACTATTTCCTTTCTTTATGATGAAGGAAGTTTGGAATGATTTGCCTTTTTTTTTTTTTTTCCCCAATTGTAACAAGAATTTTACTAGAATAATTTTAAACCCAAGGTTGATATAAAGAGAGAGGTCATTTGAAAGAAATGGTGGATTTCATTTTCCTACTCTGAGCATATCAGTTAGTGTTCCATGATTGAGTCACTTCCAAGTACTAGAGAATTTTTAAAAGTTGATATGCAATTCTGAAGAGTATTGAACTGCAGTTAGGGGAAGTTAAGAGTAAATCAGAAGCTTTACAAAAATTTTTATGTAAAGAGTCTTAACCTTTCCCTAAGGAGGAATTTGCTATTTTCTAGCTATGTGTATACTTGGCTAAGTTATCTATCAGCCTCAGAAGGACTTGGCTGTTGACACTATCTAAAGAAGGGTGGTAGCACTTGCCAAGAAATTAATCATATAAGTCAGTGGTAACTCTTAGGTGGTCAGAGTGACATGTATAGGACTCTCCAGCCATATTTGAATATATATATATATATATATATATATATATATATATATATTTTGAATATTCACAAATATTCATATTTGTGAATATTGCATACTGGCTAGAGAGTCAAAGTTTCATAAAACTTTAGGACTGGGAGTCAAGTTTTAGGCTGTGGAGCATCATAGTAGGCTTGAGGATGGCTAAATATGACCGCTCTGTACTACCTTTGCCACACCTTTAAACCAATCCTATCAGCATTTCTCTTAACTTGAATGCAGATGGGAAAGCCTTGCTCTGCTGGGGATTTTCCCAGACCATTTGCATGGGGGGAATGTCAACCTTCTCATGCATCATGAGCATCATGCATGATCCTGGCTGGTAAAGTAAGTGAATTTTGGGCCCAGAAAGGCATGATGCTCAGGTATTACTGGTTAGGTGGCTTTTAGTCATGTTATAATCCTAACATGAAAATGTGTGGAGTATAATTTGGGCATCCTCCAGAACACCATTTCAGAAAGTCTTGGACTAGAAGAGTGAATGACTGGAATAAAGACTAGAGAGGAGCATGGCATCGTCTTTCACTTTCTCCATAGGAAATCTGAATCCCAGGGAAGTGAGATGGCATGTTCTAGGCTAACTAGTGAAATACCTGATTGGGCTAAGGACTCATTCAAGAAACATGCATATTTAAAAAGCTGCATTATGACATTTTGACCAGAGTTTTATAATGGTCAATTACACTGCTGCATAGTCATGACTTCAGCCAAATTTGATGTTTCAAAAGCTTCTTTCCAGAAACTTCACAATTCCCTTCAGGCTTATGGCAAGAAAACAGACAATGAAAATGCACTCAGTGATGTTGCAAATGAAGCTTTCTGTTAGATGCATGGAAAGACTTTTCCTATCACAGTGGGAAAAAAAAAAAATCCAGGCTGCTTAAGCTGTCACAACCAATCACAAACATATTTTTTCCTGCAAAAGCTGAGAAGATTGCAAGCTAAAATAAGAGTGTGACTGTGGCAATTTTACCCCTCTTCCCTGTCTGGCTCTGTTAGCCAACCCCCCTCCCCACTGCAACAATGTGGGCTCATTTTGTACCTGTTGGAGAAATGATTGGGAAGCTGAACGACTTCAGTGATGGCTTCAGGGTTCCTCTTGGCGATGCTGCACACGTTCAGCTTGCTGTAGCACTCCTCCTGCACCTCAGCAATCATTCTCTGGAAAGTGGAGCACCTCCGAATGGCAAGGAAGACCTTGGAGGTAACCCCGTTGGCGATGCACTTTAAGCTCTCTTTGACAAATGCTTTTCCCTGCCAAGGAGGGGGCATAAGAGGAAAAGCTTTAGCTTGACCTGACAAGAAAGAACAGGGCATGCAATATGGGCAACATACAGGGGCTTGCCTTGGCATTGGATCATGGCATCTGCATGTCCTTGCAATGAGAGAAGACTGTGCCATGGCCAAAGGTATATAAAAATGCCCTTACTTCGTTACACTACCGTGAAAATTGAGCTCCATAGAAATGAAATGAGATGAGAATAAAGAGAGATGAACCCTATTCAACCACCCACCCTGAAGCTTAAAAATAGCCCCAGTATGGCTTTGTCTTCTTGGGATTGAGTCTTTGATAATTCAACATATACACTAATATGCTGATCATGCAGTGAGAAGAACTTTTGTGGGAAGAACAGTTTTATTTCCTTTTGAAGAGGCAAAGATTTTCTACTCCTCACCCTCCCCTTTATAAGGCTGCCTCTGTTAGGGGATTACATATCATGCATTAGAGTAGGTAGCTATTTCCTGGACAAAAGTGTGTGTGTGTGTGTTTGTGTGAATGTATGCGCTGAGAAGTGGGTAGACTGAGAATCAGAGCTCTTTTCTTACAAGATGGTTCATGAGAACAATAGTAAACTGTTAAAGACAAGCAGCAAGCAGGAGCAGGGGTCAAGGTCTTATTACCTGAGTGTCAAATTTAGCAGCGCTGTACAAGAAGGATTTACAGATGTCGTACATCCCATCTGTGTCACAGGTGGAGTTTTCCAGGCATGCAAAAGCCCCGCAGCCAACCTGCAGAGCACTGTTGAGGCAGCGAACCACTTCAGCTGGAAGAGAGAAATCCATCCAATCTAGGTCATATAGTGAGGGCAAATCAGCAGGATCAGGTGGGTGCAGAGGCAAAAGGCATGGACAATGAGTTAGAAGAACTTATCCCAGAAGTCCATGATGGGGTCAGCAGATGGGCTCACTCCAAATGGGACATGGGGGTGAGAAGTAAGGGAAAGGCAGGCCCCTTTGACCTATAAAAACCAGAGCACATGAAGGAGAGGGGATGAGTCTTCCCTCTGAGACACATGTCCTCAGTCTCACCATTTTGATGGCTGGAGAAGTAAAATGGGAGTTCATGGAACGCATAGTGGCCTTTAATCAGCTCTATAGAATCAAGGTTATCCCTAGAAGTTCGAAAGCATGGGAAAGCATGGAAAGGCAATGACTGGTGGCCAGGTTTAGGAGATGGAAGGGCCAGGGAATCCATTTGGATTCCAAAAATTCACTTCAGATAAGGAGGGTGAAATTTCAGCCTCACTGGTGAAGAAGAATTTGCCAGGAGTCTACTTGGAGACCCTTCTGATCTAGGGCATTTAACTTACCTTCCCATCGGCAAAAAAAATCTGATCTGCTCATGTTTCACCTCAACCCCCTACTATAGGATAATGCTTGGAGATATGTATAATCTCTCATATTAAAAGCCCCCCCCCCCCTTTTAAAGAGAAACACAGGTGTGGAATAACAAAGCTGAGGCATCCCTTGTGCAAGACTGGAAGAAAACCACAAAGAACTTGCATGAGGCTTTCTACATTTTGGATAAGATCTCCCATAAAAGTAATTTCTCTCCTACAGAAGCGGGGGGGGGGGGTGTTCTGGCAGGCAGCTCAGCAAGAAATGATCTGCAGCCTTCATACCATAGGATTCTCCTCTGAGATCAAAAGCAGGGTTCAGTTAGGCATCCCCACCCCCTCCCACCACCCGCAGCCTCTGGGATGTTACAAGTCATTTCCCTAATTATATATTTCCACGGGTTCAAATTATAACTTTGCTTTAAGCAGTTTTAATATGCATTAGGGCTGCTATTGTTTTAGGCAAGCTCGAATTGTGAATCACTGCATCTCTATAGCAACTAAGTACAAAAGGAAGTGAAGCAAATGCCCTCCTCTCGGCAGGGACCTGTACACTTCCAAGGGGAGCATCGGCTGCAGCATTCTGACACCTGCGATCCCATCTTTGCTGACAGTTGGGGCAGAGAGGGCAGTAATGGAAGAGGAGCAAGTGGGGCAAGAGAAGTCAAAAGGCAGAGGTGTCAATGCGTCTTCCTAATGGCTCTTTCCCTTTACAGGCCAAGATAGTACACAATGCACTGCTCCTGGAGTCAGGACTAAAGGGAGACCTTTCCCTGGGAGAAACAGCCGCTGCATTTCACAAATACTCTTTCTCAAGGGGCTCTCTGGCCATGGGCTGCACCAGCGATTGAATGGAGCCTGGGAGCCAGGAGTGAGAGAACGAACAGTGGTGGGGGTGGGATGAGTGGACTTTTCTCTGAATCCACCCTGGATTTGTCAGACTTGAGGACTATGGTTCTGTAAATCAGTCTGCAGAGGGAGCTTTTCTGTGTGTCCCCAAGTGAGGCAGGGATGTCAAGTTATAAGGTCTTAAAGGTAAGAGAGGCAGCATCAGGAACAAGCTATGTCTCACCTTAAGATCAGCTTCTGGAAAGTATAGAGAGCACTTTGAAGCATGCCAACATTCAAGCCTTTCCCCTTCTCCCTCTCCACCCCCCACCCCACCCCAGAGGGTACGTGCCAGATTTCAGGCAATCAGGCTAGGCTTATGCAATGAAATACCCTCAGCAGAGAGCCCAGCTTCTTCGTTAGTTTCATGCAATTTATTAAACAAAGGAGCTCCACTTCCTAAGGCTATTGGATTACACTGGCAGTTTATTGCCATCAGGCATGAAGCACATTTATTATCAAGATCAGCCTTCACAGACACAGTTGCAAAAGCGAGAGGCAAATGAGGACAGCTCTTTGGGGGAGAAACCGGTCCTGGGTTTGCTGCTTACCTGAGTTCTGAGCTGCCACCCGGGATTTCCTGGGGTTCACAGAGTCATTCTGCTCCGCCTCATGGGTTGCAGAAGCACTGATCACCAGCACCAGAAGCACTGCTGAGTTTTGGAGCATTCTCTGAGAAGTTTTCGCTAAGTTGTTGGTTTTTTTTTTTTTTTTTCTTTTCTCCCTCCCCCCCTTTCCTCTTTCCCTCTCCCGGCTTGAGTGAAGATGTGGATCTGGATACGCTGAAAGCTTAGGTGAGGATTTGATGAGGATTTTTTGTTGCGGTTGTTGCTGCTCCTGCTGACGCTTCTGCTGCTGTTACTGCTGCTGTTGCTGCAGTCGTTGCTTCTTGCACCTCTGGCTTTTGCAAACTGGGGGCCCAAGAGCTGCACCCAGGGATTTTATAGCCGTTCTTATCGGTCCTCTGGATCAGGAACCAATCAGGTCCCTCAGCTGCTCTGAGTAGCCAATAAGAGGGCACACTCATTCAGCTGGAGCTTTTTGACTTCTTAGAAATATTTTCCAGCAAATTAAAAGTACCTGCTGGCAATGTTTTATGTGCGTATGAATGTGTGTGCATAGATGTGTGAAAAAGCTATTTTCATAGAATTAGGGATAACATTGTATTGATCACACTAAAGGAAAATTGTATGAAAATATCTCCAAGGGGCTTTTTGAAATACGTCCATCATTTTTTATGAGCTACTTGGGGAAAATGGGTGGCATGGGCAGGATGGGCAGGGGTCATCTCCTTGGATTCTAATTTAATCTAATTGAGGAGTTTTACTCTGATTTTAACAGCATGCTCTCTGTGTTGTAAACTACATACACAGTACCTCCCCATTTTCTCTGCATGTTTATATTCGCAGATCTATGATGTATTTTTGTTGTATATGGGCATAGTGAGTTCTCATTCACGTATATGAACCTTTGGGGAGGCATATACATGACCCTGCTGGACCTGGATATGGTGGCTCTGAGCCATGGCCCAGTTCTCATAGTAATTAATTTGATGACCTTGGTCAAATCCTTCTACCATGCTGTACCTCTGTTTTCCAATCCATAGAATGCCCAAGTTGAACTCCAGCATTTCTTATACCTCTAAAAGTACGTGATTATTCAACAGCACAAATTAACCTTGACTCTATTTCTTCAGTCTTTGAAGAATTGCAAACTCCAGGAGCGCTAGCTACCCTAAGTACACAGATGCACACCTACACACACTAAATTCAACAGGGAGACATCACGAATGTCTGAAAATTAATAAACTGTGTATTTAAGCCCAACAACTTCATAATCACGTTGAAACAATAAGCTGGCCAAAGCAAGACTAAACCTGCTGGGTAAACCAGTTCATTTCTTGGGGGAAGGGGTGGGCTGGCCTGGGAAGAAGGGAGGAAAAGATCAGAATATGTAAGAGAGAAGATTGATAAGCTCTAGAGCTAATGGGAAAATTACAGTGGAATCACAAATCATGCCTAGCATAGACGCTCGTATTTCTTACAAGCAGGCTGTAAACATCACTGAATCTTGTCCCTAACTTGTGAAGGTGACTAAAGAGCCAAGAGAGGTCTTCTCTGGGTATAAAGGTACCCATTAGCAGCTAGAGTGAGATGGAGGCATTACGAAATAAAGGCTTTTAAAATTATTAGGAGGTAAATGAGAAAGGGACATTGTTGATTCTTACAGACAGGGGCAAAATGATTTTGCAAAGAAGCAGAGCCAGTGGCTTCTGTTGAAATCCTAACGACTTCACACAAAAGTTGAAGGAAGAGCACCATGCCCACTCTATTAACTGCAAAAAAACCCCAATAATCAGCTTTATATGTGTAGGGGAAATGGGTTTGCTGGATGAGTATAGTCATTGTTGCAAAAAAGAGTTCTTTATTTACTTGTACATTTTTTTCAATTGTGGAAAATAATGTATGTAGCAGAATATTTGCATTTCAACAATCCAAAGTTGAGTTGTTTAGAAAGCATTAATGCTTACTCTTCCAGGAAGAGGGACGGAAGGAATAAAAGAAATATATAAAGAAAAAAAATGTGGGGGGAGGAGTGATTTTAAGATTTTCAATTCAATTTAGATCAACTCATCAATATCAGTATTTCTGGAGTATCTGTTTACGGCTTCTTCTGGGCTAGATGCTAACAGGATGAGTTGGGGAGGGTAAAAGGGAAGCAAAATCAAAAAAGAAAAAGTAAGGATTCTTATTCTAGAAAAACTTTCAGTCAAGTTAACAAAATGGCCAACCTCAGTCATACTTCTTTAAGGTTCCGGTTGTCAGTACTTTGCATGGTAAGATGGAAATGGTCAACATTGGCCACAGATGCAGGAGAAATCTTCATGGATAGATCATCGAAGAGGTATCTTTGAAAAGATTTGAGCAACTGCTAACTGCTTTTTAAGAATTTAAGAAAATGCTACAATATATCATTTTTTAAAAAGTTTTTGTTCTGGAAAGCTCAGAGGTATTTTATTGACTGTGGTAGACAAATGGCAATAAAATGTAGCAGTTTAGTGTTCTCTTTCAGAAGGTGAAGAAGAGGATAAATAAATGCAAGTTCTTCCTAAGATCTTGATTTCTATTCCACAACATTCTCTATCTCCGTTGCCATTTTCCCATTGTTAAAGGCTGTGGCATTTGTTTCTCTTGTTAAGCTTTGCTCTTGTTGATCTACTGGCCAACTGGCCTTGTAGGGGTGCGATTTGCCTTACAGAATTCACATTTGTTTGCCAGTTCTCTGGTGTGTCCACCAGAACATGATGTCCTACAAGTACCAGGGTGTGTTTTGTATCTTTTTCTAATGTTGATTTATTGTTCCTCCTGTTTTCACTCTTTTACTGTCACGTGGCAGGAGGTTCATTGTTAGGTATGCGAAGTATCTCACAATGACATTTGAAGAAATTCAATAGTAGCCAGCCACATTGGACTTAATATAATAATCAGTGTGAATATCAATGTATTTGACAATGTCAAGGGAGAGAGATGAAGTCTAACTAGAAACCCAATGTGAAGCTTCCTCCCAGTTGTCTGTGTTGGAGGATATGCAAATGTCCCCATTCACCATGCTGTTGTCTTGAACTTTGATACAGCAATGATAAAAGAGTCTTAGGAGCTCTTGAAGTGATATATGGTTCTTTTGTAACATCTCTTCAGGTTGTGGGACAAGGTAGAGGAGTTTGAACATTAGCTTCTGGGATTTGAATTTTATAGTGCCAGCAACAAGGAGTCATTAAAAATTCTTGGGTATGAATTGTTGAATGATGTGTTACAATTAGTGTTTTTGGAAGATCTTTTGATGATATTCATGATGGTTTGAAGGAAAAAAGAATTGGAAGCTATAAGAAGGATTAGTTTGTGGAGATGAGGTTCTGGATAAAGTAAGTGGCAGCAGGAAAGGAAAGGAGATAAACATGAGATGTATTTTAAGTGAAACAGAAATTTCCCACTATTCTAAGAACTTTATTAAAAAAAAAAATTTCTTCCAATTTAATGATAATGGAGATACTGTACATCAGGACTTCCCCTCCCCTCCCCTAGCATCTCCGTTAGGCAGGCACTTTCTGATGTCTGTTAAGGTAGTAGAATTACGTAATAAAAGGGCTTGACTGAGTTCAGACAAGTAAGGAGCCTTCTCCACCGTGGCTGTGTGAGGTAGAGGTGCCTCCAGGTGCAGTGGGTGGGAAGGGAGGTAGTCTTTACCATTGTCCCTGTGCAGGGAAAGTGCTAAGGAGTGGGTGGGAGAAGCTGCCAACACCTAAGGCTGGGTGATGATGCCCTGGCTGTGCCCGTGCAAGGCTGGCATGAGTTCAGTGAGAAGATAAAGCCAAAAATCTCCAGGGCTTTGTTGGATTTGGCTAGCTTAGAGCTAAGTAGTAAATGGCTTTTTGGTGAGAGAAGCCCCAAGAGCATGGATTCTTGGTAATTGTTTTCTTTTTTGTTGTTGTTAACACAGTGAAAAACTTACCTAGGTTGGTCTGACATTGTGACCAAGGTTGGACAGTTCTTTTCTTTGGGAGATCTGGGCCTGACTCTACTATTCGATCTTCGAGTCATGCCTTCCTAACCCCATGAAAAACAAGGAGAAGGAGGAAGAGGAGGAGGAGAACATAAATGTTTTCATTTTTACATTCTGTGGATGATCCCAAATACTTGAGTGAATCTATTCTGCTTTATTTGTCTTTGATTGCTTTATACTCCACCTAAAGAAAAAAGTGAGAAATACAGTAAGTGGAGAAACCCCACCCTCCTCCCACTGGTTTTTACAGGTTGACTGTGTGTACCTGGATCGAGGTCAGGTATTGTGGAAGGTGCAGAGAAATGGCTCACCTTTTCCTCTGCTGCATGAATTCTTGGCCTACCTCTTAAAGCAAGAATGTTGTCTATGAGGAAGACTATTTATTTTCTAGAAATATAGTACGGTAAAGGGGTTGAAACAGAGTTTTCAGCCTTGGATTCAACTAACGTTCACTGGGTGCCCATATGTCGGCATTGCTATAGATGCTTCTGCATCCATTATCTGTGAAAAAAGAACTGCCATCCCCCCCCCCCAAGAAGGGACACAGGACCCAGAGATAAGAATGTCACGGAGCTATAATGAGTTTTGCTCCTTATAGAAGTAGCCGAGGTTCTTCTTCAGATGAGTGACCACTGTGGTGGTAGAGGTGGCTTGCATGCTTACAACATTGCCCCTGAAGGTAGAATGGAGGGATAAGGAAATAGACAGGATGGCCTACTATGATTTAGCCAGAGCAGGCAAGTTGAAATTATACTCTAGTCCTGTTAGCATTTTATTCTCATTCCTTCAGGTATGAGTTACCATGGTACTTTGGATACAAGAGGACAAATTCACAGTCCTAAGGCAGCCTGGGAATCTTCAGAGCTTCAAATAAGGCTCTGAAGAAAGTGCGACGAACATTTGTCTGCCAAGGATTCTGTCATGAAATTCTCATGGAATCCAGACTTTCTGGAGCCATGGAGGTTGGATGAATCCCCAAAACTATAGCCCTGAGATAATCTACCTTTAACCAAAATATCCCTCAAAGTCTTCTCAAAACCAAACTATGTTGTTGTTGTTAGGGGCTGTTGAGTCCATTCCGGGGCATAGCTACCTTATGAACAGCAGAGTGGAACACTGCTCGGTACTATGCCATCCTCACAATCATTGCACTATTTGACCCCATTGTGGCAGCCACTCTTGTCAATCCATCTCTTTGAGGATCTTCCTCTATTTTGCTGAAAAATCAGATAAGAGTTTAGCTTCACTAGTAAAGAATGTCTGCTTTGAGCATCGTGCTCCTCTTGAGATCTGTTTTGGGGTCAAATGAACAATAGTAACTTGAAAGATTAGCTATATACCTTAGGGGGCAGTGAGTTTATGTTAATGCGGAAGGAGCAACTCAGAAAAAGAGGGTGAGGAAGATTGCCCAACTCAAAGACTGTTGTCTATGAGGAAGAATATTTATTTTCTGGAAATATAGTATGGCAAGTGGGTTGGAATAGAGTGTGCAGCCTTGGATTCAGTTAACATTCACTGTACAAGCCATTGAATGGTACATGTAGAAATTGTTGAATTGGTGTATGTTTTTTCTGTATATACTGTCAACAACAACAACAAATATATTAAAATAAATTATAAAAAATGAAAATAAAAAAGGAAAAAAGCCATTTGGAATATCTAAAGTGACATTACTCTGTGGAGACACATGAGGGCGCTCGAATCAACTAACAATGAGGAGCTGTTTCCTTTTTTTAAAAAAAAAATGTTGTGAAGCCTAGCTATGTTAGATTAGCCATTGTCAGGTCATCAGGATGCTTTTTAGGGTGATAACAACAGTATGTTGTGGTCTGGAAATGCACCTGACTTAGCAGGTGAGCTGGCAGACTTGAATGATCCTATATTGTGGGAGTTTTGCAAAAGTACTGTGGTTCTCTGTATACCATTCCATTACTGACTAATATAGAAATAGGTTGCAGGCAAGTTTAACTATTTTGTCCAGTGTTAAGGAGAAGAAAATATCTGTAACCAAGTGCTCAGGCAAGTCAGATAACATATGGGCTACTTTGAGCTCCTTGTTTTCAAAAAGATTCTATTTCAAGGTGGTAGTGAGCATTGCTTCTCATTACTGAAGAGAGAGAAACTTCTTTGAACCATTTTCCTTTTTAGCACTGGCTTTTGCACTGAGTTCAAGGCTGAATAAGTTTTCACTCTATCTCTGACACATTTTGCGCCTATCTAATTGCTTGGAAATCTGTCTGGGGGCTGGTCTTGGAGGCAGATTTAGGAGCAAACCTATGCTTCCTGCTTCTTAGACCTGCCCCTGCAACATCTTTGTGAAGAAGGGGTTTGCACTCTGTTAAATGGAAGGACTGGTTTGGAATGCACAGGGCAGGCCTGGTACCCAGTTGTTAGTGCAAAACCATTGCAGTTAGTACAAGCCATTCCCATCAGAGAATCAGAGTTTAACACTTCCAGCCAATAAATTTATCCATCCGTGTGTACTCATTAAGCTCTCTGTGCCTGGAATGGTGTTAATACTGTGAGAGCACAGGCAGTCAACTTGTTGTGAACTGAACACAAGGCAGCATATGTACAGTGCCAAATTGTGAGCTATAAAGAGGACTGATTGATGACACTATTGAATTTGTGAACTAGAAATAAAAAAAAATCACCTCAACAACAAGTGCTAAAGCATCATTCTGACATATTTAGCCTAAAGCCAGATTGCCATTTGCAAAATGCTGCCCAAGTATAAAGAAGTGTCTTGCAGCCATTCCTGAGTGCTAGACAAATCCATTATTACTAGTTTATTGGCTGAGAAAGGGAGGTGTGGAGAGGGAACAGCCTTTATACAAAGTTACCTGGCAAGTCAGCAAAAGAGCCAGACTAGGAGATTATAGATTTCCTTACTTGCTGTTTGGAAATCTTGCCAAGAAATTTATTATGGCAATTCACATGCATTTTATAATCAAGTTGCATTTAATATGCTTAAGGCTAAAGTGCAATTAAGATAAACCAGTTCCTGGCTCTGGATGGGTATCATGGGAGTATTAACATATTCTGATTACTATATCAGAGTAATAAAGAGCAGAATGCAGAGTCAGAATTTATACTGTAAGGGTTTTATGATGGTAGCAAAAATGGTCACCAAGTGCCATTTTGTTTGCTTTCTTGGATCACTATTCTTGTCAGCTGTTTGGGAAATGAACTCCCTCAGCTCTTTTAAAAATTAATTGTAAGGAAATTTAGTGGAATTCATGGAAATCCAAGTGCAAAGGAAACACACTTTGGCCTCAAGGCAAGCATTTTCTTAAACATGTCATTCTACACTCTCTAGTGACAATAATAGGAATGGGGAGGAATAGAGAGAAAAAGTTACAGCTTCGGAGGAAGTGGGAAAACCTTTGGGAGAAGCAATGTCATTAGTGGGGTTGCTGCCCACTAAGACAGGGAAATTTAACCCAAAAAAGCATGGATCAATGGAATACTGTTCATTTCATGTAGCAAATTTTAATTGCATTTTTATTGTTCCTTCTCCTATGTGTGCTTAAAATAGCTTCTTTACATAGTTGGAATTGATTGTCTTTACTGTTTCTCTTGTTCTGTTAACAAAGGAAGGTCATTTCTTCTGGGGGTGCATGTGTGTGTGTGTGCATGTGTGTGTGTGTGTGTGTGGTGTGAGTAGGGGGCACTTTACTCTTTTCTTCACTTGGTGATTAAATCATCCACACAGACTTTGGAATAGAGAAAACAATGAGAAATGAACCATATTGTTAAAATCAAACACTGTAAGTAGGAAAACTGCTTCTTGATCTGTTAGAACACATCTTTCAAAATAGATTGATTTGCAGGTAAGATTAATGTTTTGGGCTAAAATTTTATATTCCTGCTTCTCATTTTGTTTCTTCCCCTAAAGAAGTAGAGAAATGAATTGACACCTTAGACTAATTCCATGAACCCTGAGATGTTTCCAGTTCATAGAGAAAAGTGCATGAAAACGGAGCAATTTCCCTGAAGATCCCCATTCTTGCCCTCAATACAAGCTTCTTATCCCAGCCCAGGCTGATGTTGAGGATGTGAGAAGCTGCCTCATGCCTGCAATAAGGGAGGCTCTGGTAATTGCACTTCCACATAATCCTTGCATTTCTTCTTTCAAAAAAATTTCTTTAGAAGACCTTTGGGAGTGAGATTTTCTTTCGGCCCCTCTCAAACCCATTCCTCCAATCACTCCTTAAAATGTTGCCTTTTACCAAGAATTAAAAAGAACCACTGAAAGACCCAAGATCCTTTTAGAGGCAGTGAATGCAAAACCATCAGCTGTAAAATAGGTCCTGCGAATGGCTTTTCACAGGGAGGGGTAGATTTACTGAGAAAGAGCTATACTTTGCTGCAGAATCCTGTGGCTATCGCCAGGAATGATGTGCCAGACAGTTAAGAACTAAACCCTACTGAGTCTGTGGGCAACCAAGGGCTTGAGGAAGGTGGGGCTGGAGAGCTCCTCTCCACCCCACCGTTAAGTTAAATAATAGAATCTACTTCTGCTCTCATGGAAGTAGCTTGGTTCATAATTTTGGTTCCTTTTTGGTTAGAACTTTTTCAGCTTCAGTGTGTGTGTGTGCACATCATACAAATGTATACACATGGTTTAAAGATATGGCCTTATCAAGGTAATAAGCAGCATTTATAAACTCTAGGGTCTGATTCTACTGGAGTCCCTGACAATAGCAAACATTCAAATGATAGGCATATTATTATATATAATGCGTTCAGCAGCTGCTGACAAACTGCATGAAGTTACACCTTTTAGACATTTAGTTCAACAATATGCTTAAATTTTTGCAGTTTTCTTTCTGTGTTTTTTTTTTTCTTGGGGGTCAGTAAAAGTTTTTTTTTTTTTTTTTTTTTTCCAATTGTCAGTCAGGACCTCTTAGGTGTAGTGCCTAAGGCATTTGACTGCTTGCCAGAAGGCTGGTAGTTCAAACCCACCAGCCACTCCTCAGAAGGAATGTTGGGCAATCTACTTCCGTAGCGACACCGCCTCGGAAACCCAAGGAGGGATCACTATGAATTGGGTCTGACTCGATGGCAGTGTGTGTTTTGTTAATTGTCAGTCATCTTTAAGTCTTTGAAAAGCTCATAGGTACTGGATACTGTTCTACAGTGCCTAATGGTTAAGATGAATCTTGAGTTTTGCTTCAGGAATTGGTTATCAGAAAGGACCCCGAGACTTATTCACCTGAATCAACAATTCCTGGAGTGTGTTCAAAGAGGTCTTATAAAATGCTCAAAAAAAAGATCCCATGCTCAAATCCATTTTTGAGGGGTCTCCTATAAACATTGGCATATTGAAGTTGCCCAGAATTGCACTTAAGAAAGCTTTTTATTTTTTAATCCAACGTCTCACAAATTTATTTGATTCAGAGCCCTTTTTCAAAAATGTTGTTGTTGTTATGTGCCGTAGAGTCAGACCTGACTCATAGAGACCCCTCCTTTGGTTTCCGAGGCAGTATCAGTATGGAAGTAGATTACTCAGCCTTCCTTCTGAGGAATGGCTGGTGGGTTTGAACTGTCAGCCTTTTGGTTAGCAGTCAAGTACTTTAGGCACTACGCTACCAGAACTCCCTTTTCAAAAATAGGTAACACTTATTAGTATCCTGCAGAACTAGTGTTCCTTGGAACTAACTTTGGGAAACACTAGGGTAAAGTCTAATAGTTTCCATTCAAGTCCTCTGAGTTTCCTTTGGTTCTACACAGGACCAACTCTTCTCCCTTGTGCTTCAATCTTCCCCCTTTACATACTCCTAATAAAAAAAAAAATGCAAGCACTGCCATGGAGTCGGATCTGACTCATAGCGACCTCTCCTTGGGTTTCTGAGGCGGTATCTCTAGGGAAGCAGATTGCCCAACCTTACTTCTGAGGAGTGGCTGGTGGGTTTGAACCAACAGCCTTCTGGTTAGCAGTCAAGTGCCTTAGGCACTATGCCACCAGAGCTCCCTACTCCTAATTAGATCTACCTTTAACTGAATGCCTACAGGGCTTTAAATATATAGCAATCTCCTTTAATCATAACAACAGTGTAATGCAGATATCATTACGCATATTGTACTTCCAAACAAAGACAGGAGGTTCAAGGAAGTACAGTCAATAAGAAGTAAACACTTGACCCAGTGTTTGTTCTGTATGTCTAACCGTTGGAATTGCTTATAGAAGAAAACTGCTACACTTAATCCAGAGATAATCATATTTGTGAATCCAGGTCATGCCAATGGCTCCTTTTCATTCTACTGCCATGACCTCTCCATA
Organism: Orycteropus afer afer; assembly: GCF_000298275.1. Lineage (NCBI taxonomy): Eukaryota > Metazoa > Chordata > Mammalia > Tubulidentata > Orycteropodidae > Orycteropus > Orycteropus afer. The sequence continues at coordinate 4,184,618 of NW_006921876.1, forward strand.
TATGTCCTCTATATATTATTCTAGGAAGGTTAATGGAAAGGGTATGCTTCTCTTTGTTTTTGCTGTTGTGTGCCATGGAGCTGATTCTGCCTCATGGTGGCCCTACCTTCAAATGAACAAAACTCTCCCAAACTGCCCGTTGGAACAAAGTAAAAAGGGGTGGAGCAAGGGTATTTCTCCTCCAACTGAGAAAGTTCACACATGATGTTACAGTGTCAGACCAGGCTGCACCCAGAGACTATGCTGCCTCCTTTGGAGTTATTCTGCTAGGCTCATCTCCCCATTGGCCATCTCCCTATACTACTCCTTCCGGCAATTGCTGCTGAACTTGCTACTGTCTACCTAAGACACTGCAACAAAACAAAACCATCTGGGTTGCCTCTGTTTCCTTCCTTGTCTCATTGGAATGGCTTTTGTCTCTCACTAGGGATTGACCCAAGCTCTGGTTATGTGTTATATTTTTGAGAAAGGGGAGATGGAACACAATAGCTGCTTTGATGAGTCTGGGAGAATATTATGATTTCTTTTCCTTTTCTCTATGTAAAGAGAGGAACTTTAGAATTACAGCTGTTACTTCTGCTCATTTGAGAGGTCCTCAATTCTTATTCCTCAGAAAGGCTGGAAAAATTCTAAACTTATGCCTTTCTCTGTTCATATTTAGTACAGTATGTACACTCCTGGTAAAGTTTACAGAATCTAATTTTTGAAGCACCTCTTTCATCAGAGAGTATTTTCTCTGTCATCCAAATATGTGATTCTCTATTAATGAGGTCTTCCATCTGTAAAGTTTTATAAAGCCTCCTCATGCCTTTCTTTGGCATGGCAGAGGAAGGAAGTCTGCAAATACATACACATTCACTCTCCAGGTTTTATAGCTGCATGAAATGACAAATTTAAAGCCAAATTACTGAAGTGAAAAGGATTATCCATGTTATTTTAGTTTTTTTCTTTCATACCTTTTCTAAGCTAAGATCATTGTTAATATATTACTTATGGCAGTTGGCATGTTATGAGGGAGGAAGTTCAACAATATTTTTATGTTTACCATTATTTTCAGTCTTATGTCATTAGTTTGACTAAGTGGAAAATTCAGGTTAACAATGAACAAATAGTCACGATGAGTTTGCTGAGTGTTACAACTAAAAAATTCAAGAAAACAATCAGATTGAACCTGGTGTGAATAGTCAGAGAAAGTCTCCTAGAGAAGGAGGAGTTTAAACTGAATTCTGAACAATAATTAAGAAGTAGTTAGACAATAGTGGGGGCAGGGTGGCTGTGTTCCACAGCTCCATGGATCACCAGGCATAGACTACATAGTCTGTATATGATGCCTTCTCAGCCACGCAGCCCTGAATGTAGGTGTGTGTATCAAGTGGGGGAAAGAGAAGTTTTTAGTTAGAAAGGAACAGCATGATGGTCCATCCTGAGATACAGTATGAGGGGTCCAAAAGAAGTACAGTATGATGAAACTTTGTGTGAGGAAGAATTATAGTGACACCAAAAATGTTGGATAGGGCTAGATCAAGTGTGATTTTGTAGTTTATGGTAAGGCTTTTGGACTCTTTTCTAAGCCAATGAACAATAATGAATGGTGTTCAGGTGAAGGTGATAATGGGGTTGAAGAAAAATGAATGGATCCAAGAGATATTTAGGAGATAGGATCAATAGAGCCAGATGACCAGATGATTGATGTTTGGAGAGGGGCACAGTGAAGAGAGAGCAAGAACGAGAGTAAATTCAAAGGAGAGGCTCTGAGCTGGACTTATAAATTTGAGAACTGTCATGATATAAGTGATAATGAGGTCATGGAAATGGTTGAGATTATTTAGGGAAAAAGTGGTTGTTTAGAATTGAAGAAGGTCATAAAAGAAAGAGATCTGTGGAAATCACACACTAAACGGTTGGGTAGAGAAAGAGGAGGTTACAAAATAAACTTAAAAAGAGTGTCCAAAGAGATAAAAGATACTATCACCAAAGTCAAAGGAAGAGAATGACTCATGAAGTGGGAAGTAAACCAAAATCAAATTCCACTGCTGTCAAATCAATTCCAGCTCATAGCAAACCTATAGGACAGAGAAGAACTGCCCCATAGGGTTTCTAACATTGTAAATCTTTGTGGAGGTATATTGCTTCATCTTTCTCCCAAAGCCCAGTGGAGCAGCTGATGAGTTTGAACTGCAAACTGATTAGCAGACTAATGTTTTAACCACTGCACCACTGGTAGTTAACTGTCAGTATTGAGAGATCAAATGTATAAGGTAGGATGTCTTTCACTGTAAATCACAGAAAGTCTGATTTGAATTTGCTTACTCAGAAACAATATTTACTGCCTCTGCTAATAGGAATTTCAGGGGTCAGAAAGGCTCAGATTCACCTCATTCTGGCAGCTCTGCCATTATTACTTTGAGGCATACTCTTTGAGTATTGGTTTTACCCTTAGACTATTTTTCTTATGGAGAGAAAATGTTTGTAGTTGCTTCTTGTTTTATATTTGTTCTTCCTATGTTTTAGGAAAGGAGCCTTGATGGTGCAGTGGTTGAGTGCTTGCATGTTAACTGAAAGGTCAGTGGTTTTAACCCAACAGCTACTCCATGAGAAAAAGATGAGGCCGTTTGCATCTGTAAAGATTTACAGCCTTGGTAACCCTACGGGACAGTTCTACTATAGCCATAGGGTCGCTTCAAGTTGGAATGGACTCCAAGGCAGTGGGTTTTTGGGCCAACAGCATAGTTCAAAGGCATCATTTTTTTTCTTTGGTCTTCCTTATTCATTGTCCACCTTTCACATACATATAAGGCAATTGAAAATAGCATGGCTTGGATCAGGCACATCTTAATAGAGAGGTAATTTGCAGCAGATTTGCCCAGTGTACTACGTCTTTTGATTTCTTGACTGCAGCTTCCATGGGCACTGATGGTGGATCCAAGTAAAATGAAATCCTTGGCAACTTCAATATTTTCTGTTTATCATGATATTGCTTATTGGTCCAGTTGTGAGGATTTTTGTTTTCTTTTTGTTGAAGTATGAAACGTAATGAAGGCTTGGTCTTTGATCTTCATCAGTAAGTGCTTCAAGTTCTCTTCATTTACAGCAATCAAGGATCTGTTATCTGCATATCTCAGGTTGTTAACAAATCTTCTTCCAATCCCGGTGCTGCATTCTTCTTCATGCAATTCAGTTTTTTGAATAATTTGCTCAGCATACAGATATGGTGAAAGGATACAACTCTGACCCACACCTTTCCTGATTTTAAACCATGCATTATTTATCCCCTTGTTCTGTTTGAATGACTACCTCTTGGATGAGCACAGTTAAGTTCTGGAATTCCCATTCTTCGCAATGTTATCCATAATTTGTTATGATCTACACAGTTGAATGGCTTTGCATAGTCAGTGAAACACAGGTAAACATCTTTCTAGCATTCTCTGCTTTCAGCCAAGATCCATCTGACATCAGCAATGATATCCCTTGTTCTGTATCCTCTTCTGAATTTTCTTTGAATTATTGGCAGTTCCAGAAAATTTTACTTTTATGTGATATTGTTTAATAACTTCTGCATTTTGTTTCATCATCTTTCTTTGAAATGGGCACAAATATGTATCTCTTCCAGTCATTTGGACTGGTAGGCGTCTTCCAAATTAATTGGCATAGATGTATAAGTGCCTCCAGCATTGGGTCTGTTTGTTGAAACATCTTGTTGGATATTCTGTCAATTCCTGTAACCTTCTTTTCCACTAATGCCTATAGTGCAGCTTTGACTTTTGCCTTCAATACCATGATTTCTTGATCATATTCTATCTCCTGAAATGGTTGAAACTCTACCAGTTCTTTCTGGTAACAGTGACTCTGTGTATTCCTTCCATCTTTTGATGCTTCCTGCATCATTCAACATTTTGAGAAAAGATATTTCCAATGAATCCATTGTTGGTCTTCCAATATAAGACCTCCAGCATCATTTCTGTCACCAGGCCATATTTTCCAACTATGAATTTTTCTTCTTTGTTTCCAATTTTCGCATTCAAATTGCCAGTAATTACCAATGCATTTGGGATGCATGTTTGATCAATTTTAGATGACAGATGTTGATAAAAATCTTCAATTTCTCCATCTTTGGCATTAATGGTCAGTGAGTAAATTTGAATCATAGCTGTATTCATCAATCTTCTTTGTAGGCATGTGGATATTATCCTATCACTGACAGCATTGTACTTCAGGCTAGATCTTGAAATGTTCTTTTGGATGATGAATGTGACTCCATTCCTCTTCAATTTGTCATTCCTTGTATAGTAGATTATATGGTTGTCCAATTCAGAATGGTCCAAACCAATCCATTTCAGCTCACTAATACCTAAGATATCAATCTTCATGCCTTCCATTTCATGTTTGGACAGTTTCAATTTTCCTAGATTCATACTTCATACATTCCATGTTCTGATTATTTATAGATGTTTTTAGCTATTTCTTCTCATTTTGAGTCATGCCACATCAGCAAATGAAGGTCCCAAACTTTACTTCATCTATGTCATTAACATCAACTCTACTGTGAGGAGATAGCCTTTTCCTAGTCGTATTTGGAGTGCCTTCCACCCTGAAGGGCTTATATTCTGGCACTGTACTAGACAATGTTTCACTGCTATTCATAACATATTTATTTGCCAGTTTTTTAAAGGGTAGATCACCAGGTCTTCTTCCTAATGTGTCTTGTCTGGAACTTCTGCTGAAAACTGTCTCCCATGGGTAACCCTGTTAGTATTTGAAATATTGATGGCATAGCCTCCAGCATCACCCAAAGCCAAAACCCACTGCCATTGAGTCAATTCTGACTCATAGTGATCCCTGTTGGTTTCCAAGGTGGTAAATCTTTATGGAAATAGATAGCCCCATCTTTCTTCTGCAGAGTGGCTGGTGAGTATGAACCACCAACCTTCTGGTTAGCAGTCATATGCCTAAGACACTGTGCCACCAGAGCTCCTTTCCGGCATCATAGCAACATGCAAACAAGCAGCGCTACAAACAACAGCTCTACCAACTAACAGATGAGTGGTCTTGCTTGAGAGGGAACTTATTTTACAGAAACCCTCATTCTCTTGGCTTATTATTGGCTTGAATTAAAGCATATGCTTGTTCCTGTATCAAATTATGACCTGAAAAATGCCTTGTACAAAATGATTTAAATATATCCTGTTGAGTGTTGGAGATGATTAATTGACTAACGAAGTTCATCCCAGGAAATAAGGATAGAATCATTTTCTCTTGAGGCAATAATGCTGGAGTTCTGATGGGAATAAATAACCAAACCAAATGCATTGCTGTGGAATTGAATCCGACTCATTGTGACCACACCTTGGGTTTCTGAGGCAGTATCACTACGGAAGTAGATTGTCTAACCTCCCCTCTGAGGAGTGGCTGGTGGGTTTGAACTGCCAGCCTTCTGGTTAGCAGTCAAATGCATTAGGCAGTATGCCACCAGAGCTCCTAGTGAAGAAAAAAAAAAGTGAACATAGGTAGGGCAGCCAACAATGTCCATTATATTAACATGAGTAAGAAATTAGAATTGTATACTTAACAACTTTTATACAGACTAACTGAGGTAATTACATTGTAAATATTTAAAAGTATGCCAAGAAACCAAGACCACATACACTAATGAATATATCCATAATGACAAACATTCTTTCATGACTCTTTGTATTCATTTTCTCTCCCCTGTTATTAATAGCCCCTCCCCCACTCAATCTCAGGCCTAAATCCCTGATGTTTGTCATTATATATTCATTTTCATTTTCTAGAATTTTATATTAGTTTAATTATACAGTATGTACTCTTTTAGGTCTGGCCTCATATTCAGCATGATCATTCTGAGATCCACCCATACTGTTCTGTATATCAATAATTCATTCTTTTTCATTCCTGGATAGTATCCCATTGAATGGATACACTACAATTTGTTGACGTTTGGACTGTTTTTAGTTTGGGGCTAAGGTGTTAAGAATGTTGTTGTTGTTCAGTGCCATCGAGTCATTTCCGACTCATAGCGACCCCATGCACAGCAGAACGAAACACTGCCCAATCCCGCACCAGCCCCACAATCCCTGCTATACTTGAGCCCATCATCGCAGCCACCGTGTCAATCCATCTCGTTGAAGGCCTCCCCCTCTTTCGTCGACCCTCCACCCTACCAAGCATGACATCCTTCTCCAGGGAATGGTCCCTTCTTACAACATGACCAAAATAGGTGAGATGAAGTCTGGCCATTCTTGCTTCCAAGGAGCATTCTGGCTGCACTTCCTCCAGGCAGATCTGTTAGTTCTTTTAGCAGTCCATGGTACTTTCAGCATTCTTCGCCAGCACCACAACTCAAAAGCATCAACTCTTCTTCGGTCTTCCTTATTCATTGTCCAGCTTTCACATGCATACGAGGCGATTGGAAATATCATGGCTTGTGTCAGGTGCACCTTAGTCCTCAAGGAGATATCCTTGCTCCTCAGCACTTGATACAGTTCCTTCGCAGTTGACTTTCCCAATGCTACACATTAAGAATAGTCATGTAAAAATGTTTTCTCTAGGGTAAATATCTGGAAGGTGCTCTGGTAGCATAGTGCCTAAGGCACTTGACTGCTAACCAGAAGGCTGGCAGTTCAAACCCACCAGCCACTCCTTGGAAGGAAGGTGGCAATCTACTTCCGTAGCAATATTGCCTTGGAAACCCAAGGAGGGGTCGCTATGAGTTGGGTCCGACTCGACGGCACATAATAACAACAATAACCTTCTTGGTTTGGTACCCTTCTTTACAATCAGTTCTTTCTCTCTCTCTCTTTCCATATGATGTTGGACTTTATTTTTATTTATTGATGTATTTATCTTTGTTTGTACAAATACCATATTGCCTTGATTACTGTAGCTCTCACAAGTCTTCATGTCAGGAAGTATAAAGTCTTCCAAAACTGCTTCCCCCCACCCCCTCAAAGTTATATTGGCTATTCTAGCTAGGTCCTTTATATTTTCTTATAAATCTTAGAATCATTCTACTGAGAATATCTTACTAAGATTCTACAAAAAAATTCTGCTGGGGTTTTGATTGGGATTGCATTGCATCTATTAATCAATATGGTAAGAACAGGCATCTAAACAATATCAAGACTTCCTATCATAATAAATATCTAAATATTTAAGTATTCTTTAAGTTTTCTTAGACATGGTTTGTAGTGTTCTGTAGAAAATTTTTGGAGTTATTTTTCAAATTTATTCCTAAGTACTTAATATTTTGATGCTATTAGAAGTAGTATGCTTTTAAAATTTTATTTATTTATTTATTTATTGTTCTTTAGGTGCAAATATACAGAGCAGAATTTGTTTTACATTCAACATTTTGTGTACGTTTGGTTTCACTCTCCACCAATTACAATCTCCAACCCTCTTCTCCCTTCCCAGTAACCACTCCTCTCCCTGTGCCCTTCTTATTTATACACTACTGTCTGTCCAGCTTTTGCTTCATGTGAATGTTGTCCTTCTGGGCCACATTGCCCCATAGCCGATTGCTCCAAGGGATGTATCTCCATAGAGTAGGTGGGTGCACCCCCCTGGGTTGAGTGTTCTGCATGTACATCTTATTTACTATTAGGCTGAGAGCCAGACCTTGGGAGTGAGTTTTGTCCCAGGCCTGAAGTGTATCCCAGGGCCATAGTCTTCTTGGGGGTCCCACCAGAATCCATCTGACCAGTAATTCTGGTCATTATTGTGTTTTTGGATTTTGTTCCTCATTTTTCCTCCCATTCTACCCAGGGTCTCCAGTTTTGATCCCTTCCTGAGTGGTTGGCATTGGTAGCTGGGCACCATCTAGTTCTTCTGGTCTTGAGGTCCATCATGTCCTAGGCTGATTGTTTCCAAATGCCTTTTTTTTTTTTTCACTCTTCTTCACTTCTGGGATAGGAGACCATTAACTCCATCTTAGATGACTGCTCAAAAGCTTTTAAGACCCCAGTCACTACTCACCAAAGCAGGTTGTGGAACAAGATTTTTATGTATTATGTTGTGCCAATTGAGTCTGGTGTCCCCCAGTGCTATGGTCCTGAGTTGATAGATCTGGTGGATCTCTCTCCCACAATGTCTGGCTGTCTATGAAGGACTGCTCTATGTCTGTCTTATATTGCTGCAGTAATGATTGTAGGTATTTTGTATCACTAGTATCTGTGCAAGATTAGCCTCAGCTGAATCATCTTTGGTCTGGAGTATAATCCTGTTCACTGATCCCCATCTGATCTTCTCAGTTGTCTATGTGTTTATCTGTAGCCTGGTATTTGGTGTTAATGGTAATGAAGTATTGTGGATATACTGGTATTAGCCTCTGCCATCTATATCCTTTGTGCATTGGTGTCCTCCCTTTTCCCAATGTTATCATGGTGGTCACAGACTCTTCCCATACCATCCCTCCCCTTACTCAACTCAGCATGTGGCCCCCAGCTAGTCGAAAATTATCCTTTCCCTCCCATCTCTGGTAGCCTACAAAGTGAGTTCCCTTCCCTAAACAAACACTTCCATGACTTTTTACAGTAATGGGCTCATAGAATATTTGTTCTTCTATGATTGACTTATTTAACTCAGCATAATGTCCTCCAGGGAGCGCTAGTGGTATAGTCCCTAAGGCATTTGACTGCTAACCAGAGGATGGCAGTTCAAACCCACCAGGCACTCCTTGGAAGGAAGATTGGGCAATCTACTTCCATAGTGATACTGCCTCAGAATGGCAAGGAGGGGTCATTGTGTGTTGGATCTGACTCAATGGCAGTGAGTTTGGTTTTTTGTTTGGAATGTCCACCAGGTTCATCCACATTGTGAGATGATTTGGGTATCCATCATTGTTCTTCAATGTAGCATAGTATTCCATTGTGTGAATGTACCATACTTTGGTTATCCATTCATCTGTTGATGGGCATTTAGGTTATTTCCATCTCTTTGCTATAGTGAATTGTGCTGCGATGAACATGGGTGGGCATATCTCTGTTCATATCCTATCTCTCACCTTTTTAGGATATATTCCTAGTAATGGAGTTGCTGGCTCAAATGGTATTTCTATTTTCAGTTTTTCAAGGAAACACCACACCATTTGCCACAATGGTTGTACCATTTTACAGTCCCATCAGCAGTGCATGAGAATTCCAATCTCTCTGCAACCTTGCCAGGATTTGTTATTTTCTGTTCTGTTGAGCTTTGCTATTATTGCTGGGGTGAGATGATATTTCATTGTTGCTTCGATTTGCATCTCTCTAATGGCTAATGATCATGAGCAATTCCTCATGTATGTGTTGGCTGCCAGCATATCATGTTTAATGAAGTGTCTGTTCACGTCCCTTGCCCATTTTTGAAATGGATTGTTTGTCTTTTTGGCGGTGAGGTGTTGAAATTTTCTATAGATTTTGGAGATAAGTCCTTTGTCAGATATATCATAGGCAAATATTTTCTCCCAGTCTTAGGTTCTCTTTTTACCCTATTGATGAAGTCTTTTGATGTGCATAAGAATTTAGTTTTTAAAAGGTCCCTGTCATCTAGCTTCTCTTCCATCTCCTGTGCATTCTGGGTTGTGCTAGTCTATTTATAATAGACCTATTTATGATAGTCTATTTATGCTGTAAATTAGGACCTCTGGTAGTGTAGTGCCTAAGGCATTTGACTGCTAACCAGAAGGCTGGCAGTTCAAACCCACCTGCCACCCTTCGGAAGGAAGGTTGGGCAATCTATTTCAGTAGTGATACCACCTCAGAAACCCAAGTAGGGATTGCTATGAGTCGGGTCCAACTTGACAGCATATAACAACAGATTTGCCCTTATTTTATTTTTGATGAATTTTATAGTTTGGGGTTTTACATTTAAGTCTTTGATCCAACTTGAATTTGTTCTTCTGTATGGGGTGAGGTACAGGTCTTGTTTCATTTTTCTGCAAACAGATATCCAATTTTGCCGGCACCATTTTTTTTTTTTTTTAAATTGTGATTTGGTTGAAGATTTACAAAGCAAATTCACTTTCCATACAGCAGCAGTTCACATATACTTTGTCTCATGAC
>NW_006921876.1:4194850-4196240 GCF_000298275.1 Orycteropus afer afer
CCTTGAGGTAAATGTTCAACTCATATGCCTATCTTTTATTTGGTTGGAAACCACAGGTGTGGGTTCAATTCCAGACCTGAAGGGCAGCTAGGGGCCATGGTCTCAGTGGTTCCACCAGGCTCTATTGGACCAGCAAACCTGGTCCCCCCTCCCTTTTTTTTCCCTCCAAATAATTTTGAGTTTTTTTCCACATTGTTCTCCCTCTCTATCAAGGATCACCTGCATAGATCCCCTTTCAAGTGGATGACAGTGGTAGCCAGGCACCATCTAATTCTTCTGGTCTCATAGTGGTATAGGCTGCAGATTGGATGGTGTACCAGTCACTAAGACTGATTGTTTCCATGAATTTTGGTTTTCTTCATTCCTCTTTGCTCTGGACGAGGAGAGACCCATCATTACATCTAGATGGCAGCTTGCTAGCTTTTAAGATCACAGTTGCTACTCACCAAGTAGAAGGTGGAACAATGTTTTGTATAGTATGTTATGCCAATTGAGCTTGATGTCCTCTGTGACTATGGTTCCAAGCCCACAGGTTCAACTACTTGGTCCCTCTTGGTAGCTGGCTGTAACCAAGCAATGACCACAACCTTGCCCCTTGTCAGCTCTGCTATACACCTGGGAATTCTGATCATTCACATACACTTATAAGACCACTGTCTGCCAACCCTATATATGTTTTTGAATACATGCCCCATTTCATAGACATACCTAATCTTTCAGCCTGTCCACCCATCTATCAACCCATATACCTATGTTTGCCTCCACTGACAATGCACTACTGTATGTGCAAAAGGGTTCATATTTGTTGTCTGTACCTCCCATGTACCTCTCTATGTCTTTCTCATCCTCAGTGCTTCCATATTGGTCACTCACATTTGGTACATTGCCCTTCTCTTCACCCAAATCACTACTTTTCTCTGTTTATCTAACAGTGGTCCCTCCCCTCCCCTCCTATCCCTGGTAGCCAACAAAGAAAATTTCCTTCTATAGATAAAACTTTCCTTAACTTTTACAATAATGGACTAATACAATATGTGTCTTTTTGTGATTGACTTATTTTACTTAGCAAAATGTCCTCCAAGTTCATCCATGTCATGCGGTGTTTTGCAGATTCTACATTATTCTTTAGCATTGAATAGTATTCCATTATGTGTATGTACCATAGTTTGATTAGCCATTGCTCAGTTGATGGACATCTAGGTTGTTTCCATCTTTTGGCTATTGTAAATAGTGCTGCGATGAACATGGTTATGCATATATCTGTTCTTGTCATGGATCTCACTTCTTTACTGTATATACCTAGTAATGGAATGGCTGGGTCAAATGGTATTTCTAATTCCAACTTTTGAAGGAATCGCCATACTGCTTTCCACAATGGTTGTACCATTTT
>NW_006921876.1:4197252-4197745 GCF_000298275.1 Orycteropus afer afer
ATCTGGATTGGGATTGCATTGAATGTATAGATTGCTTTAGGTAGAACTGATATTTTTACAATGTTCAATCTTCCTATACATGAGCATAGGATGTTCTTCCATTTATGTAGATCTCTTCTGGCTTCTTGAAGTAGTTTTTTACAGTTTTCTTTGTAGAGGTCTTTTGTGTCCCTGGTACAATTTATTCCCAAGTATTTTATTTTTTTCGTAGCTATTGAAAACAGTATTAATTTCCTTATTTCTTTTTCAGCAATCTCTTTTCTGGTATAGAGGAATCCTACTGATTCTTGGATGTTGATCTTATATCCTGCCACAATGCTAAATTTCTCAATTAGTTCCAGTAAATTTTTGACTGAGTCCCTTGGGTTTTCTAGGTATAGTATGATATCATCAGCAAATAGGGATAGTTTGACTTCTTCCTTACCAATTTGGTTGCCTTTGATTTCCCTCTCTTGCCTTATGGCCCTGGCTAGGACTTCCAGTACAATGTTGA
>NW_006921876.1:4197845-4207466 GCF_000298275.1 Orycteropus afer afer
ATCGTGATGTTGTTGTATTTAGATCTCTGTTAACTGTTTGTGAAGAGCAGCCAAGGGTGGTTCAGGCTCTTCTTGGTGGTTTTTTATCATTGGCCCGTTGGTGGAGAAGTAGGAAGTGGCTCTTGCTCAGTAAGTGAAGTCACAGGAGTTGTGGGTGTAGTTGTGTCTTATGGGGACTGTTGTTGTCTCCCACTCAGTTAGACACAAATTACAATTGAATTACCATCAAAAAACTAAAAGCACATGGACAAAAAACACTCCATGTAATCACACAGGAAGAATAGCTAAAAAATGAAAAAGGGGAAAAAGAAGAAGAAAAAACAAGAAAACCTGCAATATCTTTAGATAGGGCACTAAGAGAAAGAAGTAGAGAAGGAGAATAATGAAGGAAAAAAATGGGAAAAATGAAAAAAGAAAAACTAAGAATGAGGTTAACCATGAGAAAAAAGGGATTAAAAAAACCCTTTAATTAAAAAAAAAAAATTCAATCAGGAACAGGGTAAAGAAAAAATGCTGAAAACTAGGACCTGGGAGGGGAAGATTAAGAACAATAATAAAAAAGACAAAAGTATTAATAATAATAGTTGTTTTAAAACAGACAAATACACACAGACTAATCACCAGAAAGAAAAAAGAAAGTGAAAAAACAAATAAATAAAAAAAAGAGGAAAAAAAAAAAAGAATCGATGGAGGACAGGGCAGGGCCCCCAGGCTCCTTCAGAGCACACAGACTGTGATGGAGTTCCTGTCGGCCCAGAAAGTAGGTGGGAATGGGGGATGGCCACACCTCCATTCACCAAGTGGGTGTGGGGTATAAGAGTAACAAGAGGAATGTCATACCTTTTCAGTCTTGTGGGTTTGGAGTGTCCTTGGGGTTGCTGGAAAGCAGAACGTGTTTTCAAGCCCCAGGAATCTGCCAGAGCACTGTCTCTTTAAATATCCAAAATAGTCAAGCCTCTTTTAATCCTTCAAAATGGCGGCAACCTCCGGACTGGCAAAAGTCCACAGCTCAGCCTGCCTTTCTCTTCACCTTCTCCGTTTATTCCCCAGCCACCATGCACTGTCTTCCATGCAGTCCTTTGCTAGCAGGGCTGATTTTTAGGTTAATTCTTAGGTCCTACCACCACTCGGGAATCTCCAAGCTGTCTATGCCATCAGGATCACTCAGGATCGCTGCCAGACTGCAGGTCCGTCTGTCTCCTTTTTTGGTATTTTCATGCAAATTCTTCTGCTAGTTGGAGTTTAGTTCACTTCTATATCCTTCCCTTCAAGGCTCAGGGGTCCAGGATTATCTTCTGTATCTGTGTTAATTATTTTCTCTTCCCTTTGTTGAAGAGGGTCTGTGCAGTCTTTCTGCCTAGTCTGCCATCTTTCCAGTCGGCCCAGCACCATTTGTTAAAGAGGCTATTTCTTCCCCATTTAATGGCTTTTGGTTCTTTGTTGAAGATCAGTTGTCCAAAGATGGATGGGTCTGTTTCTGGGTTTTTGATTCTGTTCCTTTAGTCTGTCTATCATTGTACCAATACCATGCTGTTTTGACTACTGTGGCTGTATAGTAGGTTTTGAGATCAAGGAATGTGAGATCTACTTTGTTCTTCTTCAGTAGCGCTCTGCTTATATGAGGTCTCGTTCCTTTCCATGTGAAGTTAGTAATTTTTTTTTTTTTCATGTCCTTAAATTTTGTTGGTATCTGGATAGCATTACATTTTCATGATATTCAGTCTTTCTATCCATGAACAAGGCAGGTTCTTCTATTTATATAGATCCTTGTAGTTTCTTGTAGTAGTGCTTTGTAGTTTTCTTTATTTAGGTCTTTTTTGTCTCTGGTAAGATTTATTCCTAGATATTTCATCTTTTTAGTAGCAATTGTAAATGATATTGTTTCCCTTATTTCTTTATCAGAGGTCTCTTTGTTGGTGTAGAGGAATCCAACTGACTTTCTTATGTTGACCTTGTATCCTTTCACTTTGCTGAACCTCTCTATTAGTTCCAGTAGTTTTTTTTTTTTTGCTTAATCTCTTGGGTTTTCTCTGCATAAGATCCTGTCATCTGCAAATAGAGATAGCTTTACTTCCTCTTTGCCAATTTGGATGGTTTTTATTTTTCTTTCTTGCCTTATTTCTCTGACTGGGACTTCTAAAATGATGTTAAATCGAGTGGTGATAGAGGGCATCCTCATCTGGTTCCCATTCATAGGGGGAATGCTTTGAACCTTTCTCCATTAATAATAATGTTGGCTGTTGGCTTTGCATATATGTCTTTTATTATGTTAAGGAATTTCCCTTTTATTCCTATTTTGCTGAGAGTTCTGAACAGGAACGGGTGGTGGATTTCATCAAATGCCTTTTCTGCATTGATTGATATGATCATATGGTTCTTTTGTTTTATTTATGTGGTGGATTACATAGATTGTTTTTCTTATGTTGAACCATCCTTGCATACCAGATATGAATACCACTTGGTCAGGATGTATTATTATTTTTTTTTTTGAAAAGTTGTTGGATTCTGTTGGCTAGTATTTTGTTGAAGATTTTTGCATCTGTACTCATGAGGGATATTGGTCTGTAGTTTTCGTTTTCAGTGGTGTCTTTCCCTGGTTTTGGTATCAGTGTCATGCTTGCTTCATAAAATGAATTTGGGAGTAGTCCCCATTTTCTATGTTCTGGAATAGTTTGAGTACTATACATGTCAACTCTTCCCTGAATGTTTCATAAAATTCTACACTGAAGCTATCAGAGTCAGGGCTTTTCCTTGTGGGAAGTTGTTTTTTATGATCTGTTAAATTTCTTCCTTTGTTATGGTTCTGTTCAAGTATTCTATCTCTGACTGGTATAGTTTAGGTAGGTTTTGTGTTTCTAGAAACTTGTCCATTTCTTCTAGGTTCTCGCATCTGTTGGAGAACAGTTCTTCATAATATTCTCTCAGTATCTTTTTTTATTTCAGTTCATTCTGTTGTGATGTCACCCTTTTCATTTATTCTTCTTGTTATTTGCATCTCCTCATTCTTTTCTTTTGTTAGATTTGCCAATGGTTTGTCAATTTTATTAATTTTTTTTAAGAATAAGCATCTTGTTTTGTTGGTTTGCTCTATTGTTTTTTATTTTTCCTGCTTTGTTTATTTCTCCTCTGATCTTCATTATTTCCTTACTTCTGGATACTGCAGGATTCTTTTGTTGTTCTTTTTCTAATTGTTAGAGTTGTTGAGTTAGAGTGTTGATTTTGTTTATTTCCCCTTTTTTGATGTATGCATTTATTGCTATAAATTGACCTCTGGGTAACACTTTCACTGTGTCCCATAGGTTTTGGTATGATGTATCTTCACTCTCATTTGTTTCCAGGATTTTTTTTTTTTTTTTCTTAAATTTCACTCTTTATTTCTTCTACTACTCAGTAGTTTTGGTCAGTGTATTATTCAACTTCCATGTTTGATGTTTTTTTTTTTTCCTTGATTTTCCTATTATTAATTTCTAATTTTATAGCATTGTGGTCTGAGAAGATGTCTTGTAATATTTCAATGTTTTTGAATTTATTGAGGCTTGTTTTATGTCCTAACCTATAATCTATTCTCAAGAACAATCAGTATGCACTGGAGAAGAATGTGAATTGTGATTTTGTTGGGTGGAGTGCTCTGTAAATGTCTATGCGGTTGAGTTGGTTGATTGTGTTATTTAGTTCTTCTGTATCTTTATTGAGTTTTTTTTTCTAGTTGCTCTGTCCCTCCTTGAAAGTGCTGTGTTACAGTCTCCTACTACTATTGTTAAGTTGTCTATTTTCCCTTTCAATTCAATTAATATTTGGTTCACATATTTTGGATCATTTTCATTGGGTGCATAGATATTTATTATCATAAAGTCTTCTTGGTCAATTGACCCTTTCAGCATCATATGGTGACCGTTTTGGTCTCTTATGCTGTTTTTCACCTTAAAGTCTATTTTATCAGAAATGAATATTGCCACTCCTGCTCTTTTTTGGTTACTGTTGGTTTGATAATTTTTTTTTTTTTTCCCACCGCTTAACTTTTCATTTGTTTTTATCTTTGTGTCAAAGGTGGGTCTCTTGTAAGCACCATATTGATGGGTCTTCTTTTCTTATCCAGTCTGCCACTCTCTTTCTCTTGACTGGTGCATTTAGTCCATTCACATTGAGTGTAATTAGTGATAGGTATGAATTGATTGCTGTCATTCTATTTTGTGTGTGTGTGTGTGTCATGTTGTTGGAGTTTCCTTGGTTCATATGCTTTTCTGTGCTGAATTCCTTTTGTTATCAAGTGTGTTCTCTCTCTTCTTCTTTATTGTTGCTTTTGTGCTTACTAAGCCCACATGTTTTCCTTCTTTCTGGGTTTGCTTAGGGAGGGGGTTGTTAATTTTCTCTGTGGTTACCTTGGAATGAATTCTTGTTTCTATATTTTGGAACAGTTTATTTATAAAGACATTTTCCTGTTTTCCTCTCCATCTGGAAATTTTGTACATAGAACTTCTATTCCCTCTGCTTTGTTGCTGGTGTCATGTGCAGATTGACTGCTTTTCTTGTGTGTGTGTACAATGTTTTATGGGCTTATTTTAAGCATCTATTTCTGATTAGGTTATAGTGTTGATGTCACATGCCCTGATTTTGTTGTTCTCTGTTGTGGGTTCTCTATTAGAAGGACTTCCTTAAGCATTTCTTGTAGCGTTGGTCTAGTTTTCACAAAAATCCCTTAATTTCTGTTTGTCTGAGAATGTCTTGATTTCACCCTCATATTTAATAGACAATTTGGTTGGCTATAGGATTCTTGGTTGGAAGTTCTTTTCCTTCAGTGTTTTATATATGCTGTCCCATTGCCTTCTTGCCTGCATGGTTTCTGCTGAGTAATCAGAACACACCCTAACTGCTTGTCCATTGTAGGTGACATTTCTTTTTTCCTGGGCTGCTTGCAAGATTCTTTCTTTGTCTTTGGTTTTTGAGAGTTTATGATATCCCTTGATGACTTTCTCTTGGGATCTATCTTGTATGGGGTTCTTAGAACTTCTTGGACAAATATCTTTTCTTCCTTTATGATATGGGGGAAATTTTCTGTTAGCACATCTTCTAATTTTTTTTTTTTGCCTCTTCTTAAATCTTTGCTTTGATTTTTTTTTCATACAGGCTGGTATCAAGGGATGAATCTTCTAGTTGGGAAGTGTGTTCTTCAGCCAGTTCTAGCCTATTCTTTCATGCTTCCACTGTGTTGTGTAATTCTGGAATTTTAGTATTCATCTGGATTTCTAACTGCTGTTTTTGTATGAGTTCTGATTGTGTATTAATCTTGTTATTTTGTTCTTGAATGGTATTCCTGAGTTCTTCCAGGGTACTGTCTGTGTTCTCCTTAGTTCTGTTTGAGGTTTCCTTAAACTCTTGTAGAGTCCTATAAACATATCTTCTAAATTCTTTCTCGGATATTTTTATGGCCTCCTTTTCCTCCATGTTTAATGACATTTTTGTTTGGGATTTTATTTCTATTGTCTTATCCTGTTTTTTGTTTTTATTTGATTTGGAGTTGCCTGTTGTTTTCTAGACATTTTGAAGTTGTTGTCTTTAACTGTTAGTTATGTATTGATTTGTTTTGCCTTGATTTTGTTTTAATATTTTCATGAAGTGGAACTGGTGTATTTTATTTTTTTGGTTATTAAATTCAAGGGTTCTGGATTGCTCTGCAGTTTTCTTTGTGATGATGGAATCACTGTGTGGAATGTGGATGCAGGTCTCTGTTCATCATGAAGGGGATTTAGGGTTGGAACAAGCAGGTGCTGTGGTGGCTTAATGTGGTTCTTCTATTGGATGAGGCAGGGGAGAGGAAGGAAAGGGGGAAGAAAAGGAAAAAGAAAACCTCCAAGGCACCAGTAGCACATTTCTGTGGTTTGGGTCAGCTGCTAATGATGATGTTATATTGTTACTCACAGGCCTGCATTTCAAAATCGGCAAAGACCCCAATGGTTGGGGACTGCTACTTCCTGCCTGGTTTGGACAGCCACAAAAACCCCATACTGCGGGCCCCTCCATGCCAAAAAGCTCTCCTGGAAGGGCTGGACCCCAACCTTGTGTCATAAGCTCATCCCAGGGCCCAACCACCTGCAATGTACCTCCCTCTCTGCTCCCAAGTCATCATGACCTGAGCCACAGAGGTCTCTGCTCTACTTCTTGGAAATGTTACCCACCCACTTAGCATAGGCCCCAAGGTTACCAATAGAAGCCGCCGTTGTAGGCAGACCTCTGGGGCCACCGCTGGCCTCTCAGTGCTCCTGCTTCACTGCTCAGGGAGTTTTCCATTGCTCTATCCTGCTGGCTTGCATGCTGCAGGGCAGGTTCATTTATTTATATTCTTCCTGGCTGTTTACACTGCTTCCCCCTCCCCCCTTTTTTCTCCTTCTCCACTAAATCTGGCCTTCTCCTACTTAATGAGCTGTTGACAGCCCCCAAATCCCTGCTTCAAACTGCTACACCTAGTTTTTCAGGCATTAAGATGCTGGAGGAAACACACATGTGGGCTACAAGTAAGACATCATCTTCCCAGAATCTCCTGCTTTTCAAATTTTAAAATTCATATTATTAATTGCTAGTATATAGAAATAAAATTAATGTTTCTATATTGATCTTCAGGAGCTCTGGTAGCATAGTGGCTAAGGCACTTGACTGCTAACCAGAAGGCTGGCGGTTCAAACCCACCAGCCACTCCTCGGAAGGAAGGTTGGGCATTCCTACTTCCATAGTGATACTGCCTCGGAAACCCAAAGGAGGGGTCACTATGAGTCAGGGCCGACTCGATGGCAAAACAACAACAACAACAATATTGATCTTCTACTACTCATCTGTCAGTGTGTTGTACTGTGTTGGCTTGCATGTTGTTGTGAGTCTGGAGGCTATGCCATTGGTATTTCAAATACCAGTAGGGTCAGCCATGGTGGATAGGTTTCAGTGGAGCTTCCAGACTAAGACATACTAGGAAGAAGGATGGAGCCACCCACTTCTGAAAAAAATTTGCCACTGTAAACTTTATGAATGATAGTATAACACTGTATGATATTGGAAAACTTTATGAATAGCAGTGAAACATTGTTTGATGTGTTGCCAGAAGATGAGCCCCTCAGGTTGGAAGTCACTCAAAATATTACAAGTAAGGAGCTGCTTCCTCAAAGTACAGTTGACTTTAATGATGTGAATGGAGTAAAGCTTTCAGAACATTCCTTTGCTGATGGGGCATGACTCAAAATGGGAAGAAACAGCTGAAAACATAGATTAATGATTGGAACATGAAATGTATGGTGTATGAATCTAGGAAAACTGGAAGGTGTCAAAAATGAAATGGAATGCATAAAGATCAATAACCTAGGCAATGGTGAGCTGAAATGGCCTGGTATTGGCCATGATTAATCAGACAATCATATGGTCTACTATGCTGAGAATGAAAAATTAAAGAGGAATGGCATTGCATTCATCATCAAAAAGAAAATTTCAAGATCTATCCTGAAGTATAATGTTATCAGTGATAGGATAATATACATATGCATACAAGGTAGTCTGGTTAATACAATTATTATTCAAATTTAGACTCTAATAACTAAAGTGAAAGATGAAGAAAGTTAGGAACTTCTGCAGTCTGCAACTGACCAAATATGCAATCAAGATGTATTGATAGTTACTGGTGATTGGAATGCAAAAGTTGGAGGCAAAGAATGATTGGTAGTTTGAAAATATAGCCTTGATGATAGAAATGTTGACAGAGATCACACGATAGAATTTTGCAAGACCTGCAACTTATTCATTGCAAATACTGTTAGTCAACAACATAACCAGCAGCTATAAATGTGGACCCCACCAGATGGAATACAGAGGGATAAAATCGACTACATTTGTGGAAAGAAGCAATGAAGAAACTCAATATCTTCAGTCAAAACAAGGCCAGGATCTGAATGTGGAACAGACCATCAACTGCTCATATGCAAGTTCAAGTTGAAGATGAAGATAAGTAAAATAAATCCACAAGAGCCAAAATATGACCTTGAGTACCTCTCACCTGAATTTAGAGGCCATCTAAAGAATAGATTGGATGCATTGAACACCATGACCAAAGACCAGATGAGATGTGGGGTGACATCAAGAACATCATACATGAAGAAAGCAAAACACAGAGAAGGAAAACAAGATCTAAAGATCTAAATGGATGTCAGAAGAGACTCTGAAACTTGCTCTTGAGTGGAAAACAGCTAAAACAAAAAGAAAAAATGGTGACATAAAAGAGGTGAACAGAAGGTTTCGAAGGCTGACTTGAGAAAACAATGTAAAATATTACAACGAAATGTGCAAAGACTCGGAATTAGAAAACCAAAAGGGAAGAACACACTTGGGATTCTGCAAGCTGAAAGAACTGAAGAAAAAATTCAAGTATTGAATTTTTGCAGTATTGAAGGATTCTATGGGCAAAATACTGAATGATGCAGTAAGCATCAAAAGAAGATGGAAGGAATACACAGATTTACTGTACAAAATAGAATTGGTCAACATTCAGCCATTTGAGAAGGTAGTATATGATCAAGAACTGATGGTACTTTACTGAAGGAATTGGTGAAAAACAAGGTTCCAGAAATTGATGGAATACCATTGAGATGTTTTAGCAAATGGAGCAGTGCTGGAGGAACTTACATGTTTGTGCCAGGAAATTTGGAAGACAGCTACCTTCCCAACAGACTGGATCCATATTTGTATTCATTCCAAAGAAATGTTATGCAATGTGGAAATTATTGAAAAATATCATTAATATCACATGCAAGTAAAATTTTGCTGAAGATAATTCAAAACTAGTTGCAGTAGCATATTGACAGAGAACTTCCAAAAATGCAAGCTGGATTTAGAAGAGAATGTGGAATGAGGGGCATCATTACTGATGTCCAATGGACACTGTCTGAGAGCAAAGAATACCTGTGTTTTACTGACTATGCAAAAGCATTTGACTGTGTGGATCATAACAAACTATGGATAACATTTTGAAGAATGGGAATTCTAAAACAATTGTACTCATGAGGAACCTGTACATGGACCAAGAGGCAGTTGTTTGAACAGAACAAGGGGATACTCCATGGTTTAAAATCAGGAAGGGTGTGTGTATCAGGATTGTATCCTTTCATCATAGTTATTCAATCAATGTTTAGCAAATAATCCTAGAAGCTGGACTATATGAAGAAGAACATGGCATCAGGATTGGAAGATGATTAATTAACAACTTGTTATATACAGATGACAAAACTTTCTTCCTGAAAGTGAAGATGACTTGAAGCATTTACTGATGAAGCTCAAAGACTATAGTCTACAGTATGGATTACATCCCAACATAAAGAAAGCAAAAATCCTCACAACTGGACCAATAAGCAGCATCATGATAAATGGAGAAAAGATCAAAGTTGTCCAAGTTTTCATTTTACTGGGATCCACAATCAACACCTATGGAAGCCACAGTCGAGAAATCAGATGTCATACTGCACTGAGCAAATCTGTTGCAAAAGACCTCTTTAATGTGTTAAAGAGCAAAAATGCCACTTTTTTTTTTTTTTATTAGGATTTGGGTGAAGATTTACAGAGTAAATTCACTTTTCATACAGCAGTTCACATATA
>NW_006921876.1:4214326-4228512 GCF_000298275.1 Orycteropus afer afer
TTTTCACGCAAATTCTTCTGCTAGTTGGGGTTTAGTCCAAATCTGCATCCTTTCCTTCAAGGCTCAGGGGTCCAAGATTATCTTCTGTGTCTGTATTAATTGGTTTCCCTTTTCTTTGTTGAAGAGGGTCTGTGCAATCCTTCTGCCTAGTCCGCCATCTTGCCCCGCCTCCAAAAATGCCACTTTGAAGACTAAAGTGTACCTAAACCAAGCCTGGTATTTTCAATATCCTCTTATCATGTGAAAGCTGGACAATGAATGAGGAATACCGAAGAAGAATTGATGCCTTTGATATGGATGTTGGCAAAGAAAACTGAAAATGCCATAAACTACCAGAAGAACAAGCAAATTTGTCCTGGAAGAAGTGTAGCTGGAATGCTCCTTAGCAGCGAGAATGGCCAGACTTTGTGTCACCTACTTTGGTCATATTGTCAGAGGGGACCATTCCCTGGAGAAGGATATCATGCTTGGTAAAGTGGAAAGTCAATGAAAAAGGGGAAGGCCCTCAATGGGATGGATTGACACAGTGGCTGCAATGACAGGCTCGAGCATAGCAAGGATTGTGAGGCTGGCACAGGACCTGGCAGTGTTTATTTCTGTAAATAGTGTTGCTATGACTCGGAGTTGACTCGATGAGTTCTAATAACAAGAATAATATTGATCCTGTACCCTCTAACTTGATGAACTCACTTATTAGTTCTAACAATGCTTTTGTGGATCTGTAGGATTTTCTACATAGACAATCATTTCATGTGCCATTATACTTCTTCATTTCCAATGTGTATGACTTATTTTGTTTTCTTTCTTTTTCATACTAGCTAGAACTTCTTGCGCAATGTGTAATAGAAGTCATCTTTCTGATTGTAAGAGGAAAATATTCAGTCTTCATCATTAAGTATGATGAATGCCCTTTATCATGTTGAAGAAGTTATTTACTATTCCTAGTTTACTGAGAATGCTTTACAGGAATGGAAGCAGGATTATGTCAAATGTTGTTTCTGCATCTATTGAAATGATCATATAATTTTCCCCTTTTATTCTGTTAATATAGTGAATTACACTGATTGATCTTTGAATATTAAACCAGCCCTTGAATTCCTGACAGATGTCTCATTTAGTCATTTTTTAAAAAACGTATATTTTTAAAAAATATATATTTAAAAAAAGGTATTTGTGAAGAATTTTTGTATATATGTCATTATGGATATTAGTTTTTTTTTCTTGTAATTTTCTAGTTTGTTTTAAGGGAATGTTGACTGTGTAGAATATGTTGTAAAGTAATTTATCTCAATTTTTCTGGAAGAGTTGGTATAAAATTGGCTTATTTTTTCTCTAAGTGGTAGAAATCATGAGTGATGTCATCTGGGCCTAGAGTTTCCTTTATGGAAAGTTTTAAACTACAGTTTCAGTGTTCTTCAATACATATAAGACTATTCAAATTATCAAGTTTTACTTGAATGACCTTTGATAGTTTTTGTCTTCCAAAGAGTTTTTCCATCTCACTTACTTTGCCTAATTATTGGCACAAAGTTGTTCATCTTATTACCTTAATTTCTTTTCTTTAAATTTTTATGGTGATTTGGCTGAAAGTTTATAGAGCAAATTCATTTTCCATGCAACAGTTCATTCATTTTGTTTCATGACATTGACTGCAATGCCCATGATGTAACAGCTCTCTTCCTACTTCTTCCCTGTGATTACCTTTTCCCTGTGTCCTTCTTTCCTATGAACTCCTACATTCCTTAAGAAATTCTTTAATTTCTTTTAATATCTATACACTCTGTAATGACATCACCTCTCTCCTTCATGTGATTGGTTATTTGTGTTTCTCTTTTTTGTAGATTATTCTGTGTGGAGAATTGTCCTTTGAATTTTCTCTTAGTATACAAACTTTCTTATATGTTATTAGAATATGGAAATGAAAAAAACAAACAAAAAAACCCCATTAAGTTTATATATCCACCTAAAGAGGATTTGTCCAATCATGGCATGATTAGTTGGGATTACATTGCACACATTGTTCCATAATTTGATTTTTCCTTTAGTAACATGATTTGGAAATTTCATTATCAGTATACAGAGTACATGTGATTATTTTTAACTATTTTATAGAAATAATATGCAAGATATATAATCAATTTCTTGGTAGTGGATATTTAGCTTGGTTTGAAATTTTGAATATTACAAATTATTCTACATCATTGTAAATTCCTCTTTGGGCACACATAAGTCTTTCAGCAGAATAGGTTATTTAAAGCAAGATTTCTAGATCAAAGCAAATAATTTTTACATAGATGCTGGAAAAGCATTCTCCATAAAGTCTATACTATTACATTGGATACTCTGTGAGAGTGAAGATTTTATCCATATTCTCATTGATGCAGAATAGCAGCAATTAAAAAATATTTCATGAAATTAAATTGCAATTTTAGTTTGTTTTCTAGATTACGATCATAGTCATTCAAAGTGAATCCATTCCTCTATTTTTAGTTTATTTTCGTCTTTGTGCTCTATCTAGGTTTTTCCATCTTTTTTGAGTCCATGTTGGCAATTTACATTTTTTCCTAAAAGAAGATCATTCATTGACATTTTCATTATATGGATATACATTTATTCACAGATTTGTAATTTCTCTTCTGTAGTTGTGGTTAAGACCATTTATTGGCTCCTAATATTGTTCATTTGCATCTTTTTTTTTTTTGGTGCTTGTTAATCAGATTTATTAAAGATATGTTCATTTTATTAAGTGCTTTCAAAGCATCATTTTTTGTTTTATTAAGTCTTCTACTGTCTTTGTTCTAAATTATTGATTTGTATTTTCTCTTTGTTAATTTAGGAGCTCTGGTAGCGTAGTGCCTGAAGCACTTGACTGCTAACCAGAAGGCTGGAGGTTCAAACCCACCATCCATTCCTTGGAAGGAAGGTTGGGCAATCTACTTCCATAGTGATACTGCCTTGGAAACCCAAAGAGGGGTCGCTATGAGTCGGGTCTGACTTGAAGGCACATAACAACAACAACAACTTTGTTAATTTATTCTCTACTTTTTACCTGCTTATTTTGTTGTTATTTTTGTAGACTTTTGGATTAGAGCTCAGTTAATTTATTAGAAGAATTTCCTCTCCTATATTGTACTAAGTATATATATTTCCCCTCAAAACTATTTTAACTATATTGCAAATATTTTGCTATGTGGTGCCCTCATTTATCAATATTTCTCAATTTGCAATTTCATTGTGGATTCCCTTTCTAAATAAATAATTATTCAAAAGGAGCAGGTTTAGATTTGGAAGGGGGTAAGGAAATGAGATTGTTTTCAGGCATGGTAGGATGGAAATACTGAATAGATATTGAAGTAGAAATGTTAGGAAGACAGTTGACTGTACAAGTATAGAGTAGAGGAGAGGGGTTTAGACTAGAAAAATGCAACTAGAAGTCACCAAATGGCACTTAAAGCCAAGGAACTGAATGAAATCAAGGCCTTCTAGAGGTCATAAAAAGGAGGATAAATAAAGGAGAAAGAGAAGTAGTGAAAGTGAGCGGGGAGAATAACCAGTTCAGTGTGGCAAATTCCAGAAAGCTTCATATGTTATAAAGTTATGATACTAGGGACACCAAGACTTGTAAATGTGGCTCTTCTAGGTGAAGTACACATTTTGTCAACATGAACTATTTCTCTGTGTTCCATTAGTGCTTTTCATCATGAAATCTATTTTAATCTGCTGCATTTCCATTTTAAAGTTTCAGTTGAGCAATATATCACTGTATCTCTTCACTTTCTATAATGCTTTGTTGTAGATGTCTCATAAATAATATGTATTTGACTTTAAAAAAGAATCCAATGTGAATGAGTCTTTATCCTATAATGGGGGATTTCAAACATGTATATTCTGATTGCTGACATATTTATTTTTATATCTTATTTATTCATTGGTGGTATAGTAGTTCAGGCATTTGGCTGCTAACTAAAAGGTCAGGGGTTCAAACCCACCAGCTGCTCTGTGGAAGAAAGATGGGGCAATCTGCTTCCATAAAGATTTACAACCTTGGAAACCCAGTGGCGTTTTCAGAATCCATTCGATGGCAGTGGTTTTTTGTTTGTTTGTTTGAGTAATGCCTGTTTATTGTTTTTTCCTTTTCTCCTGCCTTATGTTGGATTGAATGAGATGTTTTCTGGTGTGTTTCTTTTCTTCCTCACTGATGGTTTGTTGTTGTTCATTGCTGTTGAGCGGATTCCGACTCATGGCAACCTCAAGTGTGCAAAATAAAATTGCTCTTTATGAGGTTTTCCAGGCTGTGACTTTTCAACAGCAGTTTGCCAGGCTTTACTTCTGAAGTGCCTCTAGGTCCAGCGCTTACCTATTTATGCCACCCAAGGACTCCTGACTAATGATTTAGAAATTATACTACAAATTTCTAGTTTTCTAATAGTATATTAATATTTTAACATATTTGGATTTATGTTTTTCCTAATGATTTCTAGAATTAATTGTTGTTGTTGTTATGTGCTGTCGAGTTGGCCCCAACTCATAGCGACCCCTCCTTGGGTTTCCGAGGCAGTATTTCTACAGAAGTAGGATTGCCCAACCTTCCTTCTGAGGAGTGGTTGGTGGGTTTGAACCGCCAGCCTTCTGGTTAGCAGTCAAGTGCCTTAGGCACTATTTATATTTTTGCTAAAGAATATTACTATGCTACAATTTTCTCCTTTTCCACTTTTGTTATTGTTGTTGTTAGTTGCTGTCAAACCTACCAAATTGAATTTTATTCTACATTTTTTCCTCCCATTCTATCCAGGATCTCCAATTTTGATCCATTCCTGAGTGATTGGTATTGGTAGCCAGGCACCATCTAGTTCTTCTGGTCTCAGGCTCATGAGGTTCCTGTGATCCATTAGTCTCTTGGACTAATTATTTCCATATGTCTTTTATTTTCTTCACTCTTCTTTGCTCTGCATGAAGAGAGACTAATAGTGGCATCTTAAATGCCTATTTGAAAGCTTTTAAGACCCTGGTCACTACTCACCAAAGTTGAATGTAGAACAATAGTTTTATTTACTATGTTATGCCAATTGAGCTTGATGCCCCTGAGACCATGGTCCTGAGCCCACAGGTCAAGTGACTCATTCTCTCAAGAGGTGCTTAGTTTTGGTATAAAGCTACCCCAACCTTGTCCCCTGTTAGTTCTATATGGATATTTTTGAGCACAAATATGTAGGAATACCATCAGCCAAATCTATCTATGGTCATGGATATATTCCTGTTTACCTACCCATACCTCATCTTCTTGCCTATGTTTCCACCTGTAGACTAGTGTTTGTTGTTACTGATAATTCATTGTTGTATGTAATAGTATTTACCTCTGTTGCCTGTACATTTTGTGCACTTCCCTGTGTCCTCCTTTTCCCTATTGTTACATTGTTATTCCCTTCATCCAAATCAACACATGACTCTTAACTCTTAATCAGGAATTTTCCCTTCTGTTCCCTCCTATCTCTGGCAGCGAACAAAGTAAATTTCCTTCCCTATATAAACCTTTCCTTGGCCTTTTATAATAACAGACTCATACAATATTTGTCCTTCTGTGAGGGACTTATTTCATTCAGCATAATGTTCTCCAAGGTCATCTAAATTATGAGGTGATTTGAAGATTCTTCATTTTTCTTTACTGTTGCATAGTATTCCATTGTGTGTATGTACCACAGTTTGGTTATCTATTCATCTGTTGATGGGCACTTATGTTCTTTCCATCTCTTTGCTATAGTGAATAGTCCTGTGATGAACATGGGTGTGCATATAGCTACTTGTGTCCTGGATCTCACCTCTTTAGGATATATTCCTAATAGTGGAATTGCTAGATCAAATGGTATTTCTGTTTCCAAGTGTTTAAGGAAGTGCCATTCTGATTTTCACACTGGTAGTACCATTTTACAATCTAACCAGCAGGGTGTGAAAGTTCCAATCTCTCCATACCCTCAACAGCATTTGTTGTTTTCTAACTTGTTGAACTTTGCTATTATTTCTGGGGTGAGATGATATTTCATTGTTATTTTGATTTGCATCTCTCAAATGGCTAATGAATAGGAACATGTCCTCATGTATTTATTGGCTGCATCAGTCTCTTCTTTGGTGAAGTGTCTGTTCATGTCCTTTGCCCATTTTTTAATTGGATTGTTTGTCTTTTTGATGTTGAGGTGTTGAAGTTTTCTGTAAGTTTTAGAGATAAGTCCTTTGTTGGATATGTCATAGCCAAATACTTTTTCCAATCTGTAGGTTCTCTTTTGACTCTTTTGGAGAAATCTTTTGATGCACACAAGAATTTAATTGTTTTAAGATCTCAGTCATCTAGTTTCTCTTTTGCTGCTTGTGCATTTTGGGTTGTGCTTATAGTCTATTTATGCCATAAATTAGGGCCCCTATTTTATCTTTGATGAACTTTATAGTTTTGGGTTTTATATGTAGGTCTTTGAAACATGTTGAGATCAAGTACATTTTTGTGTATGGTGTGAGGTATGGGTCTTGTCTAATTTTTCTGCAAATGCATATGCAATTTTGCTGGCACCATTTATTAAAGAGGTTATCTCTTCCCCATTGAATAGGTTTTGGTCTTTTGTCAAAGATCAGCTGTCCGTAGGTGGATGGGTGTATTTCTAGATTCTCAGTTCTGTTTCACTGTTCTATTTGTCTATCATTGTACCAGTACAAGGCTGTTTTGACTACAGTGGCTGTATAATAGATTTTGAGATGGGGAAGTGTGAGACCTCCTATTTATTTATTTATTTTTTAAATAGTGTTTTGCTTATCTGAGGTAACTTTCCTTTCCATATAATGTAGGTAGTTGGTTTTTCCATATCCTTAAAGAATGTTGGTAGAATTTGGATTGGGATAACATTGAATGTATAGATTACTTTGGGTAGTATTGACATTTTCATTGTATTTAGTCTTCCAATCTGTGAGCATGGGATGTTCTTCCATGTATGTAGGTCTTGTACAATTTCCTGTAGTGTTTTGTAGTTTTCCTTGTAAAGGTCTTTTGTGTGCCTGGTAAGATTTATTCATACTTATTTTATCTTTTTGGTACCTATTGTGAATGATATTATTTTCCTTTTCAGAGATTTCTTTGTTGACATAGAGGAGCCCAACTGATTTTTGTATGTTGATTTTGTGTCCTGACACTTTCCTGAATCTTTCTATTGGTATAAGTAGTTCTCTTGCTGAGACTCTTGGGTTTTCTTTGTGTAGGATCATGTCATCTGCGTGACATTTGATTTTTGACTGCTTCTACGGCTGTTGATTGTGGATGGCAGTAAAATGAAATCCCTGACAACTGCAATCTTTTCTCCATTTATTGTGATGTTTATTGGTTCAGTTACAAGGATTTTTGTTTTCCTTATGTTGAGGT
Organism: Orycteropus afer afer; assembly: GCF_000298275.1. NCBI lineage: Eukaryota > Metazoa > Chordata > Mammalia > Tubulidentata > Orycteropodidae > Orycteropus > Orycteropus afer. The sequence goes on from NW_006921876.1 coordinate 4,221,723, forward strand.
ATAATCCATTCTGAAGACTATAGTCTTTGATCTTCAACTGTAAGTGCTTCAAGTTATCTTCACTTTCCACAAGCAAGGTTGTGTCATCTGCATGTCACAGGTTGTTAATTAGTCTTCCTCCAAACCTGATGCCATGTTCTTCTTCATGTAGTCCAGGCTTCTCAAAGTATCTGCTCAGCATACAGATTAAGTAAGTATGGTGAAAGGATACAACCTGGACATACACCTTTCCTTATTTTAAACCATGAAGTATTCCTTTATTCTGTTTGAATGACAGCCTCTTGGTGTATGCATATGTTCCAGATGAGCACAATAAAATGTTTGGGAATTCCCATTCTTCACAATGTTATCCTTAATTTGGTATGATCCAAATAGTCAAATGCCTTTGCATAGTCAATAAAATACAAGTAGACATCTTTCTGCTATTCTTTGCTTGCAGCCATGCTTCTGATGTCAGCAATGATATCCCTTATTCCATACCTTCTGCTGAATCTGGCTTGCATTTCTGGAAGTTCCCTGTCGATACACTGCTGCAACTATTTTAAAATTATATTCAGCAAAATTTTAGTTGCATGTGATATTGATAATATTGTTTAGTAATTCCACATTCTGTTGGATCATCATTTTTTAGAATGGGAACAATTATAGATCTTTTGAAAACATTTGGCCAGGTAGCTCTCTTCCAAATTTCTTGGCATAAACAAGTGCCACTTACAGTGCTACATCTGTTAGTTGAAACATCTCAATGGGTGAGTTCCTGGAGCCTTGTTTTTCATCAATTTTTTCAGTGCTGCTTGGATTTCTTTCAATAGCACCAATTTTTGATCATATGATACCTCCTGTGATCGGTGAATTACTGTATCTTTTTGATATAGTGATTCTATATATTCTTTCCATTTTCTCTTGATGCTTCCTAAATTGTTCAAAATTTTGTCTATAGAATCCTTCACTATTTCAACTTGAGCTTGAACATTTCTTGAGTTCTTTAAGCTTGAGAAATGCTGAGTGTGTTCTTCCCTTTTGGTTTTCTAATTTGGGTCTTTGCACATTCATTATAATACTTTACTATGTCTTTTCAAATTGCCTTTTGAATCCTTCTGTTCAGCTCCTTTATCTCGTCATTTCTTCCTTTCACTTTAGGTACTCTCCATTTAAGAACAAATTTCAGTCTCTTCTGACACCCATTTTGGTCTTTTCTTCCTTTCCTGTCTTTCTAATGGTCTTTTGCTTTCCATATGTATGATGTTCTTGACATCATTCCGCAAATTGTCTGGTGTTAGGTCATTGGTGTTTGTGGTAGTTAAGGTTGTATGTCAACTTGTCTGGGCCTGATTGAGTGATGGGCAACTGGATGTAGTTATTCCCCATGGTGAGATTGGTAATTAACTCCATGGTGGAATCTATTGGAGTCACTGAGTAGCTGCTTTAGGGATGTGTATAAGAAACAACTTCTAGCAAGGTCTCCAGTTTTTTGGCACACTTGAACCCTGCATATAGCTGAGTCTTCATTCAGTAGCCTGTCATGCTCTGCTGGTCTTGTGACTTTCAATGTACTTGAATTATGGCCTGCCATGTGGTTTGGTAACATTGGGACTGTGCCTTTTTACTTGTCAACCTTGGGTTTGTCAGCCTCAGCAGTCAGCAGCTGCCTGAGAGAAGAAAGCCTCTAGCTTCAGTGGACTGGTAGCCAGAGGCAGAGCTGAAGCCCAAGGTGGAGGGGCTTTCACCCAGCCCCTAGAGCCTGGCACATTGAACTTGGACTTCTAGCCTCCAAAACTGTAAGAGAATAAACTCCTGTTTGTTAAACCATCCCATTTGTGTTATTTTCTGTTAGAGCAGCACATTGTTGTTGTTGTTATATGCTGCTGAATTGGACCCGACTCATAGTGACCCCTCCTTGAGTTTCTGAGGCAGTATCACTACGGAAGTAGATTGCCTCATCTTCCTTCCGAGGAGTGGCTGGTGGGTTGGAACTGCCAGCCTTCTGATTAGCGGTCAAGTGTCTTAAGCACTACGCTACCAGAGCTCCCAGAGTGGCACAGAGGTAGCCAAAACAGTGTTCAGTGAGTCAAATCTATTCTTCAGATGGTCTCTAAATTCAAGTGAGATATAATCAAAACTGTACATTGGCTCTTGTGGACTTGTTTTCATTTTCTTCACCTTCAACCTTATCTTGTATCTGAGCAATTGATAGTGTGTTCCATAGTCACCTCCTAGCCTTGTTCTGCCTGCTGATAGGGAGTTTCTCTCCATCACCTCTTTCCACAGGTATAGTCGATTTGGTTCTTGTGTATTCCATCTGGCGAGGTCCACATGTGTAGCTGCCATTTTGTTGAAAAAAAGGTATTTGCAATGAATAAACATTTGGTCTTGCAAAATAGTATCATGCAATCTCTGGCATCATTTATTTTACCAAAGCCATATTTCCCAGTCACCAGTGCTGCTTCTTTGTTTTCAACTTTTGCATTCCAATCATCAGTAATTATCAATACATCTTGATTACAAGTTTGGTCAATTTCAGAGTGCAGAAGTTGGTAAAAATCTTCAATTTCTCCATTTTTGGCTTTAGTGCTTGGTGCCTAAATTTGAATAATAATAGTGTTAATTGTTCTTCCCTATACACGGATGGATATTGCTCTATCAATTACAACATTGTACTTCAGGATAGATCTTGAAATGTTCTTTTTGATGATGAATGCAATGCCACTCCTCCTCAATTTGTCATTCCTGGCATAGTAGACCATATGATTGTCTGATTCCAAATGGCCAATACCAGTCCATTTCAGCTCTCCTATGTCTAAGATATCAATCTTTATGTGTTCCATTTCATTTTTGACAACTTCCAATCTTCCTAGATTCATAGTTTGTGTATTCCATGTTCCTATCATCAGTGGATGTTTGTAGCTGTTTCTTCCTATTTTGAGTCATGCCCCATAGCAAATGAAGGTCCTGAAAAACTATGTCATTAAGGTAGCCTCCACTATTAGGAAGCAGCTCTTCCTCAGTCATATTGGGTGCCTTCCAACCTGAGGCACTCATCTTCATACATTATCAGATAATATGTCACTGCTCTTCATGAAGTTTTCCAGTAATGTATCAGACAGTGTTTCAGTGCTATTCATAAAATTTTCAGTAGCCAATTTTTTTTTCAGAAGTAGATGGCCCTGTCCACCTTCCTAGTCTTGTCTTAGTCTTGAAGTTCCACTGAAATCTGTTCACCATGGGTGACCCTACTAGTATTTGAAATATAAGAAGCTTTCAGCCTCACAGCAATATGCAAGCCACCACAGTATGACAAACTGACAGACAAGTGGTGGTAAAGTAAAGGATGAGAAAAAAAGAGTATACCTCCAATGAGATGGATTGACACAGTGAATTTAACAGTGGTAATGATTCAAACATGGTAACAATTCTGAGGATCGGGCAGGATTGGACAGTAGTTTGTTCTGTTGTACTTAGGGTTGCTAAGAGTCAGAGCTGTCTCCACAGCACCTAACAAGTTTTTCCATGAAAGCAACTGATGTAACCAACTTCTTGTGTATTCTACTAGGGGTATACCTGTCTCTATATACTAATAATGGTACCATAGTAGGTATATTATTCCACCTTTTTCATTTAACTTCTTCAAGATCAAATCATATCAGTGCACACAACCATCTCTTCCTTTTGGTGCTTTTATAGCATTGTATGTATTGTGATACAAATGTAGCATGAGTTTAAAACCAAAACAAACAAACATATTCACTTCCATTAAGTCAATTCTGACTCATAGCTGCCCTTACTGGGTTTCCAAGACTGTAAATCTTTACAGAAGTAGATTGCCCCACCTTTCTGCACAGTAGCAGGTGAGTTTGAACTGTTGACCTTCTGGTTAGCAGCTAAAAGCCCTTCACACTATACTAATAGAGCTCCTTTAAAACCCATTTCCTGTATTTGGACCATTGTGTGCTTTGCAAATATTTGCCATTATAATTGTTGGAATAAATGCTGTAATGTAGATTTTATTTAACATCTCTAGAAGGTTGGGCAATCCTGCTTCCGTAGTGATACTGCCTCGGAAACCCAAGGAGGGGTCGCTATGAGTTGGGGGTGACTCAACGGCAAATAACAACAACAACAAGCTACATCTTTATGATAAGTTTTCAGGATATGGTAAATTTCTGTCAGTAAGTCACAATATATGTACCTTTATATTTTAGATAGACATTTGACCAATTACTGTCTATAGAAGTTGCAGTAATCTATACTTTATTAGTATTATGAGTGCCTATTTCTCTAAAGTGTGTTTAACTATTTGCATTTGCCAGTATGATAGATATAAAAAATATGACATGAGTATAGAACTAACAAAGGACAAAGTTAGGATATCTTCTTGGCTACAACTAAACACATTGGGGGAGTGAGTCACTGGGCCTGCAGGGTTCAGGATCATGGTTGTGGTGGAAATCAAGCTCAATAGATACAATATAGTATATAAAAATACTGTTTTACATCCTACTTTAGTGAGCAGTGACCGGTGTCTTAAAGCTTGTGAGCAGCCATCTAAGATACATTTATTGGTCTCTCCTCATCTAGAGCAAGGAAGAATGAAGAAAATCAAAGACACATAGAAACAATTAGTCTAAAGGACTAATGGACCATGAGAGCCTCATAGATGACCCTGAGACCAGAACTAGATGGTGCCAGGCTACCCTTGCCAACCACTTGGACAGGGGTCAAAATTAGAGATCCTGGATAGAGTGGGAGAGAAAATGTGGAACACAATTCAAAAACATAAAAAAAGACCAGGATTACTGATCAGATGGAAACTGAGTCCCTGAGACTATAGCGCCTAGTCATTCTTCGGGCCTGGAATTGGACTCACTCCTATGGCTTAATTCTCAGCCCAGCAATAGACAGGCCTATGAGCTGAACTGTTACACCAGGGAGATGTACTCCTTAGAACAATCAACCATAGGAGATCAGGAAGGTCGGCATCTGTACAGGTAGAAAAGTAGGGAGGCAGGAATGCACAGGCCAGAAGGACACAGGGAAAGAATAACCACAGGAAGGAATTGGGAAGAGAGTTGCTGCATTGTTGAGACTGTAATACACATTACAAAAGAAAATGTATGCAAACTTTTGAATGTAAAATGAAACTGCTTTGTAAAATTTCACCCAAATCACAATAAAAAGTTGTAAAAAAAAAAAAAAAAAAAGACATACTACTGTACTTTTGACTTTCATTTCTCCTATTATGGCAGTAAGCATATTTTAATATATTTAGTAGATATTTATATTTCTACTTCTGTGATCTGTATACTCATTTCTTTGCCTATTTATTTTCCTATTGAATTGCTGGTCTTTAATTTATCTATAGGAGTGTTTTAATATTTTGTGTTTTTGTAATATGAATATTTTTCTGAGTTTGCTCTTTGATTTTTGCTTGTGGTAGTTTTTATTTTGCACATATTTAAAACTTTTTATCTGATCAAATATTCAACCTTCTTTTGATTGAATTTATTGGGAATAATCATATACAATAAAGTTAATTTAGTTTAGCCACTTGTGTGCTTTCTGAAATGAGCCTTGGTGGCACAGTGGTTAAAGTGTTTGGCTGGTAGGGGAACCAGACAAGGATGCCCTCTATCACCACTCCTATTTAACATTGTATTGGAAGTCAAGCCAGGACAATAAGGCAAGAAAGAGAAATAAAAAGCATACAGATTGGCAAAAAGGAAGTAAACAATCTGTATTTGTGGATGACATGATCCTACACATAGAGAACCCAAAAGACTCAGTGAAAAAACTACTGGAACTAATAGAGAGCTTCAGCAAAGTGGCAGGATACAAGGTCAACATACAAAAATCAGTTGGATTCCTCTACATCAACAAAGAGACCGCTGACAAAGAAATAAGGGAAACAATGTCATTTACAATAGCTACTAAAAAGATAAACTATCTAGGAATAAATCTTACCAGAGACACAAAAGACCTATACAAAGAAAACTACAAAGCACTACCACAAGAAACTACAAGGGATATACATAAATGGAAGAACCTGTCTTGTTCATGGATAGGAAGACTGAATATTGTGAAAATGTCAATACCACCCAAAGCAATCTACACTTTTAATGCAATCCCGATCCAGATAATAACAAAATTTTTAAGGACATGGAAAAACCAATTACTAACTTCATATGGAAAGGAACGAGACCTTGGATAAGCAGAGCACTACTGAAAAAGAAGAACAAAGTAGGAGATCTCACATTCCCAGATCTCAAAACCTACTATGCAGCCACAGTAGTCAAAACAGCATAGTATTGGTACAATGATAGACAGATAGACCAATGGAACAGAATAAAAAACCCAGAAATAGACCCATCCATCTATGGACAGCTGATCTTCGACAAAGGGCCAAAACCCCTTAAATGGGGAAGAGATAGCCTCTTTAACAAATGATGCTGGCAAAATTGGATATCCGCTTGCAGAAAAAATGAAACAAGACCCATACCTCACCCCATACACAAAAACAAACTCAAGTTGGGTCAAAGACTTAAATGTAAAACCCCAAACTATAAAATTCATCAAAGATATAATTGGGACAAATCTAAGGGCCCTAATTTAAGGCATAAATAGACTATGACATAACCCAGAATTCACAGGAAATAGAAGAGGAGCTAGATGACTGGGACCTTTTAAAAATTGAATTCTTATGTGCATCAAAAACTTTGTCAAAAGAGTAAGAAAAGAACCTACAGATTGAGAGAAAATATTTGCCTATGATATACCTGACAAAAATCTATAGAAG
>NW_006921876.1:4232280-4243160 GCF_000298275.1 Orycteropus afer afer
GGGTGTGGGATCGGGCAGTGTTTTGTTCTGCTATGCATGGTGTCACTATGGGTCAGAGATGACTCGACGGCACCTAACAACAACAACCACAACAGACACATGAGGAATTGCTCACTACCATTAGCCATTAGAAAGATGCAAATCAAAACATCAATGAGATATCATCTTACTCTAGCAATAATAGCAAAGTTCAACAGGATGGAAAATAACAAATGCTGGTGAGGCTATGGAGAGATTGGAATTCTCATACACTGCTGGGGGAACTGTAAAATGGTACAACCATTGTGGCAAATGGTATGGCGTTTCCTTTAAATAACTGAAAATAATAATAAAGCGCCTCTATTATTCTCAATGGAGAGAGAGTGAAACCATTCCTCTTGTGAACAGGAACCAGACAAGGATGCCCTCTATCACCTTCTATTCAACATTGTATTGGAAGTCCTAGCCAGGGCCATAAGGCAAGAAAGGGAAATCAAAGGCATCCAATTTGGTAAGGAAGAAGTCACACTATCCCTATTTGCTGATGATATGATCTTATACCTAGAAAACCCAAGAGTCTCAGTCAAAAATCTACTGGAACTAATTGAGAGATTTAGCATCGTGTCAGGATACAAGATCAACATCCAAAAATCAGTTGGATTCTTCTACACTGGCGAAGAGATTGCTGAAAAAGAAACAAAGAAATCAATACCATTTACAATAGCTACCAAAAAATCAAAATACTTGGGAATAAATCTTAGCAGGGACACAAAAGACCTGTACAAAGAAAACTATAAAAAAAAATACTTCAAGAAACCATAAGAGAGCTACATAAATGGAACAACATTCCATGCTCATGGATGGGAAGATTGAACATTGTTCTGGTTACCTAGTGCTGCTCTGACAAGGAATAGACCACAAATGGTATGGCCTTAACAAACAGGAGTTTATTCTTACAAGTTGGAGGTTTTAAGTGCCAGGCTCTAGGGGCTGGGTGAAAGCCCCTCAATCTTGGGGTCCTGCTCCTGGCCCACTGGAGCTAGAGGCATTTCTTCACTCAGCCACTGGCTGCTGAGGCCGAGAAGCCCCAAGGTTGACAAGCAAAAAGGCACAGTCTCAATGTTACCAATCCACACAGCAAGCCATTAACTTAAGTCCACTCTAAGTAGCAAGGTCTGCAGAGCATAGCAGGCTGCTGAGCAACAACATGGCTACATGCAGGGTCCAAGGGTGCCAAAGGCTAGAGACCATTCTCAAAGCTTCTCCTTATATAGAGGAAGCAGACCACATACCCAAAGGTGGCTACTCAGCTGCTCCCAATAGATTCCACCATGGAGTTGATTACCAGTCTCATCATAGGAAATACTACATCCAGCTATCCAGCCACTCAACCAGGCCTATCCAAGTTGATACACAACATAACTACCACAAACATTGTGAAAATGTCAATTCTCCCCAAAGCTCTATGCATTCAATGCAATTCCAATCCAGATCCCATCAACATTTTTTTAGGATATGGAAAAACCAATCACTAACTTTATATGGGAAGGAAAGAGACCACAGATAAGCAAAGAACTATTGAAGAAGAACAAAGTAGGAGGTCTCACACTGCAAGATCTCAAAACCTACTACATAGCCACAAAACTGCCTGGTACTGGTACAATGACAGACACACAGACCAATGGAATAGAATGGAGAACCCAGAAATAGATCCATTGGCCTATGGTCAGCTGATCTTTGACAAAGGGCCAAAATCCATTAAATGGGGAAGATAATGTTTGTTTAATAATGGTGCTGGCAAACTGGATATCCATTTGCAGAAAAATGAAACAAGATCTGAACCTCACACCATACACAAATACAAACTCCAGATGGATCAAAGACTTAAATGTGAAACTTAAAACTATAGAGTTCCTCAAGGAAAAACTAGGGGCAAATTTAGGGGCCCTAATATATGTCACTTGCTCCCAGTTTTTCCTTGAGGAACTCTATAGGAGCCCTAATATATGGCATGGGAGCTCTGGTAGCATAGTGCTTAAGGCACTTGACTGCTAATCAGGAGGCTGGTGGTTCAAAGCCACCAGCCACTCCTCAGAAGGAAGGTTGGGCAATCTACTTCCATAGGGACACTGCCTCAGAAACTCAAGGAGGGGTTGCTATGAGTCGGGTCTGACTTGATGGCATATAACAACAACAACAATATATGGCATAAATAGACTATCAAGTGTAACCCAAAATGCACAAACAGCAGAAGAGAAACTAGATGAATGGGACCGTAGAAAAATTAAATTTTTATGTGCTTCCAAAGACTTTTCCAAAAGAGTCAAAAGAGAACCTACAGATTGGGAAAAAAATATTTGGCGATGACGTATCTGACAAGAGACTTATCTCTAGAATTTATAGACCTCAATAACAAAAAGACAAATAATCCAATTTAAAAATGGGTGGAAGACATGAATAGACACTTCACCAAGGAGGATATTTAGTTGGCCAACAAACATATGAAGAAATGCTCATGATCATTAGCCATTAGAGAGATGCAAATCAAAACAACAATGAGATACCATCTTGCTCCAGCACTAGCAGCAAAGTTCAACAAGACAGAAAATAACAAATGCTGGCGAGGATGTGGAGAGATTGGGACTCTCATACACTGCTGGTGGGACTGTAAAATGGTACAACCACTGTGGAAAGCAGTATGGAGATTCCTTAAAAAGTTGGAATCAGAAATACCATTTGGCCAAGACATTCCAATTACTATGTACGTATCCTAAAGAAGTGAGAGCCATGACAAGAACAGACATATGCACACCCAGGTTCATCACAGCACTATTTACAATATCAAAAAGTTGGAAACAACCCAGGTCCATCAACTGAGGAATGGATAACCAAACTATGGTACATACACACAGTGGAATACTATGGAATCCTAAAGAATAACATAGGATATGCAAAACACCGCATAACATGGATGAACTTGGAGGACATTATGCTAAGTGAAATTAGTCAGTCACAGGACAAATATTGTGTTAATCCATTATTGTAAAAGTCAAGGAATGGTTTAAATATGGAAGGAAATTTTCTTTGTTGGTTACCACAGTGGGAGAGGAGGGGAGAGAACACTGATAGTTAGAGAATAGTATTGATTGGTGAAGAGAAGGGCAATGTACCAAATGTGAGTGATCAACATGGTGGCATTGAGGAAGAGGAAGACATACAGAGGTACATGGGAGATACAGACAACAAAGATGAACCCTTTCACATATACTGTACTGTGTTGTCAGTGAAGGCAAACATGGGTATATGGGTGGGCAGGCTAACTATTAGATATGTCTATGAAACAGGGAGTATACCCAAGACCATGTATAGGGTTGGCAGACAATGTTCTACAAGTAAATTTGTATGTTATGTAAGAATTCCTTGGTGTATAGTAGGGCTGACAAGGGTCAAAGTTGTAGTCACTTCTTGGTCACAGCCAGCTACCTAGAGGGAGCGAGTGGTTGAATCTGTGGGCTTGGGACTATAGTCACAGTGGACATCAAGCTCAATTGACATAACATACTATACAAAACATTGTCCCACCTCCTATTTTGGCAAGTAGTGATTGGTATCTTAAAAGCTTGCAAGCAGCCATCTAGATGCAACGATGGGTCTCTTCTCATCCAGAGCAAAGAAGAATGAAGAAAACCAGAGATTCATGGAAACAATTAGTCCTAGTCCCTGGTACCCCATGAGACCCTCAGACTATATGACTATGAGACCAGAAGAACTAGATGGTGCCTGGCTACCACTGTCAACCACTCAGAGGGGGATCTATGTAGGAGATCCTGGATAGAGAGGGAGAACAATGTGGAACAAAACTCAAAATCATTTGGAAAAAAGGGGGGGGGGCAGGTTTGTTAGTGTGATAGAGCCAGGTGGAACTGCTGATACTATGGCCCCTAGCTGCCCTTCAGGTCTGGAATGGAACCCACACGTGTGGCTTCCAGCCAAACAAAGACAGGCACATGAGTTGAACATTTACCTGAGGTAGATACACTCCTTGGAGAGAACAATCATGGGAGAAAGAAGGGCTGTTTCTTCACAGGGAGACAGCTTAAGGGGGAAGAGTGCATGGAGGGATGGACACAGGGAAGAGGTAACTATTGGGAGGAAGTGGGAAGGGAGCTGTTGCTTTGAGGTAAATTGTAGTCAATGTAATGAGACAACATGTGTGTGAACTCCTGTATGGAAAGTGAATTTGCTCTGTAAAGTTTCACCCAAATCACAATAAATAAATAAATAAACAAAACAAAAAACTGAAATGAGAAACACCATTTGAACCAGTAATTTCATTACTAGGAATATATCCTAATGAGGTGAGACAGGACACGAACAGACATATGCACACCCATGTTCATCACAACACAATTCACTATAGCAAAGAGATGGAAACAACCTAAATGTCCATCAACAGATGAATGAATATCCAAACTATGGTACAGTCACACAATGGAATACTATGCTACATTAAAGAACAATGAAGGGTATGTGAATCATCTCACAATGTGGATGAACCTAGAGGACATTATGTTGAGTGAAATAAGTCAATCACAGAAGGACAAATATTTATGAGCCCATTACTGTAAAAAGTCAAGGAAGGATTTGCTTAGGGAAGGGAACTCACTTTGTAGGTTACTGGAGATGAAACGGAAGGGGAGGGGATAATTTTGGACTAGTTGGGGACCACATGCTGAATTGAGTAAGGGGAGGGATGGTATGGAAAGAGTCTGTGACCACCATGATAACATTGGGGAAAGGGAGGACACTGAATTGTGCACGTAAGATATAGATGACAGACATTATTATCAGCATATGTACAATACTTCATTACTATTAACAGCAAACACCAGGCTACAGATAAACACATAGACAACTGAGAAGATAAGATGGGGGTCAGTGAAGAGTATTATAGATTCAGCTGAGGCTAATCTTGCACAGATACTAGTGATACAAAATAACCTGCAATCATTACAGAAGCAACAAGACAGACATAGAGCAATCCCTCACAGACAGCCAGACACTGTGGGAGAGAGATCCAGTGGATCTACCGACTCAGGGCCAGAGTACTGGGGACACCAGACTCAACTGGCACAACAAAATACAGAAAAATCTTGTTCCACAACATACTCTGATGAGTAGCAACTGTGGTCTTAAGAGCTTTCGAGCAGCCATCTAAGATGCAGCTAATGGTCTCCTATCTTCTGAAGTGAAGAAGAGTGAAAAACTGAAGGACATTTGGAAACAATCAGTGCTAGGACATAATGACCCTCGAGAACAGAAGTGCTAGATGGAGCCCAGCTACCAATGCCAACCCCTTGGGAAGGGATCAAAACTGGAGATCCTGTATAGAGTGGGAGGAAAAACGTGGAATAAAATCCAGAAACACAATAATGACCAGAATTACTCGTCGGATGGAGTCTGGTGGGACCCCCAAGACTATGGCCCTGGGATACACTTTGGGTCTGGGATGAATTTCACTCCCAAGGGCTGGCTCTCAGCCCCATAGTAAATAAGATGCACATGCAGAACACTTAACCCAGTGTGATGTACCCACATACTCTATGGAGATACATCCCTTGGAGCAATCTGCCATGGGGCACTGAGGGGCAACATTCACATGCAGGAAAAGCTCAACAGACAGGAGTGCATAATTAAGAAGGGGATAGGGAGGGTTGCAGTTACTGGGAAGGGAGAAGAGGAGAGTGGGTTAGGGCTGGGGATGGTAATTGGGGAGTGAAACCAAATGTACATGAAATGTTGAACATAAAACAAATTCTACTCTGTAAATTTGCACCTGAAGGAAGCACAATTAAAAAAAAAAAAGTATAAAGTATTTGGCTGCTAACTGAAAGATCTGTGGTTTGAACTCATGAACTGCTCTGTGGGAGAAAGGTAGATGTCTGCTTCCATAAAACCCTATGGAGCAGTTCTACTATGTCCTATGGGGCCTTTATAAGTAGAAATCGACTCAACAGCCTTGGGTCAATTATCTCTTAGGTAATTGTCACATTTACTTGTATATATTAAAATTTCTACCTTACAGTCAATTATCAAATATAACAATTATTTATTCCTTGAAGTAAATTAGGAGGAAAAAAAATTCTACATTTACTCATTTATTTACCTTTTCTGGTTCTCTTTATTTCTTCCTGCGTATCCTACTTGGCATTTGGCATCATTTTCATTCAGGCTATCCTTTACCACTACTTTTAGTACAGGTCTGCTGGTAACAAATTTGTTTTGTCTTTTTTCCCCCTGAAATGTCTTTATTTCACCCTCATATTTGAAGGATGTATTTCTCTAGATGTAAAATTGTAGATATGATTTTTTTTTTTAGAATTTAAAAAATGTTATTCTATTGTATTCTAAAACTGAAAAACCAAACTCACTGCCTTCGAGTCGGACCTGACCCATATCAACTCCTCCTTGGGTTTCCAAGGCAGTATCTCTACTGAAGTAGATTGCCCAACCTTCTTTCCGAGGAGTGGCTGATGGGTTTGAACTGCCAGCCTTCTGGTTAGCCGTCAAATGCATTATATTCTAGCCTCCATGATTTATGATGAAAAGTTAGTTGTCATTGTTATATGTGTTCCTGTACATGTAATGTGTTTCTTTTCTCTGGCTGTTTTCAAGATTTTATCTTTCATAGAGTTTGATGATTATCTTAAGTTTCCTACTTCTGTGATCTGTACTCTTTATATTTATCCTATTGCATTGGGCAAATCTGCTTCAAAAGATCTTAAAATGTTAAAAAGTAAACATATAATTTTGAGAACTAAGGTGTGCCTTACCTAAGCCATGGTATTTTCAATTACCTCATATTCATGTGAAAGCTTGACAATGAATAAGGGAGGCCAAAGAAGAGTTGATACCTTTGAATTGTGGTGTTGGTGAAGAACACTGAAATGCAGTCTTAAAAGAAATACAACCAGAATGCTCCTTAGAAGTGAGGATGGTGAGACTTTGTGTTACATACTTTGGACATGTTATCAGGAAGGACTAATTCCTGGAGAAGGACATCATGCTTTATAAAGTATGTTGTTGTTGTTGTTATGTGCCGTCGAGTCGGCCCCGACTCATAGCGACCCCTCCTTGGGTTTCCGAGGCAGTATCACTACGGAAGTAGGATTGCCCAACCTTCCTTCCGAGGAGTGGCTGGTGGGTTTGAACCGCCAGCCTTCTGGTTAGCAGTCAAGTGCTTTAGCCACTATGCTACCAGAGCTCCTTTATAAAGTATAGGGTGAGCAAAAAAGGAAGACCTTCAATGGGATGGATTGACACAGTAGCTGCAACAATGGGTTCACACTTAGCCAAGCTTATGAGGATGGCACAGGACCAAACAGTGTTTCATTCTGTTTTACATGGGATCACTATGAGTCAGAATCACCTTGATAGCGCCTAACAACAACATTTAGGATTTATTTATCTACTTGGATCTGTAAGTTAGTTTTTTTAATCAAATTCAAAAAAAATTCAGCCATTATTTCTTCAAATATTTTTTTCTGGCTCATCTCACTATTCTCTTGAGAGTCTTATTACACATATGTTAGACCATTTGATATTTTCCCATAAGTCCTTAAGAATTGGTTCATTTTTTTTCAAACCTTTTTTCTCTTTGTCCCACAGATAGAATAATTTTTATTACTGTCTTTATGATTGCTGTTTTTTTTCTGCCATCTTCAATTAGTTAATTTTCAGTATTTAGTAATTGTATTTTTGCACATAGAACACATCTATAACAGCTAAAAATAATAATAGGTAAAAATAATAATAGCTGCAGAATTAACCACCCCAAAGCTTAGTAGTTTAATGCAACAATTTATTATTATCTTTCATGTTTCTGTAGGTTGATTGGTTCTCACTATGTAGTTATTTGGAGTCTGGTGTGATGAAATCAGATGTCATCTGGATATGCCACTGTCTAAAAAGTTCCTGGGCTAGACATCCAAGATGATCCACTAATAAGACTTGCAACGGATGCAGGCTGTAAGCTGTAAGCTCAGTTGGGGTTGTCAATCATAGCACCTACATGTGGCATCTCAATGTAGCATCGTCTCTCATACCGTGGCAGCTTACATCCCAGAGGGAGCAGCTCAAGAATGAGTGTTCCAAGAGACCCAGATGGGCTGTAGGGCTTCTTATGACCTAGCCTCAGAAGGCTCAGAATGCTACTTCCACTGCTTCTCTTGGTCAAAAAGTTTTAAGGCCAGCCTAGAATCAAAGGGATGGGAATTAGGCTTCACTTCTTGATGGGAGAGTAGCACAGTTACTTTGAAGATAATGAACATGTAGGGTGGGAGATATTGTTGTGCATCTTTAGAAAATATAATCTGCCATTTTTTTAGGGAGCTCTGGTAGCATAATGGCTAAGACACTTGCCTGCTAACCAGATGGCTGGTGGTTCAAACCCACCAGCCACTCCTCGGAAGGTTGGGCAATCCTACTTCCGTAGTGATACTGCCTCGGAAACCCAAGGAGGGGTCGCTATGAGTCGGGTTTGACTCGACGGCACATAACAACAACAATAAAAACATAGCTTTTTTTAGACTTTTGTCTGTGTTGTAGTTAAGGTTGTGTGTCATCTTGCCTGGGCCTGGTTGAGTGGTTGGGCAGCTGGATGTAGCAATTCTCCACGGTGAGATTGGTAATTAACTCTGTGGTGGAATCTACTGGAGCAGATGAGTAGCTGCTTTAGTGCTGTGGGCTGCTTCCAGTATGTAAGAAGCAGCTTTGAGGAAGGTCTCCAGCTTTTTGGCATGCTTGAATCCTGCATGTAGCCAAGTTGTTCAGCAGCCTGCCATACCCTGCTGATCTTGGGACTTCTTCTGGACTTGAATTAGTGGCCTGCCATGTTGTTTGGTAACATTGCCACTGTGCTGTTTTACTTGCTGACTTTGGGTTTGTCTGCCTCAGCAGCCAGCAGCTGACTGAGTGAAGAAAAGTCTCCACCTTCAATCGGCCACGAGCAGGAGACAAAGCTGAAGCCCAAGTTTGAGGGGCTTTCACCCAGCCCTTAGAGCCTGTCACTTTGAACTCAGACTTAAAGCCTCCAAACTGTAAGAGAATAAACTCCTATTTGTTAAAGCCATGCCATTTGTCATATTTTCTGTTAGAGCAGCACAGAGGTAACCAAAACAGTCTGTTAAATGTAAATTTGGTCCATGTCAAGTTTGGTTTCTATTGATAACTTTATTCCTTGATGATGGGTTAAATTTTCTTGTTTTTTTGTATGTGTTTACTGGTATTGAATTGGATACACCCACTCCTCACTTACTGATATGGTTAAGTTCCAACCAAACAAAACCCCTTTCCCCTGAGTAGATTAGGACAGAGTAGAAATGCCCCATAGGGTTTCCAAGGTTGTAAATATTTACAGAACAAGGCTGCTTCATCTTTCTCTCACTCAGTGGCTGGTGGGTTCAAACCAGAATCTTTTGGTTAGCAGCCAAATACTTTAACCATTATGCCACCAGAGTTCCTCATGTTCCAAAGACCAGGTTATTATGTGAAAATTGGAGTTATGCAAAAGCGGAGAATGACCAAACCAGATCACATAATGGAGTATGACTGCATAATAACATAACTGCCAAATCACTGAAAATCATGGCCCAGCCATGTTGACATATAACCTTAACCATTATAGCCAGTGTTACTCTAGCTTCGCATCTCAGGTCTTGTTACTGCCAGTCGCATATTGTTAGTGTGCAAAATAGTTGGATAGTAGATTTTTCACTATTGCCATAAATGTGAAATCTTGGATAATGAGCTGGTCAATAAGTAAGGAGAAGTGAGCATTAGGAATAATGCCTTGCAGAGACTCTGGATTATATTTCTCTGTAGAATACTGAGGTAAATTTTAGCAGGCAATGAAATTACTAGCTGATCATTTTGAATATATGTAGGTTTGATTTTATACTTTGGGTGGATATGGAGAAAACCTAAGAAATTTTTAAAACCCTACAGGTCTTGACCATCCCTAAAAAACATGAGGGACTCAACTTCTAAACTCTTTCTTCTAAAGATCCTAAAGATCTGGTTAGGGCCTAATTTTAGGCTTTGTTGTGGTCAGGTATGGAATAAATCTTTACTGCAGGTCATGATCAGCCTGATGTTGGTATGTACTGAGGTCTCTCTTCTCTGACAGGTCTAGAACTCCCTGGCACTCCTGTCCCCCAGCCAGTGCAACCTCTAGAATCTCCATTCCATTTTAACCCACAGCAGCTGCTGTCTAATACTAATAAGTCTTAAAGGAAATATTCTTGTGCAAGCATGGCTAAACCCTCAGCCATGGACACATGGAGGTCCCCAGTACAGAATTTTTGGGCCCATCTTCCTGCACAACTTCCTCTGCTTTATGCCTTTCCTTGTAGAACCTATCATCTCAGTTCTACTGAACGTGGATATTTGCCTCCTCAACTCAGCAAGGCTGTCAAACTCTGCTCACCTCCTGACTTTCCCTTTCCCCAGAAATTGCAGTCTTCACTATGTACAGTTTTACAGTTCTTTATGGAGAAGAAGCTTTCCATCATGGCTAGAAACAGAGATTCTATTAGTCTTTTTATTTATGATTAGCAGTTTTGTTTCACGCTTAGAAAAACTGTTGCCATTGTGAGATTACAATAAAAATTGTAATTTTTAGTACTTTTATTTTTTAAAAAAACTCACCGCTATCAAGTCGATTTGACTCATAGTGACCCCTTCTTGGGTTTCTGAGCCACTATCTCTATGGAAGTAGATTGCCCAGTCTTCCTTCTGATGAGTGGCTGGGGGGTTTGAACGGCCAAACTTTTGGCAGTTAAATGCCTTAGGCACTACGTCACCAGAGCTCCCCTTTTATTTTTAGTTTTGAATTATTATCT
>NW_006921876.1:4250106-4265613 GCF_000298275.1 Orycteropus afer afer
TCTGCTAGTTGGGGTTTAGTCCAAATCTGCATCCTTTCCTTCAAGGCTCAGGGGTCCAAGATTATCTTCTGTGTCTGTATTAATTGGTTTCCCTTTTCTTTGTTGAAGAGGGTCTGTGCAATCCTTCTGCCTAGTCTGCCATCTTGCCCCGCCCTCTCTACTATTTAATTTTTAAACTCACTGTCATTGAGTCGATTCCAACTCATCGTGATCCCCATTGGCTTTCCAAGGGAATAAATCTTTATGGAAATAGATTGTCCTGTCTTCCTTCTGTGGAATGGCTGGTGGGTTTGAACCGCCAACCTTCTGGTTAGCAGTCAAATGCCTCAGGCACTGTGCCACCAGAGCTCCTCTAAAAATTTTAGCCTCTGATAAATCTAACATTGATTCAGAGGGAAATATGAAATTAATCTTATTTTCCCTCAAGATGGTTACTTTGTAGTCCCAAAACTATTCGTTAAAAAATTCTTACTGTTCCAATTGGCACGAGATAGTCTACAAAGAAAATATTCTACATCCTACTTTTTTGAGTAAAAACTGGGGTCTAAAAATCTGGCGAGTGACTATCTAAGGTATAACTATTAATCTTTCACTGTCCAAAGCAACAAAGAATGAAGAAAATCAGAGACTTAAGGAAACAATTCATCTAAAGGACTAATGGATCAATCATGTGAACCTCAGTCTCCACGACCTTGAGACCAGAAGAACAAGACGGTGTCCGAGTGCCATAACCACTGCTCCAAAAGGGATCATATTAGAAGGTCTTAGATTGGGAGGAATATGTGTAACAAAACCCCCAGTCATAAAAAAACCAAGCCCACTGCTGGGATAGATATGAGTATAACCCTCGAGATTATGGCCCTTAGTCACCCTTTAAACCTGGAACTGAACTCACACCTGTGGCTCAATTTTCAACCAAACAATAGACAGGTCTATAAGGTGAACAATAACACTAGGGAGGTACATGTTCCTTAGAACAATCAACCATATGAAATCAAAAGGGCGACATTTGCTCATGGACAAAGTTCAGAAAGCAGGAAAGGAGGAATGGAAATGGGAAACCCAGGGAGGAAGTGTGATGGGTGATGGTACATTGTAGGATGGCAATGACATGAAACAAAATGTGTATGAATTGTTGAATGGAAAATGGATTTGCTTTGTAAACCTTTGCCCAAATCACAATAAAAAGTAAAAAAAAAAATCCTTAATTTTTATAACCACTGAGTTGAAAAGTCTCATGTTACTCATTGTCTTTTAATTCTTATTTGAGTATATTTTTAGATTTCATTTTCTTATAATATGAGATCTTTGTAGTCTGTTACATTGATCTACCTGTTCATCACTATTTTACTGTAACTTTATGAAGACTTGTAATACATAATCAAGCTATTTACCTTTATTAATTTTTCTTCTCAAAATTTTACTAGCTCCTCTTGCTTATTTATTTTTTTCATATCAACTTTAAAATCAACTTGTATAGTTGAAAAATTCCATTGTTATTCATTGACTTTATAAATTAATTAGGAATAATTGATATCTTTGTGATGGCACCCTGTTAAAGAATGCATATTGCCATTTTATTTACCTAAGTATTCTTTTACATCCCTCAGTAGTATATTTCTTGTTAAATTTATATCTAGGTACTTCTTTGTACTATTTTTAATGCAGTTCATTTCTTTACTGTATCTTCTAACTGGTTGTTGTTTGTGTATATAAAAATCTCTGGATAGGATATGAGCATATTTCTCACTTCCAACCAATTTTTAACTCCTCCTTGTGATGACCAATGTGTTACCCTTTTAATCCAGCAATATCATATTTACAAAATAAAAAAAAAATCACAAAACAATAACAAATAATATTAATCACAATAATTAATCCCTCCACCTCGAAAAACAAATAAATAATACAAATCTTTTTTTTTGGTTCTGAGGAAGCTGGAGTTTGTGGATACTTTTTACTTTATTCTTCATAGTTTATGAGATTGTTATCATTTGCTCTGTCCTTAACAGACTTTCAATTTTTCTTTCTGAACCATTTTCTCTCCATCAAACTCTTCTTTAGAATGCCAGTCATCTGAGTAGGCCATCAAGCATCCTAGGATGATGGCCATGGACTATCAGTGACATGATCATCAGAAATATCAAGGATAGTTGGTGCATTTCTTCTACCCTGTAACTACATCTGGATTTCTGGGGAAAAGCCTATATGGCTGATGTCTTCTCTTTCCCACTTTTAGTGGAATTTGGACCTATTTGTTCTCTAGATTCTCAACATTCACCTTTGACTGCTAGGCCAGTTTGGTAGCAAACATGGCAGCAGTGGTACTTAAATTTCTGTCTTCCCAAGCCTGGGCCTTTAGGGCTTCCCCCCATACTAAGTTTTACTGAAAGAAAGTAAAAGCTTGGCTTCTAGTATTTTGGGAAGCATTGAGGAAAGAGGTTTGAGTCTCAGCTTTCTCCCTTGTTGAAGTTTCTTGGATTTTCTTTATCAACACAGACCACTGTGCAGAGAAAAAGATTATAGATACTGTAAACACTGAGGGTATTTGACCATTGCAATATTAGTTCAGGGACAAATTCCTTCTCCAATTCTAATGATATCACTGACAAAACTGTCTCAAATTGCTGCTACTGCTACTGTCACTCTTTTATGCTTTTAGGCCTACGAAGGCAGTGGGTTCTAGGAAGAAAGTTTAAAGACCAGGAATAACTCATAATCCTGAAAGAATGGAATGACTCATGTTGCAACTCATGAGGTGCCCAAGAAGAGAAATAAGAGAATAGTTTGGCAGAGGACCTTTTTCCTTTTCTTTACATTTTTCACCTTTCTGTGGCCCTACTTAGACAAGGATTTAATAAATATAAGAACTGATCATGACTATAGAAAACTCCATTGCATTGCTTCTCATTGCTAGCCCCTTGCTGATATGTTGTTGTTGTTGCTATGTGCCATCAAGTCAGACCCAACTCATAGTGACCCCTCCTTGGGTTTCCGAGGCAGTATCACTACAGAATTAGATTGCCCAACCTTCCTTCTGAGGAGTGGCTGGTGGATTTGAACCGCCAGCCTTCTGGTTAGCAGTCAAGTGACTTAGACACTATGCTACCAGGCCATTTTTAATTCCCTACTATTCACTCTCTTGTCTTCTGAGTCCTCAGGTGAGCATGGCAGTGCCTCAATTTCACTCTCTACTTTTTCATCTATACAGTATTCCTTGTGTTGGGAACGATGGATGATTTGACCCCACCATTTTACAATTGAGGACACTGATTTTTGACTTTCCCAAGATCTCTTATAGTAGATGCCCTCAAAACCACTAAACACCAGTCTTCCAAGACTAGCTGTGGAAGACAAAGTTCCTGTGTGAGGATTCTCCTTCTGTGACCAACCTCACTGGACCTAAGTTTAGCATTACAAAAGGCACTGGTGAGTTTCCTCACAGGGAGTTCATTATTCTTGAACTTTTTGAATTAATTTATCAAATATAGCCACAGTAGTAGCAGAAGTTTTGATAGTTGTAACCTTGGATTTAAGAGGACTAATACAAAGGGAACTCCTCGGAAGGAAGGTTGGGCAATCTACTTCCATAGTGATACTGCCTCGGAAACCCAAGGAGGGGTCGCTATGAGTCGAGTCCGACTCAATGGCATATAACAACAACAGCAACAATATAAAGGGAAAAGTGTGTTACTGGTAGTAAGCATGAGAAAATATTAGATAACCATATGATTTATGTCAACAATGTATGCAAGGATTACACAGGTGTTTGTTTATCTAATACCTCAGGGTGAATATTGTCTTGAGAGGAAAGGATACTATGGAAGGAAAGAAACAGATTTCAGGAGACTTGAACTAAAGAATGAATCTGAAGATCAAAGTCATGGCTTGTTTCCTTCCCCATGTTCCCCCCACCCACCACACTTTTATTGTCAGTTGTAGGTTTAAGTTTATGGTGTCAACCTCTCTTTTTATATATTCTATACATTTATCTACCTACCTATCATCTGGTATCTCACTTTGAACTTTGACATTTTTTATAAGTTTATTTATTTCCCATACTGTACTTTAATTGCCTGATTACATGTCTTTTCTTACACCAGACTTTCTTGAAGAGAGGGTCCATGTCTTGTTGGAACTCCCTGGGATCTAGTAGAGAGAGCTTTGTTATGAATGAATGAGATCATAATGTAAGAGAACAGAGACTAGACATACTGTCTTTATTTTAACTTATCTCTCTCTGTATGCATATAAGCTAAGTGACTAATGAGTGGTAAAAATGCAAACTAACTTAAGAGCTGATTAGGTCCTCACTTAGTCTTTGAAGGAAGGAGAGGATTTAGATCAGTGGAAAGGATGTTAAAAGATACTCTGGGAAGGGAAAATGATATGAGCTGACATATTCACTGCCGTGGAGTCAGATTCGACTCATAGCTGACATAGAGTCAGGAAATAATAAAGTGTATTTGGGGAGCAGTTTAAATCAGCATGCCCATGGTATATGGTTTGTGTTGGGTAATAATGGGCATAAGGGCCCAAATTTGTGCCAGTCTGTTGGCAACTTGAATATCTGTAAGAAATTTATATTTTGTCTTTTAAGCACAAATGAGGACATTGAGTTATGAAGTGGGATGGAAAGTATGAGCACTTTTGGAGAAGTGCCATGATGAAAGCACAGGTTCAAGAAAGAATTTAAAAGTCATTTGTTCATTTCATATATTTGTACAGCCATACATACAAATATACTACATAAGATTTAGTTATTTGTTAAAAGCAGTTACTGTCAAGTGAATTCCTACTCATGTCAAACTCATGTGTATCCGAGTAGAACTGTGCTTCATAGGACTTTCAGTGACTGAATTTTTGGAAATAGATGACCAGACTTTTCTTCTGAGGTGCCTCTAGGTAGATTCAAACTTTCAACCTTTTGGTTAGAAGTTAAGTACATTTGCATCACTCATGGATTCCATTATTTGTTGTAAATACTAAATAAATATACCTTATGAGCTCTGGTGGCATAGTGCCAAAGGCATCTGACTGCTAACCAGAAGGCTGGCGGTTCAAACCCACCAGCCACTCCTTGGAAGGAAGATTGTGTAATCTACTTCCATAGAGATACTGCCTCGGAAACCAAGGAGGAGACCTTAAATATAAGTAAAAAATGAAAAAGAAGAGGAGGGAGAGTAGGTACTGGAAGTGGGGACTGATGAGATTGGAAAGGTGAATATGAAGAGCCTGGCCTGCAAACTCAACCTATTCAGAGAATATATTATTACTACCGTATTTTTACACAAATAACACACACCTTCTGTTTGCTAATTGCTCCTTCTCCTCAGGAGGTATTTTTATAAATGAACTATGCTGATTTTTTTATTGGCAAACAAATGTAGAAGGTATGTTCTATGCATGTAAAAATATAATATTTTAAATATTATTTTTAAATTTCTTCTCTGAGGTGTTTATAAGCTTACTTTATCGTCCCGCCCCCTGTATGTCCCTTAAATTCATTGTATTCTCTTTCACCTAAGAGTAAGATATTTCAGGCAGACAAGTCAAAAGCAGTGGAGTTCTGCTCACAGATAGAGAGATTCTAGTTAGCTTAATTGATATTCTAAATTATATTAATATATTTTTCATATTATTATCATTTTTGAGTTCCTAGAATAAAATTATTGGAAAGGTAATATACCAAAAGTGAGTGACCAACACAATAACACTAAGGAAAAGCAAGACATAGAGGCACACAGGAAGTACAGACAACAAAGGTAAACACTTTTACATACACAATACTGCTTTATCAGTAATTTTTGTTGTTGTTGTTGTTAGGTGCCATTGAATTGTCTCTGACTCATAGTGACCCTATGCACAGCAGGATGAAACACCGCCCAGTCCTGCACCAGCTTTGCAATCCCTGCTATACTTGATTTAGCCCATTGCCATAGCCACTGTGTTAATCCATCTCGTTGAGGGCCTTCCCCTCCTTCGTCGACCCTCCACTTTACCAATTGTGTAGTTAAATTTGTGTGTCAGCTTGGCTGGGCCTGGTTGAGTGGCTGGGAAGCTGGTGGTAGTTATTCCCCATGATGAGACTGGCAATCAACTCGCTGGTGGAATCTACCACAAGCAGCTGAGTAGCTGCTGCCTTTGGGATGTGGTCTGCTTCCTGTACATAAAGAGAAGCCTTGTGCATAGTCTCTAGCTTTGACCCTGTATGTACCTGTGTTGTTCAGCAGCCTGCCATGCTCCACCAACCTTGGGACTTACGGTAGACTTGAATTAATAGCCTGACATGTGATTTGGTAACATCAGGACTGTGCCATTTTATTTGTCGACCTTGGGCTTATTAGCCTCAGCAGCCAGTAGCTATCTGAGTGAAGAAAAGCCTCTAGCTCTAGTGGGCTGGGAACAGGAGGCAGAGATGAAGCAAGGTCAAGGGGCTTTCAGCCAGCCCCTAGAGCCTGGCACTTTGAACTTGGACTTCTAGCCTCCCGAATTGTGAGAGAATAAACTCCTGTTTGTTAAGGTCATTTCCATTTGTGGTATTTGTGGTATATTCTTGTCATAGCAGCACTAGGTAACTGGAACAACAACCACGACATCCTTCTCCAGGGAATGGTTCCTTCTGACAACATGACCAAAGTAGGTGAGACAAATTCTGGCCATTCCAGCTTCCAAGGAGCTTTCCGGCTGCACTTCCTCCAGGACAGATTTGTTAGTTCTTTTAGCAGTTCATGGTATTTTCAGCATTCTTCACCAGCACCACAAATCAAAAGCATCAATTCTTCTTCCTTCTTCCTTATTCATACGAGGTGATTGAAAATACCATGGTTTGTGTCAGGAGCACCTTATAGTCCTCAAGGAGACATCTTTGCTCTTCAGCACTTGAAAGAAGTCCCTTGCAGCTGACTTGCCCAGTGCTATATGTCATCTGATGTCCTGACTACTGCTTCCATTGGCATCGATTGTAGAACCAAGCAATGTGAGGTCTTTGACAACTTCATTCTATCTTTTCTCCATTTATCATGCTTATAGGTCCAGTTGTGAGAATTTTTGTTTTATTTATATTGAGATGTAATCCATACTGCAGACTGTATTCAGTCTTCATCAGTAAGTGCTTCAGGTCATCCTCACTTTCGGGGAGCAAAGTTGGGTCATCAGTGTATCTCAGGTTGTTAATGAGCCTTCCTCCAATCTTGATGCCAAGTTCTTCATATAGTCCAGCTTCTCAGATTATTTGCTCAGCATATAATTGAATAAGTATGGTGAAAGGATACAATCCTGAAACACTCCCTTCTTGATTTTAAACCATGCAGTGTTTCCCTTTTCTGTTCAAACGACAGCCTCCTGATCTATGTACAGGTTCCTCATGAGTACAGTTAAGTGTTCTGGAATTCCCATCCTTCTCAAGGTTATCCACAATTTATTATGATCCACACAGTCAAATTCTTTTGCATAGCCAAGAAAACACAAGTAAACATCTTTCTGGTACTCTTTGCTTTCAGCCAAGATCCATCTGAGATCAGCACTGACATCCCTTGTTCCATGTCCTCTTCTGAATCGAGCCTGCACTTCTGGAAGTTCTCTGTCAATATATTGCTGCAACCATTTTTGAATTTTCTTCAGTAAGATTTTACTTAAATGTGATATTAATGATATTGTTTGATAATTTCCACATTGTGTGGAATCATCTTTCTTTGGAATGGGTACAAATATGGATCTCTTCGAGTTAGTTGGCCAGATAGCTGTCTTTGAAATCTCTTGGTATAATGGAGTGAGTGCCTCCAGTGAGGCATCCATTTGTTGAAACATCTCAGTGAGTATTCTGTCAATTCCTGGAGCCTTGTTCTTTGGTAATTCCTTCAGTGCAGCTTTGACTTATTCCTTCAATACCATTGGTTCTTAATCATATGCCATCTCCTGAAATGGATGAACATTGACCAATTCTTTTTGGTATGGTGACTCTGTGTATTCCTTCCATCTTCTTTTGATGCTTCCTGCATCATTTGATATTTTGCCCATAGAATCTTTCAATATTGCAACTCAAAGCTTATTTTTTTTCCTTAGTTCTTTCAGCTTGAGAAATACTGAGTGTGTTCTTCCCTTTTGGATTCCTAACTACAGGTCTTTGCACATTTCATTATAGTAATTGGCTTTGTCTGCTTGAGCTGCTCTTTGAAATCTTCTGTTCAGCACTTTTATCTTGTCATTTCTTCCATTTGCTTTAGCTACTCTTCGCTCAAGGACAAATTTTGAAGTCTCTTCTGACATCTATTTTGGTATTTTCTTCCTTTCTCATATTTTTAATGACCTCTTGCTTTCTTCATGGATGATGTTCTTGATATCATCCCACAATTCTTCTGGTTTTCAATCATTAGCATTCAATGCATCAAATCTATTCTTTAGATGGTCTCTAAATTCAGGAGAGATATATTTAAGGTCATATTTTGCCTTTCATGGACTTGTTTTAATTGTCTTCAACTTCAAGCTGAACTCATATATAAGCAGTTGATGGTCTGTTCCACAATCAGCTCCTGGCCTTGTTTTGGCTGAAGATAATGAGCTTTTCCATCTCCTCTTGCCACAGGTGTAGTCAATCTGATTCCTGTGTACTCTATCTGGTGAAGTCCATGTGTCTAGCTGCCATTTGTGTTGTTGAAAAAATGTATTTGCAATGAATAAGTCATTTGTCTTGCAAAATTCTATCATGTGATTTCCAGCGTTATTTCTGTCACCACGGCCAAATTTTCCAACTGCTAGTGATTCTTCTTTGTTTCCAACTTTTGCATTCCAGTCACCAGTGAAAATTAACACATCTTGATTGTATGTTTGGTCAGTTTCAGACAGCAGAAGTTGAGAAAAATCTTCAATTTCTTCATCTTTGTCTTTGGTAGCTGGTGCATAAATTTGAATAATAGTTGTATTAACTGGTCTTCCTTGTAGGTGTATGGATATTATTGTATCACTGATAGCATTGTACTTCAGGACAGATCTTGAAACATCCTTTGTGATGATGAATGCCATGCCATTCCTCTTCATATTGTCATTCCTGGCATAGTAGATCATATGGTTGTCTGATTCAAAATGGCCCAAATCAGTCCATTTCAGCTCACTAATGCCTAGGATATCAATCTTTATGCACTGAATTTCATTTATGACAACATCCAATTTTCCTAGATTCATACATCATAGATTCCATGTTCCAATTATTAAGGGATGTTTGTAGCTGTTTCTCCTCAAATTGAGTCATGCCACATCAGCAAATGTAGGTCTCGAAAGTTTTACTCTATCCATATCAGTAAGGTTGGTCCTACTTTGATGATGCAGCTCTTTCTTAGTCATATTTTGAAAACCTTCTGACCTAAGGGGCTCGTCCTCCTGCATGGTATTGGATAATGTTTCCAGACTATTTATAAAGTTGGACAATAATGTATCAGACAATGTTTCTCTGCTATTCATAAGGTTTTCCTTGGCCAATTCTTTGAGAAGTGGATGGCCTCTTTCTTCTTCCTAGTCTGTATCAGTCTGTAAGCTGCATTGAAACCTGTGTACCATGTGCAACCCTGCTGGTACTTGAAACACTGGTGGCACAACCTCAAGCCTCACAGCAACATGCAAGCCACAATAGTATGACAAACTGACAGACAAGTTTGCTCACTTAGCTCTTCAAAACCTCCCTGTCCTCCCCTGACCTGTATCCCTGGTGCTGCTCTGTTCTGTCATCCCCTCTGGCTTCTCTTTTCCCTCCTTTCCTGGCTCCTCTCCACCCCTTACCCCTTAACCCCCCCCCCCATTATTTTCTAGCCTTGGTGTATTCATTTACCACTATTTTGTGTCACTTTTTATCAGTTATTACAAGCATTAATCTACAGGTAGATACACAGGTAGATAGGCTGAATGATCAGGTATGTCTAAGGAAAAGGAGATATACCAATGACCATATATGTTTAACAGATGATATTTGTATGTGATATAAGAATGTCCATATATATATAACAGAACTAACAGAGTAAAATTATGATAACTTCTTAGCCACAGCCAACCACCCTGAGGGAGTGAGTTGTTGGGCTTGTAGGATTATGGTCACAGGACACATCAAGCTCAATTGGCATAATTTACTACACAAAAACATTGTTCTACATCTTACTTTTGGGGTCTTAAAATCTTGTAAGCAACCATCTAAGATGTGACACATGATCTCTGCTCATCCAGAGCAAAGAAGAATGAAGATACATGGAAACAATTAGGGACTAGTGGATCATGCAAACATCAGCCTATATGACCATAAGACCAGAAGAAGTAGATGGTGCCTGGCTACTCCTGTCAACCACTTGGAAAAGGATCAGTGTAGGAGATCCTGAATAGAGTGGGAAAAAAATGTGGAACAAAACTTAAAATTATAAAAAAAGACAAGGCTTACTGGTCTGCTAGAGACTGGTGAAACTCTTAAGACTATGGCTCCTAGTTACCTTTTTGCCCTGCAATTGAACTCACTCCTATGGCTTCCAGCCATATAATAGACAGGTGTATAAGGTGAACATTTACACGAGATAGGTACACTTCTTAGAACAATCAAACACAGGAGATCAGAAGGGCAGTGTTCACACAGGGAGATAGCTCGGAGGGCAGGAATGCGTAGGAAAGAAGGACACAGAGAAAAGGTTTCCACAAGGAGGAAGTGGGAAGACAGCTGTTACATCATTAGGATTGCAACCAATGTCATAAAATAAAATGTGTGTGAACTCTTGTATGGAAAATGAATTTGCTCTGTAAAGTTTTACCCTCCCGGCCCCATTATTTTTCTGGCCTTGGTGTATTCATTTACCACTATTTTATCTCACTTTTTGCTTATGTATTTTGTCAATGATATTGTTTTGCAGCTGTGTTTTTGTGTGATCTCTGTCAAATTTCAGAGAGGATAAGTATAACTTGTTGAAATAAATCAAGTAACTTATCTCTTATCTTTGTTTTTTCATTGTCTAGTACAATTTTCAACAAGCTGTCTTTCTTTGACATCTTGATAGCTTTATTATTTAGTAAGATAAGCTACTAATGATATGAATTTTCCTCTAAGCATAACTTTGACCCCAAACATACATTTAGTTCCATAGTGTTTGTATCTTGTTATTTTTCCAGATAATCTGCAATTGTCATTTGTATTTTTAATTTTATACATAAGTTACTTAAAGGTGTGTTTTCTGAATTTCAAGTTGGTTTTCTCCTCTGAATTAAAATGTTTGATATATATGTATTTCTTTTTTAGAAACCATATTGTAGTCATAGATTTTGGTTTAAGTCAAGAGTAGACAAATTCTTTGCATAGGACCAGATAGTATGACTGTGTGATGAATAAAGTCTCTGTGACAACCATTCAGCTCTGCTAAACCAAAAAAACCAAACTCACTGCCATTGAATCATTTCTGACTCATACCAACCCCCACTGGGTTTCTAAGGCTGTAAATCTTTACAGAAGTAGATTGCCCAATCTTCCTTCCATCAATTACCTGGTGGGTTTGAACTGCTGACCTTCCACTTAGCAGTCAAGTACCTTATCCACTATGCCACCAGAGCACCTTTGTAGTACAAAAGCAGCTGTAGGTAGTACATAAACAAATGAGCTATGTTCCAAATGGCTATGCCATAATAAAACTTCATTTACAAAAACAAGTGATGAGTTGAATTTTGCTTGCAGGTTCTTGTTTGCTAACCCTAGCGTAAACCAAACCAAACCCACAGCCATCGAGTCAGATCCTACTGATAGAGACCCTTCCTTGGGTTTCTGAGGTGGTATCACTACAGAAGTAGATTGCCCAACCTTCCTTCCAAGGAGTGGCTGGTGGGTTTGAACTGCCAGCTTTCTGGTTAGAAGTCAAATGCCTTAGGCACTAAGCCACCAGAGCTCCCAACCCTAGTATAGATTATTTTTATTTTAGAAATTTAGTGGCTATTAAAAATATTCATGTATGATTAACTATTATAAATATTCCCCGATGAGTAGAAAATATCAAAAAACAAAACAAAACAAAAAAACTCATTGCTGTTGAGTTGGATCCAACTCATAGCAACCCCTTGGGTTTCTGAGGTGGTATCTCTATGGAAGTAGATTGCCCAATCTTCCTTCTGAGGAGTGGATGGTGGGTTTGAACCACCAGCCTTCTGGTTAGCAGTCAAAACAGTACATTCTCTGTATATGGTACAATCTGATATACTAAATATTATTACATATAATTTAGACCATTTTTTACCTTATTTTTTTGTCAAATTTCTCAGTCTCTGACAAATGAAGTCATTTTTATAAATTATAGCAATTTTATTTGGCACAAAAGTTTAATATATGTAATGTCATAGCTTGCCAGTTATCCTCCAAATTTCCAGAAGGAGAATACCAAAAATTCTTCAACAAAATGTTGTAAAGTAGTAGATCATTCAGTCCACAGTTATTCTTACTTGATGAGCATATATTTTTTTTTTTTTTTTTTTTGCAGGCTGGAATTAGTTACCAACATTTAGATATGAGAAGATATCTAAGATGCCATTTACTAATTTTAAGACACATCATCATTTTATGTACCATGTGGCAATATGCTTCCATAAAGATAATAGCCTTGGGAACCTTATGGGGCAGTTCTACTTTGTCATATAGGAGCTTTATGAGTCAAAATTGACTGGATAGCAAACAAAAACAAAATAAGAAAAAAATCGCTTCTAATTGTAATTTTAAGACACCTTTGATGGTAAGACGTATGGTGGTAGTCAAGGTTGTGGTCATCTTGGCTGGGCTTGGTTGAGTGGCTGGGCAGCTGGATGTAGTTATTCCCTGTGGTGAGATTGGCAATCAGTTCTGTGGTGGAATCTACTGGACCAGTTGAGTAGCTGTTTTAGGGATGTGGGCTGCTCCCAGTACATAAGAAGCAGCTTTGAGGAGAGTCTCCAGGTTTTTGGTACACTTGAACCCTGCATGTAGCCAAATCATTGTTCAGCAGCCTCCATGCCTTGCCAATCCTGGGACTTTTAATGGACTTTAATCAATGGCCTGCCATGTGGTTTGATAATATTGGGACTGTGCCTTCTCACTCATTGACCTTGGATTTGTCAGTCTCAGCAACTAGCAGCTGTCTGACTAAAGAGATGCCTCCAGCTTTAGTGGGTCAGGAGCAAGAGGCAGAGCTGAAGCCTAAGGTTGAGGGGATTTCACCCAGCCCCTAGAATCTTGTACTTGGAACTTGGGCTTCTAGCCTCCAAAACTGTAAGAGAATAAACTCCTGTTTGTTCAAGCCATCCCACGTGTGGTATGTTCTTGTCAGAGTGGCACTAGGTAGGTAACCAAAACACATATCAATTTTAAAGATGTTAAAATGTGAAAAAATGTACATCTTAGAATCAATGAATAAGTGTAAAAATCTTTATCATAACATTGTGGCTCCCTAGATTCCGGGAAGATAGTGGAATAGGGAGAAAGACTGCACAGACCCTCTTCAACAAAGAAAAAGGGAACCAATTAATACAGACACAGAAGATAATCCTGGATCCCTGAGCCTTGAAGGGAAGGATATAGAAATGGACGAAACCCCAACTAGCAGAAGAATTTGCATGAAAATACCAAAAAATGAGACATATGGAGTTGCAGTCTGGCAGCGATCCTGAGTGAGCCTAAGGGCATGACACAGACAGCTTGGAGAGTGCCAAGTGGTGGTAGGACCTAAAAATTAACCTAAAAATCAGCCCTGCTAGCCAAGGACTACACGAGAACGCGAAACACCAGAGAAGAGAAAAGTGAGCTGAGCTGTGGACTTTTGCCTGTCCGGAAGGTGCCATCATTTTGAATATTTATAAGCGGCTTGACCATTTTGGATATTTAAAGAGACAGCACTCTCCGAGATTCCAGGGACTTAAGAACAGGTTCTACTTGCCAGTAACCCCAAGAATACCCCGGACCTGGATGACTGAAAAGGTGTGACATTCCCCTTGTTACTCTTATACCCCACACCCCTTGGTGAACGGAGGTGTGGCCATTCCTCACTCCCACCCACCTTCTGGGCCCACAGGAACTCCATACCAGTCTGTGTGCTCAGGCAGAACCTGGGTGCCCTGCCCTCCCCTCCCCTAATTTTTTTCTTTTTCTTTTTTTTCTCTTTCCTTTTTCTGGTTTTTAGTTTGTGTTTGTCTGTTTCAAAAGTACAATTATTATTAATACATTTGTTCTTTTTACTATTATTCTTCATTCTTACTCTCCCAGGTCCTAGTTTTCAGCTCTTTTTCTTTTCCCTGTTCATGGCTAGAAATTATTTATTTCTTGTGGTTAACGCTGTTCCTTGTTTTTCTTCTTGCATTTTTTTCCCTTCATTATTCTCCTTCTCTACCTTTTTTCTCTTATTGCCTTATCCCCAGATATTGCAGGTTTTCTTGTTTTTTTCTTCTTTTTCCCTTTTTTCTTTTATTGGTTACTGTTCCTGTGTGATTACATGGTGTATTTTTTGTCCATGTGTTTTTAGTTTTTTGATGGTTATTCAGTTGTAATTTTTGTCTAATTGAGTGGGAGACAGCAATAGTCCCCATAAGATACAACTACACTCACACCTCCTGCAACTTCACTTACTGACTGAGAGCCACCACCCCCTTCTCATCAGTGGGCCAATGATAAAAAACCACTAAGAAGAGCCTGAATCACCCTTGGCTGCTCTTCAAAAACAGTTAACAGAGTTCTGGTAAGATGGCAGACTAGGCAGAAAGACTGCACAGATGCTCTTCAACAAAGAAAAGGGAAACCAAATAACAAATAACACAGACACAGAAGATAATCCTGGACCCCTGATCCTTGAAGGGAAGGATATAGAAGTGGACTAAACCTCAACCAGCAGAAGAATTTGCATGAAAATACCAAAAAAGGAGACGGACGGAGCTGTGGTCTGGCAATTATCCTGAGTGATCCTGATGGCACAGACAGCTTGGAGGTTTCTGAGTGGTGGTAGGACCTAAGAATTAATCTAAAAATCAGTGCTGCTAGCCAGAGACTGCATGGGGACTACTCTGGTGGCTGGGGAATAAATGGAGAAGGTGAAGAGAAAAGCATGCTGAGCTGTAGACTTGTGCCGGTCCGGAGGGCCCCGCCATTTTGAATGTTACAAACGGCTTGACTATTTTGGATATTTAAAGAGACAGCACTCTCCGAGGTTCCAGGGGCTTAAGAAGAGGTTCAGCTTTCTAGCAACCCCAAGGACACTCCAGACCTGCAAGACTGAAAATGTGCGACATTCTTCTTGTTACTCTTATACCTCACACCTTCTTGGTGAATGGAGGTGTGGCCATCCCACACTCCGACCCACCTTCTGAGCCCACAGGAACTCTGTCACAGTCTGTGTGCTCAGACGGAGCCTGGGTGCCCTGCCCTGTCCTCCACTGATTTTCTTTTTTTTTTCTTTTTTGCTTTCTTTTTTCTGGTGATTAGTTTGCTTGTATTTGTTGGTTTTAAAACAACTATTATTATTAATACTTTTGTCCTTTTTACTATTA
>NW_006921876.1:4277013-4278501 GCF_000298275.1 Orycteropus afer afer
ACACACAATGGAATACTATGCAATGCTAAAGAATAATGTAGAATCTGCAAAACACCACATAATGTGGATGAACTTGGAGGTCATTATGCTGAGTGAAATAAGTCAATCACAAAAGGACAAATATTGTATTAGTCCATTATTGTAAAAGTCAAGGAAAGGTTTATCAATGGAAGGAAATTTTCTTTGTTGATTACCAGGGGTGGGAGGGGAGGGGAGGGAATACTGTTAGATAGATAGAGGTAAGTATTGATTTGGGTGAAGAGAAGGGCAATTGTTCTAGTTACCTAGTGCTGCTTTGACAAGAAATATACCACAAATGGGTCTGCCTCTTGCTCCTGGCCCACTGGAGCTAGAGGTGTTTCTTCACTCAGACAGCTGCTGGCTGCTGAGGCTGAGAAGCCCCCAGGTTGACAAGTCAAAAGGCACCGTCCCGATGTTACCAAACCACATGGCAGGCCATTAACTTAAGTCCATTTTAAGTCCCAAGGTCGGGAGAGCATAGCAGGCTGCTGAGCAACAACATTGCTATCTGTAGGGTCCAAGCGTGCCATAGGCTAGAGACCATTCCCAAAGGCTTCTTCTTATATACAGGAAGCAGACCACATACCCAAAGGCAGCTACCCAGCTGCTTGTGGTAGTTCCCACCATGGAGTTGATTGCCAGTTTCCTCATGGGGATTAACTATCATCAGCTGCCCAGCCACTCAACCAGGCCCAGCCAAGTTGACATACAATCTGAACTACCACAGCAATGTACCAAATGTGAGTGATCAATATGGTGGCATTGAAGAAGATGAAGATATGGAGAGGTACAAGGGAGTTATAGACAACAAAGATGACCCCTTTTTCACATACAGTACTGCCTTGTCAGTGAAGGCAAACACAGGTATGCGGATGGATAGATGGGTGGACAGATGGGTGGAGAGGCTGAACTAGTAGATATGCCTATAAAGTGGAAGTGTACCCAAGTACATGTATAGAGTTGAGAGACAACGGTCCTATAAGTTTATGTGTATGATCTGAATTCCCAGGTGTATAGTAGAGCGACAAGAGGCAAGGTGGTAACCACTACTTGTTCACAGCCAGCTACCCAGAGGGACCGAGTAGCTGAACCTGTGGGCTCAGGACCATAGTTGCAGGGGACATCAAGCTCAACTGGCATAACATACTACACAAAATATTGTTACACCTCCTACTTAGACGAGTAGCGACTGGGATCTTAAAAGCTTGCAAGCTGCCTTCTAGATGCAACAATGGGTCTCTCCTCATTCAGAGGGAAGAATAATGAAGAAAACCAAAAATTTATGGATATAATCAGTCCTAGCGACTGGTGCACCATCCAGTCTGCAGCCTATATGACTATGAGACCAGAATAACTGGATGGTGCCTGGCTACCAATGTCAACCACTTGGAAGGGGATCTATGTAGGAGATCCTGGGTAGAGAGGGAGAACAATGTGGACAAAACTCAAAGTCATTTGGAGAGAAAA
>NW_006921876.1:4278741-4307556 GCF_000298275.1 Orycteropus afer afer
GTAAATTGTGGTCAATGTCATGAGACAAAGTGTATGTGAACTGCTGTATGGAAAGTGAATTTGCTCTGTAAATCTTCACCCAAATCTCTCTCTCTCTCTCTCTCTCACACACACACACACACACACACACACAAAGATTGTGGCTCCCTGTAAACTTGGAAAGATTTAATAACACTGGGATCACATTGTCATGTTATAGTGATATGGCTGGAGTTGAATTCCAACTTCCCCTTTGTTGGCTTTGGGCTTTGCATTTTTCACAATCCCCACTTGGTCCACTAATTCATGTAAATTACCCACAGACGTGACCTCTGGTCTATGGAGACAAACTCAATCCAAAGGCACCTGTGTGACTAAGAAGACTCACTTTGAGATACTTTCCAGAGCAAAAATTATGCTTTATGCTGTCTGGTGGCACAGTGGTTAAAGCATTGGGCTGCTAACTAAAAGGTCCACAGTTGGAACCCATCAGCTGCTCCATGGGAGAAAGATGAGGCAATCTGCTTCTATAATGATTTACAGCTTGGTAACCTGATGGGGGCAGACAGTTCTACTCTTCAAAAAGGTCACTATGAGTCAGAATTAACTTGATGGCAGTGGTTTTTATCTTTAGATAAATCCAAGCTTTTAAACTAAGAATCACAGAAAACATTGTTCTGGCAGTTTCAGAATAGCAATTTTGTCCCTATTTTCTGTCACAAATAATAAGAAACATTGAGGTCCTTTTTCAAAATACCCTAGTTCGTAGTCTAGATTTTTTTCCTAAGTGATTAAAGAAATGAACATTTATTTGCCTCACTCACTACCTTTGAGTCTGATCCAACTCATAGTGACTCCTCCTTGGGTTTCCGAGGAGGTATCACTATGGAAGTAGATCACCCAACCTTCTTTCCGAGGAGTGGCTGGTGGGTTTAAACCACCAACCTTCTGGTTAGCAGTCAAGTGCCTTAGGCACTACACCACCAGAGCTCCTAATTAGGCTTTATTTTTAATGTAAAGACCAACTAAACCAAACCCAATGCCATGGAGTTTTCTGAGTCATAGAGATCCTTCAGGACAGAATTGAACTGCTCCACATGATTTCCAAGGCTGTAAATCTTTATGAAAACAGACTACCACATCTTTCTCCCTTGGAGTGCCTGGTGGATTCAAACCACCAACCTTTTGGTTAGCAGCCAAGCACATAACCAGTGAACCACCACGGTTCCTAATATAAAGACAGGAAGCTGAAATATTTTATCGTTCTATATAATACTAAATATCTAGAAATCTTACTTACCTATTCATTATGAATACTATTCTTTAACACCGTAACTTTCTTTGGAATGTTTTATGCTTTTGGCTATGAATTCTAATTTTGTCTGCTATAAATATAGCTATCCCTGTTTTATTTACTGCCACTTAGCTGAAATAACTATGTCTTTTTTTAAAAAAAAAAAAACAACTTTTTATTGTAATTTGGGTGAAATTTTACAGAGCAGATTTGTTTTGTATTCAACACTTCAGACCCGTTTTGTTTTGGGACATTGTTTACAGTCCCCACAATGTAACAGTTTTCTTCTCATTTCCTCCCTGTGTTTACCTTTTCCCTGTGTCCTTTCCTATGCATTCCTGCCTCCCCAGTTTTCTACCTGCACAAATACTACCCTTCTAATCGCCCATGGTTGACAATTCTAAACAGTGCCCCTCTCTGGTGTAATTGTTCAGCTTGTAGTCCTTTCTGTTTGGCTGACAGTTAAGCCTTGGTAGCGAGTTTAATTCTAGGCTCAAAGGGTGACTAGGGATAATAGTTTTGAGGACTTCACTGATCTCTGCTGACCAGTAAGAGTGGTCTTTTTTATATTTTTGAAGTTTCATCTTTTTCTTTTACTCTGTCTAGGGTCTCCTATTTTGATCCCTTTCTGAGTTCCACTAGTTCTTCTGGTTTGAGGATTATGTATTGCCTATTTTTTCTATCTTAGAACTTTCTGGATCACTTTAAGTTTTATACCCAGACCTGACCAATGATAAGTATTGAATCTCCCAGTATGCACTGCTCCTGGGGTTTCACTGGTCTTTTCTTAGCCTGAAGTGCTTCATGCTATCTTCTAGAACGCAGTACACCTCTGCCTCCCTTCTTTCTGTCCACTTATTCCTATAAGGTATCTTTTCATACTTGTTCCAAATAGTGACACCTGGTTTCTGCCTTGAGAAGTATGATTTGATGTTTCTTAGTCTAACTTTCCTAAATGGAAATTGCTAATAGAGATTGAGTAACTCTACTGAACCTTATTCTTTTGGTGGCATACGTTTTCATATTTCTTTTTACTTTCAGGGATGTTTTAGCATGAATTTGGTAGAGATGGGCACTATTTTAACCAGGAAGTTATAAAGGTTGTTTTTAATCACTGATCCCTCTTCAGCTAGAAAGGGAGTTACTAGCTGTGGGTTAATGTTTCTAACTTTATAATCTTTTTTTCTGTTGTTCAGCATGAATAATTTGGTAGAAAACAATTTTTTTTTCCCTTAGTATTTGCCTTTCAAGAAACATCAAGTACTTTATGACCATTACTTAGAAACAATACAATAGTTTGTTTGGGTCTTGAATATATGGTATGTGTGTGTATTTTTCAAAACAGATATTAAATAAAATCTTCAGAAGGTCATGTGTGAGGCTGAATACTTAGAAGAATGCATCAGAGCCCAGCCAACTTTAAACAACTTGCTAAATCCATTGTTTATTAAAGTGAAACAATGGGAAAGAGGAAGTGGTAGAAAGCTGCTTGGTTAATATTAAATGAAAGTCATCCCTCTCCCCCACATAAGACATGTCAAACCTCAGTAAATTATAAGCTAAATGAAGTTTTGGGATCTGATTCAGAGATCTTTGAACCAAACCCAAACAACACATATCCCTAATCATATGAGTTTGATGTGAAATATTTTGCCAGGTTGTTTATTACAGACCAGAGGTGAGTCTGGAAGATTCTCAGGGTCAATCTTAGAATTATTTTGCCAAACAGGAGAAGAGAAGTAGCTGGTACAAGCCTCTAGGATAGTGGGTTTAAGAGACAAGGAACATTTTCATGTTGAGACAGAAAATCTGGTTTTACTTTAAGTTCACTCAACACTTGCTTTTAATAATGCTCCTTCAACTAAGATCAAAACGTGTACTCCAAGTAGACTAAGCACTTCCTAGAAAGCCAAGCCACCAGGCAGAGGGTCCAGGGTTGCAGGGATGAAGATGATTACTGGTTTCTTTCTCAAAGTATAAAGAAGTTATTTTACTATACAGACCACCCAGGAAGTGCCCATTCATCCATTCTTTGATAATAATTTAGCCATCATCCATTAATATTCAGGTCACACTTGGATTTGAGAAGCTCCTGTAGGGGCTCCCCATTGCCCACAGACTTCTCTGGTTGATAGTTAGGACACTTATATATCCTTACCATATTCACTATTACCCTCTGTTCTGGTTATCTAGTGCTGCTCTGACAGGAAATATACCACAGACATGATGGCCTTAACAAACAGGTGTTTATTCTCTTACAGTTAGGAGGCTTTAAGCCCAAATTCAAAGTGCCAGACTCTAGGGGCTGGGTGAAAGCCCCTCAGTCTTGGACTTCAGCTTTGTCTACTGCTCCCGGCCCACTGAAGCTAGAGGCTTTTCTTCACTCAGACAGCTGCTGGCTGCTGAGGCTGCCAAGCCCAGGGCTGCCAAGTAAAAGGGCACAGTCCTGATGTTACCAAACCACATGGCAAGTCATTAATTCCAGTGCATCAAAAGTCCCAAGGTCAGCAGAGCATGGCAGACTGCTGAACAACGACACAGCTACATGCAAGGTTCAAGCGTACCATAAGCTAGAGACCATTCCCAAAGCTGCTTCTTATATACAAGAAGCAGACCACATCGCAAAGGCAGCTACTCAGCTGCTTGTGGTAGATCCCACCATGGAGTTGATTACCAGTCTCATCGTGGGGAATAACTACCACCAGCTGCCCAGCCAGTCAGCCAGGCCTGGCCAAGTTGACACACAAAGATAACCACCATACCCTCCAACATAAAACCTCTACTCTAGGCAGACAATTTCTTTTATTCTATGTTAATTTGCCAGAATTCCCTTTTCTGCATCTTGACACATTCTTTCTATCATTCTTGTAATGTTCTTCTATTTTTTTCCTTCTTCAAATCCTTCCACCCCTTCAAAGCACAGATTGAGCTCTACGTCCTTCATATAACCTCTTCTGACTCTTCCTGCCTCAACTTCACTTGCATCTTGAGTCAGCACCACTTTGCAATGACCTACTTCTCCAATACTATTCCAAGAATGCATTTTTCACTATAGGCTCCTAATATAGTGCTTAGCACATGAAGGTATCATACAGTACTTGGCAATTAATGATTGAAAGAACTGTCACCTGGAGTTATGCAACTTGACCATGGGTCTCCTAGACTCATCAAACCAAAAGCCATACTTGTTGCCATTGCTAGATTCCAACTCATGGCGGTCCCATGTGTTGCAGGTTAGATCTGTTCCATTCACTTTTCTTGGCTGTAATCTTTTATTTATTTAGGGTGAAAATATATAAAGAAAATGAGGCACAATTTCTACATGTATAATTCTGTTACATTGATTACATTCTTCAAATTGTGTAACCATTTTCAGTTGAAAGATTATCTTAAAGCAATACTTTCATTCAGTCTCAAAAGGTCCAGAAAATCTGGATTCCACTGGGAATTTGAAATTCTGTTCTGCATTTCCCCCTCCTTTTGATCAGGATTGTTCTATAGAAGGCATAGTTAAAGCATTTAGCAATGGTTTGGTTATAACATTTATGGAAGCAGATCACCAGGTTTTCTCCCATGGGGCTTCTGAGTGGGTTGAAGCTACCAACCTTTAGGATAGCAGCTGAGTGCAAACCATTTATGCCACCCAGGGACCTTCCCTAGACCCATATTTACATGTTAATCTGTAAAGTCTGCCACATATTTTCTTTTAGGAGAAAATTTTCTTATTCAATGTGACTTCAATGTGAACAATGGCATTGACCTCTTAGCACTTATTGTCCATGTCTTCCATTAATAAATTGCCACTTATTGCCTTGTGACAGTTCCTGATATAATTCTCTTTTGAAATTTTATTTGATTATCATATGTGTTGTTAACTTATATCTCAAAGCTAAAGACTTGTAGTATGGCTCACTGTGCCTTGCACATAAAAGACTCTCCATTAAACCCATATAAAGTATATAGGAAGATATTGTAACCCTTCACTACAATCTTCTACTCCAAACTTAACCAAAAGAAGGCCCTTCACCCTGACCATAGACCACAGTGAATGAGCACGAAGAAATGCAGTTTCAAGATTGCCTGCCCGTGTTCAGGAGGTTGCTTTGAAATTCTTTTATGCTATGGCTTTGTAACATATCATGTTTGCCAATCAAAGTGTTTTGTGATTTCTTCTGATTGTGAGTGCAACCACAGGTTTTAAAGAAAATATGTTTGTAGAAGATTTTAGACATAGAAAAGATAAGAATAATTTTGGGTCATGAAGAGTCTTATTTGCATAAAAAGACTGCATTCCATCAAATAATTCAAGGAATTTTCATGTCAGCCACCTCAGAAGAGGTACCTTTTTATGTTGACTGAGGTATGTAGATGTGCCTCTAGTCTCGAAATCTGAGAAACCTCTTTCTTGTTAAGTGAATCCTGCCTTTCTCACTATTTCCAGTTTTATGCTCCTTGCTCATCTAAACTATATAAAACATCAATTATATTTTTCAAAACCCAACTTTAGTATTTCTTTATTCAACACATAATTGAATGTCTACTACATAAAAGGCACTTTGGGTGTTGATTGTATTGCTCCACTCCTTAAAAACCTCTTGATTCCCCTTTGCTGTTGAATTAAGTTCAAATAACTTCTGCTATAGCTCTCACCGGGAGCTCTGGTAGCATAGTGGCTAAGACACTTGCCTGCTAACCAGACGACTGGCGGTTCAAACCCACCAGCCACTCCTCGGAAGGAAGGTTGGGCAATCCTACTTCCGTAGTGATACTGCCTCGGAAACCCAAGGAGGGGTTGCTATGAGTTAGGTATGACTCGACGGCACATAACAACAACAACATAGCTCTCACCATTCCACCCATAAGCCCTGGGTTCCAGTGACAAACATTCCATGCCCTTCATACCTCCATGCTTTTGTTTGCATAGCTTCCTTTACCCAAAGCACGCTTCTTCCTGTTTTCTGTCTAGAAACTCCACTTTGTCCCTCAGGCTCAGCTCAGGTATCACTCTTCTGTGTTGCCTTTTCACGAAGGCTGTGCTAGTTAGTTACTCCTTCCTTGAGGCCTTGCTAGCACTCTGCTCACAGTTCTGCTGTGGTACTTGAGTCATGATTATCTGCTTCTTTGTATGTCTCTTGACCCTAGCCTCCAGTGGAACATGAGTTCCTTGAGGCCAGAACATGTGTCTTATTCATTAAGGGCAGAACTCGTGTCTTACTCA
Organism: Orycteropus afer afer; assembly: GCF_000298275.1. NCBI lineage: Eukaryota > Metazoa > Chordata > Mammalia > Tubulidentata > Orycteropodidae > Orycteropus > Orycteropus afer. The sequence goes on from NW_006921876.1 coordinate 4,285,233, forward strand.
TCTTTGAATATGTTATGTTGTATTTGTTTCCAGTAACTAGCATCATATCTGGTGTGGACCAACACATGGCTGGGTCTTTCACTGTCTGTTTCCCAGAAGGAGATTTTCTAGACCATTAAGGAATCTGGAGCCCTGTCTGATGAAAGGGCCTGTAAAGAAGAATAAGAACCCATCAGATTTTCTGAATTGCAGTTTTTGCCCCAGTGTACTTCTTGTTTTTCTGTTATGTGCTGTCTAGTCAGACCTTATTCATAGTGACCCCTCCTTGGTTTTCCAAGTCAGTATCACTACGGAAGTAGATTGCCTAACCTTCCTTCTGAGGAGTGGCTGGTGGGTTTGAACCTCCAGCCTTCTGGCTAGCAGTCAAGTGCCTTAGTCACTATGCTACCAGAGCTCTTGGTATATTTTATTGAAATGAAACAAAATGTTCTCTTTGATTCTAGGATTCAATATTTTTTAAGTGTGAGAAGTTCAGGAACTTTCCTAATGTGGATGTAATGAGACTTATGTAGAGAAACATATATACTCTCTGTATCTATTTCATATAATTATAAGGGCAAAAGTCTAGAAAAATGTCTAGGCAGAGTCAGTACAACAGCTCCTAATTCTACTTTTCACTCACAAGGTGACCTCGGGACAATCAGACAATCACTTGAGTGTTCTTGGCCTCTGTCTTAGTTTCCTAGTGCTGCTGTAACAGAAATACCACACATGGGTGGCTTTAAAGAACAGAAATTTATTTACTCACCATTCAGGAGACTGGAAGTCTGAATTCAGGGCTGTAGGGGAAGGCTCTGGGACACTTTCAGCTTCTGTCTCTTTCTGTTTTGGTAGCCCCAGCATTCTTCTTGGTTCCTTGGCATCTTCACTTGGTGTCTATCTTTCCTCCCACCTCTTCCCTTTGTGCTCATTTCTGTAACAATCAACATTGATCCACAATCAACACCCATGGAAGCAGCAGTCAAGAAATCAGATGTTGTGTTGCACTGGGCAAATCTGCTGCAAAACACCTCTTTAAAGTGTTGAAGAGCCAAGATGTCACTTCAAAAACTAAGGTGAACCTAAATCAAGCCATGGTGTTTTCAATTGCCTCATATACATGTGAAAGCTGGACAGTGAATAAGGAAGACAAGAAAAGTTGATGTTTTTGAGTTGGGGTGTTAGTAAAGATTACTGAAAGTCCTGTGGACTGCCAGAAGAATGAATAAATCTATCCTGGAAGAAGCGCAACCAGAATGCTGCTTGGAAGTGAGAATGGTTAGACTTTGTCTCACCTACTTTGGTCATGTTGTCAGAAGGGACCATTCCCTGGAGGAGAATATCATGCTTGGTAAAGTGGAGGGTCAGTGACAAAGGGGAGATCCATTGATGAGATGGATTGACACAGTGGCTGCAATGATGGGCTCAAGTATAGGAAGTATTGTGAGGATGGTGCATGACAGGGCAGGGTTTTGTTTTGTTGTCCCTAGGGGATGCTATGAGTTGGAGCTGCCTCAATGGGACCTAACAACAACAATATTAGCTCAGAAGTGATTAGGTTTAGGACACCTTATGTGGATACAGCCTCATTAACATAACAAAGAACAAATTCACAAATGAGATTACATCCACAGGTATGTTGTTGTTTTAGGCATCCTCAAGTAGATTTAGACCCATATGACAGAGTAGAACTGCCCAATACGGTTTCCTAGGCTGCAAACTTTATGGAAGTAGATCACCAGGTTTTTCTCCAGAGGAGCTGCTGAATGAGTTCAAATTGCCAACCTTTCAGTTAGCAGCCAAGTGCTTACCTGTTATACTACTGGGAGGCACTTTTAGGGTTAGGATTCCAACACGTATTTTGGGGGGACACAATTCAATAGATAACAGGCTCCTTTTCTCATATGAAGTATACTTCAGACTCTTGCTTCTCAAAATGTGATCCTTGAACTAGAAGCATGATATGGACACTGATTAGGAATTTAGGATCTCATGCCCTGACCCAGACCTACTTTTTAATGAGATCATCAAACGATCTATTTACAACATGAAAGCTTGACAAACACTGGTGTAGAGGAAAAAGCACAACATTTTGAAGAGATGTAGACACTATGCTTACTCTTCACTTACATGACATGGTTAGGCTCCAAAGACCCAGCCATTATGTGAAAATTGGTATCATGAGAAAATGGAGGATGACCACATCAGATTACAAAATGGATTGATGACCACATCAGATCACAAAATAGAGGATGATTACATTATTACATAACTGATAATTTACATCATTACGTAACTGTCAAACCACCGGGAATCAAGCCTAACCAAGTTGACACATAACCTTACCTTACCCATCACAGCCAGCATTACTTTTGTCCTGCACCTCAGCCTTTGTTACTACCAGATGTACATCATTAATGTGCAAAAGAGTCAGATATTACATTTTTCCCTATTGTTGTAAGTGTGAAATGCCATATAACAAGCCAGTCAAAGTGAGAAGTAGGTGTACTTTTTTTTTGGCCTTGAAACTCCTGTGTTACTTTGGACATGTTAATGAAATGCTCTGAGCCTCAATTTTCCTATCTGGAAACTAGGGATAAAAATATCTGTCTACCAACTTGATACTGTTTCCATGAGGATCAAATTAATTTATAATTACACACATATTGGGTAAGTGACTTTTTTGTGCCCAGCCCTGAACTAAACAGGCTATAGAGATGAATAAGATACAGTCCTTGTATCCAGGAACTCAGCCTCTAGTATATTGAGAAAATATGTATGAAAGCACTTTGTAAATGCAAAGAGTTACCTAAATGTTAGCTATTATTAGTATTAATGAAGAAAATAATACTTGCCCTACTTACGCTGCATGCTTACTATGAAGCTCAAGTGAGATAAAGCATGCCAAAGCCATTTGAAAAGCTGAAAAGTTCTGACGTAAGAACTTATTATTAGTATTATTATTACCATCACTGAGTGAATGCTAATTAAGTCCAATAGGGGAAAACCTAGTTTTAATTACATTTACTCAGGCTGCAGAGGATTCTGAAATTTAAATACCAAATGTGGGACTCCTGTGTTGAACATACAAGGAGATTCTTGCTTGCCTTTGGTTCTGCAGGGGACCTGCATCAAAAATTAAGAGTCTGTTAATACTTCTGCTATTTCAGACTATCTGATCCTATAAGCAGGGATTTCTTTGCAGTTTACTGGCGACCCACTGAAATGCATCCACCTGTGAGGTGGAATGTTCTATCTGATGGGCAGCCTGACAGTAGCACTACCGTGGAGAGTAGGATGTGGTCAGATGGAAAAAATCCAGGAGACTTAAAATCTGCGAGGTCCTCTCTCTGGACACATGCTCAGGGGCAGTCTCCTGCTCTGTGTAGTACTGCCCACCGCCCATGGAATGGTGCTGAAACCAGGGATGCTTAGAGCTGGCAAAGAAATTTAGGAATAGTCTAGTCTAATTCTCCATTTTCAGGTGAAGACATAGTGGCCCAGAATGTTGATATGCTTTAAATAACTTGCTCCAGACCATACTGCAAGTGGATGGAAAAATTAGAACTCAAAAACTCAGGTCTTCTGATTCCCAAACCAGTGCTTTTTCATTTTTGATGCATTAAACTAGTTGCTGCTGAGTGATGCTTTGAGCAACACCCAGGAGGGAGACAGACAGGTGCCATTACTGTTTTGACCTGGAGTGTCTCAGGTGTCCACCTATTTGCTCTTGTTCTTAATAGTGTAGCTGCACTCCCCGCTCTTCTTCCTCACTGATGATAGGTCTTCTCTGTCAACACTGCCCATGACAGTCAGGGTGAACTTTCATGAGGTGAGCAAAAGAGCAAGATTAACATTTCCTTCCCTTATAATCTTCATAAGGAGCCCTGGTGGGGTAGTGCCTAAGACATTTGACTGTTAACCAGAAGTTTGGCAGTTCAAACCCATCAGCCACTCTGCAGAAGGAAGACTGGGCAATCTACTTCCATAAAGATTTACCACCTCAGAAACCCAAAGGGGGTTGCTATGAGTCAGAATCAACTTGATGGCAGTGAGTTTGGGTTTGGTTTGATTTATATTCTTCATGCATATTGTTTATACTTTCATTGCACATTTACCATGGTCTGCTTGATTCTGAGTTATTTATATCTGTGTCTACCTCTTCCACTAGCCTCTAAGGCCTTGGGGCTCTGGAGGTGGTAGCTCCATCCAACTTTGTCACTTAATAGCTCTGTAATCTTGGGCAAAGCACATCATCACATTGGACATCATTTTTTTTTCTTGTATTGAGAACAATCATATCTACTTCACAGATAAATAGTACACGTGACATAATTGGCCTGTTAAAGTTACAGTTAACTGCTTTGACTATGCTGCTGCCAGATGTGAATTTGAGGGGGGACAATACCTGGTTAACCACAGCCACCCTTCACCCACTTGCTATACTCATTCAAGCAGACTGTCAAAAAGAAAGAAAGAAAGAAAGGCTTGAAATGGGTGAAAGGAAAAGCAATATAACAAAAGTGTGTGGCTAGCACAATATTACTGAGGAAAAGGAAGACATGGAGAGGTGCACAAGAGGTACTGACAATAAAAGCAAATACTATTGCATACACTGTGTTATCAGTAACAGTAAACATCAATCTATGGATGGATACATAGGTAGACAGACAAGAAGATCAGGTATGGATAAGTGAATGGGAATATGCCCCTGACCATACGTAGCTTTGGCAGACTATATTCCTCTATATGTATTTATATGTGCTATAAAAATATCCATGCAGTTTAAACATAACAGGAGGCAAAATCAGGATAACTTCTCAGTTGCAGACAAGCCTTGAGGGAGTGAGTCACTGGGTCTGTAGGATGGTGATCATGGTCACGGGGGACATCAAGCCCAATTGGCATAACACAGTATACAAAAATGTTGTTTTACATCTTGCTTCAGTGAGTAGTGACTGGAGTCTTAAAAGCTTGTGACTGGACATTTAAGAATCAATTACTGGTCTCTTCTTGTCTGGAGCAAAGAAGAGTGAAGAAAATCAAAGATGCATGGAAACAATAAGTCCAGAGGACTAACGGACCATGAGAACCCCAGCCTATATGACCCTGAGACCAGAAGAACTAGATAGTGCTCGGCTCCCAATGCCAAGCACTTGGAAAGGGATCAAAATTGGAGATACTGGGTAGAGTGGGAGAAAAAATGTGAAATTAAACTCAAAATCATGAAATAAACCAGAATTACTGGTCTGATAGAGACTGGTGAAATCTCTGAGACCATGGCCCTGAGTTACCCTTTGGGCTTGAAGTTGGACCAACTCTTGCAGCTTAACTTTAAGCCAAACAGTAGACAGGCCTATGAGCTGAACACTGACACCAGGGAGATGTACTCCTTAGAACAGTCAACCATGGGAGATCAGTGGGACAGCCTTTGCACAGGTAGAATAGGGAGGCAGGCATGCATATGCAAAGACACATGGAAAGGATAATTTCCACAAGGAGGAAGTGGGAGGAGAGTTATTACACTGCAGGGAATGTAACCAGTGTCATAAAACAAAATGTGTGTGAATGAACTGTTGAATGTAAAATGAATCTGCTTCGTAAAATTTCACCCAAATCACAATAAAAGTTAAAAAAAAAAAAAAAAAAAAAAAAAAGCCATTGTTTGCTCTAAACTACCAAAGTACTCTGACAAAACTCATAAACTACAGGGGATGATGAATCCAAAGAAATTTATATAAGAACCTTCAAAGATCAGACTAATTACATTGAATCTTCCCAATTGAAAGAAGATCAACTACATATGCATAGAAAGCTCAGGCTCCTTTAAAAACAATAAAAAGTTGTGTGATCATAAAAAAGATTGTAAAAGAATTATTGGAAATTCATTAACAATAAAAATTCTTGCTGTTAAAAAACAAGATACTAAAAACAAAAATGAACTCCCAACATTACAGACCTATTGAATCACCTATGAGGTCACTTCTCCTAACTCCTGTTTTTTTTTTTTTTTTTTTCCCAGGGAGACTGGGTCAGCTTCCTCTTGGACCCTTAACTATTATTTCCTTTGACCTTTTGTTATTGTTTTTCAGCTCTGAATTTCTCTCATCCACGCAATTCCATTTTGGTTTGCAGGATGTTGATGATTACTTTCAGGAGAAAAATACTGCCTGCTTACCTATGTGTGGTGTAATGTGTGCTGCACTGAGAATAGCTGGATGTTACCTGGCAATGGTGGCACAGTGGTTAAATGCTCGGCTGCTAACTAAATGTTTGGTGGTTCCAGCCCACAGCTGCCCTGCAAAGGAAAGATGCAGTAGTCTGCTTCTGTAAAGATTCATAGCCTCGGAAACTCTATAGGGGAGTTCTACTCTGTCCTACAGGGTATCTGTGAGTTGCAATCAACTTGATAGCACACAAGAACAACACCTGGCTATGTGTTCTTATCTGAGTCTTTTGTTCCTCATTCATGGCATATTTAAAATCATACTTATGCCATACCAAAACAGACAGATGGAAGTGACCACTTCACCATTTAGCTTTTGTTTCCTCCTTTGCCCACGTAAATTACTGCATCTCAAGGGCAAACAAACAAAACCAAACTCACAGCCATTGAGTCGGATCCGACTCATAGCAACCCCTCCTTGGGTTTCAGAGGAGGGTATCCCTATGGAAGTAAATTGCTCAACCTTCCTTCTGAAGAGTGGCTGGTGGGTTTGAACCACCGGCCTTCTCGTTGGTAGTCAAATGTCTTAGACAGTGCACCACCGGAGCTCCCATCTCAAGGGCAGCCATGCCTTATTCGGCTCCACTTCCACAAGCACCTTGCGTCTGTCTGGTAGGAACTCAATGTATAGTAAGTAGCTTGAGCTTTGTTTCTTGAACGTGGTATTCCTCCTTTAATTACAAGGGCATTTCCCCCCACCCCCTTAACAGCAGTTATTAGTTCTTTTCCTTTTTTCAGCCCACTTGGAGTAGAAATTTAGCTTCCAGGACCTGGATGTCTGTTGGTAACAGGATTTCTAAGGAGAAAGACACCTTGCAAAACACAAGGGAAAGTATTTGAAGTTAGGTAAGGGAAGAATTCAGTAGAAGGGAAAAGTAAGGAGGAGTGGAGAACAACTTAGCAGACAGAGGTGAGCATGATGGTGGAATACTATCCCCCTATACTATGACCTCTACTCTGACCCCTAAGTAGTCAGAGAAGCTTGGTGTGCCTGGATCTCCTGTGTACCCTGGGCAAAATTAATGAAGGCATATTTGGAGACTATAAATCTCTCTGACTTCATAGAACCATGAGGGAGGGGCACAAATAGGAAATGGACTTTGCACTACTGGGGAAGGTTCAATGATCTGGGGATCATTGAAACTGATGCAAAATGAGAGTGGGGTAGAAATTCAAGGCAATGAAGTTTAAAATGCAAGAGGCAGAAGGCCCCCTGCTGACCTCTAGATTATACTCACATTGAACCTGGCACGAAGTAATGCATTTAAAATGATATCCTGCCAGGATCTTTTGTTTCTTTGAAAAGGGATATGGCAAAATTTCAAGGGGAAACTGTTGGTACCAGAAGGCCACTCTGGGTCACCTTGTCTAGGAGTCCATATACACTCCCACTGTGCCCAGCCACAGACTTGACTTAGGGACTTGGGGCCTTTACTCTCTGTTTGGACATACACAGGTGGCAGCTATCATAGACTACTAGACATTTGGGAAATCTTAATCTTGATTATGTCCTAGGCAACTATTACTTTCTTTGAAAGTTACCTCCTCCTCTACTGACAGCAGTGGCCCTAGGCTATGACTGATCTTGTATACCTGAGAAAGGGCCACTAGGGCATAAAGCCCATGCTCAATTTCCTTACCTTCCTGCTCAGAAAGAGGAGTGTACCAGCTAAACCCACATGGAGGTTTAAAGAATGAACACATGAAGCTTTCTGAGGAGCGTCTCTAATGATTTCTTTCAAAGGGCTTTTCAGCAGCCTCTCCTATGCTTGTCGTAAGCAAGCAGCTATGCCGCTGGCAGCAAATGCTGCATTGATACAGGATTGTGACTGGGAGATCAATATTTTTTTTCAATACAGTTTACTCACAGCTGTTCACATATTTAGCTTTTTTTTTTTTTTAATGTTTGTTTCACTGGATTTATCCAGAGAACAAGTTTCTAGAACTATATATAGGTAAACGTAAAATTTGTAGTAAAAAGACAGGCATATGAGTTGAACCTGAGGTAGACTATACACTCCTTGGATAGAACAATCATGGGAGGAAGAAGGGCTGCTTATGCACAGGGAGACAGCTCAGGGAACAGGAGTGATGGAGGGATGGACACAGGGAAGAGGTAACTATTGGGAGGAAGTAGAAGGGGAGCTGTTGCATTGGGGTAAATTGTAGTCAATGTCATGAGACAAAATGTATGTGAACTGATGTATGGAAAGGGAATTTGCTCTGTAAATTTTTACCCAAATCAGAATTAAAAAAAAAAAAAAAAATTCATAGTAAACATTTTAAGTTAAAAATGTTAAAAATGACCTTACTTAATTCTTGAGTTAACAGAGATGTCAAAACTACAATAATAGACTGCTTAGAAAATAACCAACAATGAGATCCTACATATCAAAACTTATGGGTATGCCAAAGTTGTTCTCAAGGGAAATTTCATTGCTCTGAATGTGTTCAGAAGTAAACAATAAAAAAGGAAGAGAATTAAATTGAGAGATGCAAGAAGCAAGAAAAAAAAATAGACCCGAGGGAAGCCAAGAGGAAATTTTTGAAAGTTGGTATTATTAAATTATAATACATAAAAGCAATATAATAGACTAATAAATCCACTAGGTATTTCTTTTCATACAATAAAGTATACCAAATGCTGACAACTGTAAATTACAAAGGTAGTGAAAATGCAAGTACTTAATATAGAATGAGGTAACTGAAAGAGCAAAAGAAAAAATATGGACAACTTTATGCTAGTAATTCTGAAAATATTACACAAATAAATGCTTTTCTTATAAATACAATGCTATCAAATTGGCTTAAGAAGAAGGACAGCAGTCATAAAATATAAAAAAGAAAGAAAGAAAAAGAAAATATGTGTTTAAAGAACTATTTCTAAACAAAGAATGGTATCATTTTAATATGGTCTTTTTTCAAATCTATAAGGCAACCCAGAAATCATAAAGAAAGTAATTGACAGATTTGATAACATAAAGCTTTTAAAAATAATTAAGACATAAGAAGTCTCTGGTGGTGCAAATAGTTAAACTCTGGACTACTAACTGAGAACCTGACAGTTCAAGCCCACCTAGAGGAACTCAAAAGACAGATCTGCCAATCTGCTTCCGCAAGGTCATAGCCTTGCAAACTCTACGGAGAGGTTCTACTATGCACACAGGGGGTACCCACGAGTTGGATGGACTCAATAATAACTAGTAACAACAATAGGGCACAAGATATAAAATTCAAAGGAAAATGATAAATGTGAAGGATATATGTGCAATATATTAAAAGAGTTAATATTCTTCATATGGCAAGAGTTTTTACAGATTAATAAGAAAAATCACCTAATAAAATGGTAGAAGATATGAACAAACAAAAGAAGAGGAGGTATAATCTGTCAATAATATCCAAAAGATACCTTCTGTACTAAGAGTCAGGGATAAAAAAAACCACAATACTGAAATACTGTCTTTCACTTGTCAGATTGGCAAAATGAAAGGATTATTTGAACTTTTATTATGTCCTTTGTTGACAGGAACATGGGGAAATGGCACTCTCATCCACAATTTTGATAATTGTAAATCAGCAATTTCTCTAGAATGTAAAATATGTATTAACAAAGTAATATATGCCTAACTGTTAATACAATAATCTCAGAAATACTTACTAGGTTTTTTTTTTTTTTTGGTGAAAATATGCATAGCTGTATAGCACTTCAACAATTTCTACATGTATAACTCAGAAATGGGAGCTTTGGTGGTGTAGTGCCTAAGGCATTTGACTGCTAACCAGAAGGCTGGTGGTTCAAACCCACCGACCACTCCTCAGAAGGAAGGTTGGGCAATCTACTTCTGTAGTGATACTGCCTCAGAAATGCAAGGAGGGGTTGCTATGAGTTGGAGTCGACTCCATGGCAGTGAGTTTGGTTTTTTGGTTTTTAGTCCTATCAATATGATGACACACTCTAAGAAAACACCAGTCCAAAATAAAGAAAAAAAAAAAAAGAAGAAGAAGAGTAGCTTAAATCATTGCTAATTTCTTTCAGGCAAGTCCCAAAAGTAGATTATAGCAGTAGCCCCTATACCTATTAAGTGCTTAAGTGCCAAACATTTTATACAGTTGAGATTATCTGAATTTTCCTCCTAATTCATTTGTTATTATTCCTTACTTACAAAACATGAAACCCAAGATGAGAGGTTAATCAACTCATTCATGATGTCCTACAGAGAAAGTGAGAGAGTCAGGATTCAAATCCAGACAGTGAGACTGTGCACTAATGGGCTGTACTGTCTCAGAGGATACTAGACATTTCTTTTCTTTTCACTGGTCTCACAAAGCACAGTAGTTGTCTGTAATGCCTTGTTTCATTCTTTCAAAATTTCCCAAAACGTTTCCTAAAACAGTCCATTTGCTTTCTCCTGCTCAGCTACCTCACTCCTTCCAGGTCAACTCTTCCTTGTCCAAGTTCAGTGGAAAACAGCCTGGTATTCCTGGCTTCTTCAGTTCCTTATCAGTGGCCACTTTGATATCATTTGTATAAAAACAAAAACAAAAACAAAAACAAAAAAAGGCAGCCTGAGGCATACCATACTCTCTTACAAAGGGCAAAAGTGAGACATAAACTTTATCACATTTATTTCCATGTTCTTAAGAGCCATCTTTGTAGTCCTTCTGTCCTGAGCACATACTTGCTGAAATACTCCAAATGGAAATTATTTAACCTTCATTTAGAGGATTTCAGCAAGTATGTGCTCAGGACAGAAGGACTACAAAGATGGCTCTTAAGAACATGGAAATAAATGTGATAAAGTTTATGTCTCACTTTTGCCCTTTGTAAGAGAGTATGGTATGCCCCAGGCTGCCTTTTTTTGTTTTTGTTTTTGTAGAATATAATACTATTTGCTCTGGTAGCATAGTGGCTAAGGCACTTGACTGCTAACCAGAAGGCAGGCGGTTCAAACCCACCAGCCACTCCTCGGAAGGAAGGTTGGGCAATCCTATAGTGATACTGCCTCGGAAACCCAAGGAGGGGTCGCTATGAGTCGGGGTCGACTCGACGGCAAACAACAACAAAACAACAACAACATAATACTATTTATGTTTATTTAGCCCTTGTATTTAACAGTGCAAGACAGTAGTAGCTGTACTTCCTTTACTAAGTTACTTCATTACTTTGTATTTCAGGTTTTTCATTTGTTGAATGAGGAAAATAGTATCTACATTACATGGTCATTGCAGGGATCAAATGAAAAAGATGTCTATGTAGACCTGGTATGCAGTTAACGCTCATTAGACATGAGTTGATTCTGAATCCAAATCTGATGACAGAGTTGTGTATCTTGTCTCACACTTGCAATGTTGTGTCATTGAATTAACCCTCTGTATTATAAGTAACTGGAAGAGAAACCTAAAATTCAGAGCAAAGGAAATTATTGAATCAAAGTTACATGTCAAAAAATAAATAAGCAAGCAAACAAAATGATTATAAGCTTATGCCTCACTTCCAGGCCAGAAATTGTGGGAGTCAAGGCATTTGACTGCTAACCAGAAGGCTGGGGTTCAAACCCACCAGGTACTCCTCAGAAGGAAGGTTGGGCAATCTACTTCCATAGTGATACAGCCTCAGAAACCAAGGAGGGATTGTTGTGAGTCGGACTCAACTCAACGGCATTGAATTTGGTTTTTCATATGCCATTCAGTTGGTCTGACTGGTAGGACTGTCACACAATCTTCTGAGGATAAGCATTGCTTGTTATCCTTGGAATGAATCTTTTGTTACAAAGGTAGAGCTTTGGGACCATCTGTTCAAAATCTTTGTATTGCAGAAACTAGGTTCACTAATTGTCATAAAATAGAGATGCTTCAGAATGGTTGCTTTCCACACAAATAAAGACATCTATTTTTCTGTTCTTTCTATCCTTTCTACCTCTCTCTCTCTCTCTCTCTCTCTATCTGTCCATCCAAACATCTGTCTTTCTCTCTCATCTATTATCCATCTTTCTAGGAGTCCCTGTGTAGTGCAAATTGTTAATGCTCTTGCTACTAAAGGAAAGGTTTGCAGCTGAAATACACCTAGAAACACCTCAGAAGAAAGGTCTAATGATCTACTTCCCAAAACGTAGTCATTGAAAACACTGAGGAAGAAACATGGTTCTACTCTGACACCCATGTGGTTGCCATGAGTCAGAATCTACTCCATGGTAACTTGTTTGTTATTTTGGGGGACCCACCAGCCACTCCTTGGAAGGAAGGTTGGGCAATCTACTTCTGTAGTGATACTGCCTCAGAAACGCAAGGAGGGGTTGCTGTTAGTCGGGTCTGACTCGACAGCAAATATCAACAAATCTATCTATCTATCTATCTATCATCTGTCTACCCATCCACCTATCCATCCATCTATCTTAACTCTTGTTCAACCCATCCATTCAGTCCTACCTCCTAGAGTTTATCTTTTTTTTTTTTTTTTGGTTATCTTTCACCTGTCTTTGGGGCCAATCTGGAACAGGAATTATGGCTTCCACCCAAGGAAGCATCATTAAACTTGTTCTCAGCCAAGTGGCAGTCTAAATTTGGAAGCACACAAGGTTTTTAGAATGTCTTTCAACCTTTGGGTGATTATCTGAACTGACTCCAAACCTTCATGCTTGAAGACTCCACGATTGTTAATTATGGCTCCTGTTCACTGCTGGTCAGTCACCTGGCTGTTTTCATTTTGCCTGGGAAATGACCTTGTACAAATTCCCTGGATTGTTTAAAACCAGCTGCATGGCAGAGGCTGGTCGATGATGGGTGAACCAAAGAAGCTTGATAGCTTTCAGCTCGGCCTTCCCTGGACGAGGGCCCAAAGCTCCGGGCTTCACATAAACTCAGTTGCAATTCACCTGAAAAGCAGCTTTTCCTAAAAGCTGTTTATATTACAGTCTGAGCCCCAAAGCCTCATGAGAACTCTAGGCCAGAGAGCACAGAGGTGGGTGTAGTCTTGGCAGTGGTGGGGATAGGGTAGCTGATTATAGCATAAATGCTACTACCCCCTTGTTCCTGCCCCCTTTCCCTGCCCCATCACTGATGTAGCTTTGGTTTGGTGATTTGATTTTAATACACTTCAAACTAATTTAGTCCTCTTTACACTGAATTCTCGTTGGGGACTTGAGAAAGAGCTTTTATTACATTCTTGGCTTAAAAAAATAAATAAAGGCAATATATTCTTTTAAAAGAGAAAACAACAAAACAGGTTTTACAAGGGCTGGATTTTCAGTTCTGGAGTTTCTCACACTATCTATGAAAGGCCTTGGCAAGGGCAGCCCATGGCAATTAGGGTGAAAAAAGATAAAAAAATAATATACTTCTGTAGCACTTCATAATTAAAAATGCCTTTTCAATAATCATTGATTGCATAGTAACCACTACTGGGCAATGTGCTTGGAGCACAAAGGAGTAAAGGTCAGTGCTTTCAAGGATCTTACATGTTAGTAGAGGCAGATCAACACTGATGTAAACAGATGTAACAATCTATACTGTTCATGCTACCATAGCATGCAAGGCTGCTGAGGAGAGAAAGGAGTGGACAATTCTGTTGTGTTTTGGGTGAGGCTATAGAAGTGTAGGACAAAAATATTCTAGATTGTTCAAATTTAAAGGGACCATAGATTTTATATAATCTTACATACTCATTTTAAAGATGATGACACTTTATCCCAGATGTAATGTCATTCACCTATATTAGCAGTGTGGTGGGTCTAGGATGAGGAGATTTGGTGGCTTAGTGGGTAAGGCATTTTGCTGCTAACCAGAAGGTTGATGGTTTAAACCCACCAGGTGCTCCATGGGTGGAAGATGAGGTAATTTACTTCCTTAAAGATTTACAGCCTTGCAAACCCAATGGGGGTCACTATGAGTATCAATCAACCTGATGGCAGTGAGTTTTATATGTATCTCTATCTATCTATTTTTAAAATAATATAATGTCTATCTATTTATATATATCTATCAATCTGCTATCATCTATCTATCATAGTTTTGTCATGAGTATATTGCAATTGACCCCTAATATATTGTGTTGTAAATCTAATCAAATCGTCTTCATGTATGTTAAACAGGAAATTTTGGTGGTATAGTGCCTATGTTAAACATAGGAAATTTTGGTGGCATAGTGCCTAAGACACATGATTGCTAACCAGAAGTTTGGTGGTTCAAACCCACCAGCCACTCCACAGAAGGAAGGCTGGGTAATCTACTTTGGTAAAGATTTACCACTTTGGAAACCCAAAAGGGAGCCCTGATATGTCAGAATCGACTTGATGGCAGTGAGTTTAGTTTTGGATTGTGATTTGGGTGACATTTTACAAAGCAGATTTGCTTTGTTTTATACTCAACAGTTCATACAATTTTTTTTTTCATGGCACCAATTACAATCCCCATGATGGAACAGTTCTCCTCCCTATGATTACCCCATCTCTGTGTCCTTCTTACCTAATATAACTAGGAAGAATTTAAAACACCAACCAAATCCTAAATTTAGTAGTAAATACTCATCTGATTCTAGAAAATGTCTCTGTAATCCTGTTGTTGTTATTTGCCATTGAGTCAGACCCGACTCATAGTGACCCCTCCTTGGGTTTCTGAGGTAGTGTCACTACAGAAGTAAAAGGCTAACAGCCTTCTGGTTAGCAGTCAAGTGCCTTAGGCACTGTGCTGCCAGAGCTACTTCTGTAATCTTAGGGAATAGAATCAAGGATAGGGAGTGGGCACCGGAAGGTAGAAAAAAAAAGCAGAATTGTACACATGATGAATGTTGAAATGACAAATGTTTGTTACATATATGTTTACCACAATAAAAAAATAAGCTCTGGGTAAAATCTCAAAGAAAAAAAATTGAATGACTGGCTCCATATTTTTTTAAAATAAAAATATTTTACTGTATCTGTCACATGCTTGAGCAAATATATGCACATTTACACATATTTAAAATATCATATAATTAGCCACACACATTACAGAAGCAAGAGAAGACAGAGTTAGAGTAAACTCTCAGAGACAATCAAATACCTTGAGAGAGAGAATCACCAGGCTTGCTGACATGGGACCATAGTCTTGGAGGACATCATGCTCAATTGGCACAACATAGTTCATAAAAATTTTGTTCCACAACCTACTTTGATGAATAGTGACTGGGGTCTTAAAAGCTTCTGAGTGGCCATCTAAAATGTAACTATTGGTCTCCTCTCATCTGAATCAAAGAAGAGTGAAGAAAATCAAAGGCATCTGGAAATAATTAGTCCAAGGATAAGATGGACCATGAGGACCTCAGCCTTCATGACCCCAAGACCAGAAGAACTAAATGGTGCCTGGCTACCAAGGCCAACCACTCAGAAAGGGATCAAAACTGGAAATCCTGGATAAAGTAGGAGCGAAAAGGTGGAGCAGAAGTCAAAAACACAAAAATGACCAGAATTACTTGTCCTATAGAGTCTGTTGGGACCCCCAAGGCTATGGGCCTAGGTTACCCCTTGGGCCTAGAATTGGACTCATTCCCATGGATTGGCTCTCAGTCCAACATTAGAAAGACCTACATGTAGAACACTTACCCCCGGGCATGCACTCACCTGCTCTAGTGGGTGCACCCCTTGGAGCAATCAGCCATGAAGCACCAGAGGGGCAGCATTCACATAGAGGGAAAGCTGGACAGACAGGAATGCATAGATAAAGGCACAGGGAGGGGGTAGTCACAGGGACGGGAGGGGAGGAAATTTTGTTATGGTTGGGGATGGTAATTGGGGCGTGAAATCAAATGTGCATGAACTGTTGAATGTAAAACAGATTTGATCTATAAATTTGCACTCAAAGCACAATAAAATATAAAAAAAAATCAAGTAATGAAGCAAAATTTACATCAGTTTATAGCAAAGATCTATGTTAAGACCATAGGTCTCGAAGGAGCCCTCGTGGTGGTGTGGGTAAAGAGCTAATGATAATAATAATTCATAGGAAGAAGCAAGGAGTACTGATAAGAAAGGGGGCTGAGTTCTAAACTTTCAAGGCAAGCAAGACCAGTTACCAATGATGTAAGCAGGTGCATAGTCCTTTCTGTTGGCCTCAGTTTCCTACTTTGTAAAATCAGGGGATATGACTTTACTTACCTCTGAGGATTGTAAAAGTTAAATAAAATCTTGAATTGCTTGGTACATGGCTACATTCAATAAATGTTATTTCCCTTAGAATCTTAGAATACTTTATTGTTGATAAAGTACAGGCACATGTTGATATCTTGTCTGTATAAATCCCCAACCCTGAGAGTAGTTATGGCTGGCTTGATTTCCATTTTATGATGGGGGAAATCTCAGGGTTATAAAGCCCAACATTGCCACAGTGAAGCATTAGAGTCAGGATTAGATTCCATATCTCTTGTGTCTATCAACATTATTTGATGACACTACATTGTCTCTCATTAACGACCTGAGTTATGAAGATACAACTTTGCTGGCAGAAAGTAAAGAAGAAGACTTGAAGCACTTACTGATGAAAGTCAAAGACTATACCCTTCAGTATAGATTACATCTTCATAATTAAAACAAAAATCCTTACAAATGGATCAATAAGCAATATCATGATAAGTGGAGAAGACATTGACATTGTCAATGATTTCATTTTACTTGGATCCACAATCAACTCCCGTGAAAATGTTGTTGCTGTTGTTGTTATGTGCTGTCGAGTTGGCCCAGACTCATAAAGACTCCTCTTTGGGTTTCTGAGGTGGTATCACTATGGAGGTAGATTGCCCAACCTTCCTTCCGAGGAGTGGCTGGTGGGTTTGAACTGCCAGCCTTCTGGTTAGCAGTCAAGTGCCTTAGGCACTATGCTACCAGAACTCCTAGAAATAGCAGTCAAGAAATCAAACGATATATTGCACTGGGAAAATCTGCTGCAAAAGACCTCCATAAAGTGTCAAAAAGGAAAGATGTCACTTTGAGGACTAAGATGTGGCTGACCCAGTTCATAGTATTTTCAATTGCTTTATATTCATCTGAAAGCTGGACAATGAATAAGGAAGATTGAAGACGAATTGATGCCTTTGAATTACGGTGTTGGCAAAGAATATTCAATATATTCATGGACTTCCAGGAGAACTAATAAATCTGTCTTGGAAGAAATAAGCCAGATTGCTCCATAGAAGAAAAGATGAGATGAGACTTCACCTCACATATTTTGGAAGTGTAACCAAGAGGGACCAGTCCCTGGAGAAGAACATTGTTTTGGTTATCTAGTACTGCTGTAGCAGAAATATCACAAATGTATGGCTTGAACAAACAGGGATTTATTCTCTTATAGTTAGGAGGCTAAAAGTACAAGTTCAAAGTGCCAGCTCTAGGGGCTGGGTAAAGGCCTCTGGGCCTTGGGCTTCAGCTCTGCCTCTTGCTCCTGGCCCACTGAAGCTAGAGGCTTCTCTTAACTTAGACAACTATTGGCTGCTGTGGCTGACAAACCCAAGGTCAACAAGTAAAATGACACAGTCCCAAAATTTTCAAATACATGGCAGGTCATTAATTCAAGTCCAATAACAGTCCCAAGATTAGCGGACAACATGTCAGGCCATTGAGATGAAAACTCAGATGAATACAGAATCCAGATGTGCTAAGAAGTTCAAGACCTTCCTCAAAGCTTCTTTTTATATACTGAAGCAGCTTCTTAGACACTAAGGCAGCTACTCAGCTGCTCCAGTCGATTCCACCATGGAGCTGATTACCAGTTTCATCAGGGGAATAACTATATCCAGCTGTCCAGTTACTCAAAACCAGACCCAGCAAAATTTACACACAACATTAATTACTACAACAGACGTAGTGCTTGGTGAAGTAGAGGGTCAGTGAAAAAGAGGAAGACCCTCAGTGAAATGAACTGACACAGTGGCTACAACAGTGGGCTCAAACGTAGCAACTATTGTGAGGATGGTGTAGGATCAGGCAGTGTTTGTTCTTTTGTACATGAGTTGGAACTGACTTGAGAACCCCTGACAACAACATCACTGCCTCTCTATCATAATAATGGGGCCTCTAATGGCAAATCTGGAGAAGGTGTGAATTTTAATCTTATTTCATTTTGTTTTCTGATTTTGTCCCTCATTTGGGCAAGAGTGGAGTTTCTCAACCCAGGGGATTTTGGTCGCCCCCAACTCCAGAAATATTTAACAATGAGTGGAGACATTTTTGATTGTCATGACTTAGGGGAGAGAGTGCTACTGACATTTACTTGGTGGAGAGTGGGGATGCTAACCACTCTACAATGCATTGAGCAATCCTCTGAAGACTTATCTGGTCCAGAACATCAATAATGTTATGCTTGAGAAACTCTGTTATCCTTCTCATTGTCATTGAGTTGATTCTGACTCATGGCAACCCTCCATGTTTCAGGGTAGAATTGTGCTCCATAGGATTTCCAGTAGTTGTAATCTTATAGATCTTTCTTCTGCAGAGATAGATCAAATAGATCTATCTATGGATATATTCAGATCGAAAACCTTTTTGTTAGTAGTCAATAAATAAGTAAATAACCAAAACCACACTCACTGCCGTCAAGTTGTTTCCGACTCCCTGCAACCCCTCCTTGGGTTTCCGAGGTGGTATCTCTACGGTAGTAAATTGCCCAACCTTCCTTCCAAGGAGTGGCTGGTTTGAACCAGCCTTCTGGTCAGCAGTAATTTGCACTACCCACGTTCCTTAAAGTAATACAAGCAATGAATTTTCCACCTCTCAATGGTAATATTTGTACTGTTTGCTTTCTACCATGGCCTCTGTTTAGCCTGAGCATCAATATTTTGCCGCAGAGTGTAACATAAGGCTAGAAGAGGAACAGGGAACTAGACTCAGAAATAACAGTCTTCAGGCACTTTAAAAAAATCTTATGACATTAACAAAACAGTGGGAGATAAAAATGTTTCTCAATCTTACTATCTAATCAAATCATCTTCACGTACAAACAAAACATGAGAAACTTATAACATCATCCAACTTCTAAGTTTATTAGTAAATATTTACTTTATTCTGAAAAATGGCTGTGTAATCCTAAAGAACTGACAAAATATATTCTAAAACCTTTCTCACGAGTCTGTTGTTAAATAAACAAACTGAAACTTTGACTAACTGGATTCCTAGTTAACTGGAACCTTTATAATCATGTTGAGCAGAAAAGACAGAAATGACAAAGAAAATAAATTCACGAAAGGGATTAAATTGTAAGAAACTTTCAGCATTTACAGAGGTCACTACCGACTCCCACACCCCATGCAGGTTCTAGAACAGTCTGGTATATGACGTAAATGTTCCTAGGGCCTTGTGGAGCCTCAGTTTTCCTGGACAGATTTGGCTTGACTTTGCCAAGTCAGGAAAGTAAACCAGAAAGAATTGCATCAGCAGTAAGGAGTAGGAAGGAAGTGTTGTAAACAGGTTTTTTTTTTTTTTCCTGAGGGGGGTTGACATTAATTGGCTGGGACAATCAATACTCTGGAGAGTTCTAGTTAATGGGATTTTATTGCAAAACACCACTGTATTATGTGAAAGACTGAGTGGGAGGCTTGACAAAGATGCACACTCCAGCACACACATTTTATACAAGTTAGAGTTTCCTTCAAGAAGCTCCTGCAATCCATCCTCAGCAGAGCATCAGGGGAGGTTTTAAGCTGGGGGATGCTAATCAGATGGCCTCCATTATTCCTCCCCTGTAGCACACTCAGCTTGTGGCAGTGGAAATTTGCCTATTGAAGGGGATGTTCTGGGAGGTCATGAAAAGCCCTGAGTGGTGGTTTGGCAATCTACATTTTAAAAAAGTAATTAATATTTGTTTAGAAAAGCTTGAAATCCACAGGAAATTAATAGTAATTATAATGAACGCTGTGCAGTCATCACCTAGATTTTCCAGCTGCTATCACCTTGCCACACCACCTCTAGCTCACTTTCTATATATAAACATTCATCATTTTATTGTGCTTCACAGATATTGCATTTTTTACAAATTGAAGGTTTGTGGCCACCCTGCATCAAGAAAGTCTATTAGTGCCATTTTTCTAACAGCATGTTCTTACTTCATGTCTCCATGCCACATTTTGGTAATTCTCACAATAACATTATAAACTTTGTAAATAATGCTGCTGCATACATAATAGACTCTAGTATAGTATAAACACCACTCATAAGCACTGTGAACCCCCCAAAAATTGTGTGTCTCACTTCATTGCAGTATTTGCTTCATTGCAGTGGTCTGGAACTCAACCTGCAATATCTCTGAAGTGTATGCCTGTATAAAACATTGCCTTTGTTCCAAGCCATTCATAAGCAGGCTGCAAACACTGTGACATTTTAGTCTTAAACACTTTAGCATGCATCTCCCAGGAGCAAGAGCATCCTCATACAGAACAATATCATTAACAAACGTAAGGCAATTAACAATAACTTAATATTGTCACCTGACAAACTGCCCATGGTCAAATATTTCCAACTGTCTCAACGTTTTCTGTAACTTTTGGCTATTGCACTGTCTAACATGTCTCTTAGATTTATCCACCCAAGAATAATCTGAAATCTTCCTCTGTTCTTCATGACATTGAAACTTTGGAAGGGTCTAAGACTGGTTCTACAATTGATGCCAATGGAAGCAGCAGTCAGGACATTAGACGACGGGTAGCATTGGGAAAGTCAACTGCAAAGGAACTGTTTCAAGTGCTGAGGAGCAAGGATATCTCCTTGGGGACTAAGGTGCACCTGACACAAGCCATTTCCAATCGCCTGGTATGCATGTGAGAGCTGGACAATGAATAAGGAAGACCGAAGAAGAGTTGATGCTTTTGAGTTGTGGTGGTGGCGAAGAATGCTGAAAGTACCATGGACTGCTAAAAGAACTAACAGATCTCTCCTGGAGGAAGTGCACCTGAAATGCTCCTTGGAAGCGAGAATGACCAGACTTCGTCTCACTTATTTTGGTCATGTTGTCAGACGGGGCCGTTCCCTGGAGAAGGATGTCGTGCTTGGTAAGGTGGAGGGTCAACGAAAGAGGGGGAGGTCTTCAACGAGATGGATTGACACGGTGGCTGCGATGATGGGCTCAAGTATAGCAGGCATTGTGGAGCTGGCACAGATCAGGCGGTGTTTTGTTCTGCTGTGCATGGGGTCGCTATGAGTTGGAGATGACTTGAGGCACCTAACAACAACACAACAACAACAAGATTGATCTAAGGAACTCTGGTGGTGTAGTGGTTAAGGCATTTGGCTGTTAACCAAAAGGTTACTGGTTCAAATCCAGCAGCTGCTCCAAGGAAGAAAGATGAGGCAGGCTGCTTCTGTAAAGATTTACAGCCTTGGAAGAACAATGGGGGTCACTAAGAATCGGGATCGACTCAATGGTACTGTGTGTTTTGGAATATCGGTCTGATAGTTTCTGTGTGATTAGATTCAGGTCAAATAATTATGGAAAGAACACCACACAAGTGACGTTGTATATACTCATGGCATCACATAAGAAGACACAAAATGTCAGCTGTTCCACTATTGGTGATGTCAAGCTTGACTATTTGGATGAGGTGGAGACCAACAGATCACTTTACTGAAAGGCAAACCCTCTCCCTCTAATTAATAAGTGATCTGTATGGTGATAGTTTTCAGTATACTTTGATGATCTTTGTTTGAATCAATTATTACACTGGGGGCTTTTCTGAGTTGTTTTGCATTTACTAGCCTTTCGTTCTTATCCTTCCCCCTACCCATTCCTCTTTCTATTTTTGTAGTAATGGTATTCACTTATGAATTTACTCAGTGTTGTAATTTATTATCATTGTTTATGACATCCAAACTGTCCCCAATTTAGATGAGAACCCTTTCAAGAAAGCTCCTATGTCTTTTAGACATATCTACATCAGTCTATGAACATTTACTTGTTTTCTGATACAAGATGTGCCAGGCTCATCTTGTTCTTTCCCTATTCCAGATCTGGAGTCAGCAGTTCTCAAGGAATTCTGGTTCCTATTATTAGGGAATGGTATTTAGAAACACACACACACACACACACACACACTCCATATTTAAACATCTGATTCCAATAAAGCACCATAGAATTTTTTCCAAGATTCTCCAATTCCATCTTTGCATC
>NW_006921876.1:4314031-4331216 GCF_000298275.1 Orycteropus afer afer
AAAAAAAAAAAAAAAATTAGAACTCTTAAGAATAGCAAACCTATGTGAAAATTTCACAATTTATTTTTAATTCTTCCTGTTCTTAGACTTTATCCTATTATGGATATGCGTTGCTTATCAGCCATGTTATGTTCTGTGAAATAGGATGTTATATGATTTAGACATTGTGCAAACACCGTATTTTATATACAGGAGAGATGGACACAAGAAAGTGATTGGTCGGTCTGGGACTTGTACCATTATTGTTGAGCTGAGGTACTGCAGGAAAACTTTGGCTCCACTATTTCCCATCCTGTGTGGTCTGGTGGCATAGTGCTTAAGGCATTTGACTGCTAACCAGAGGGCTGGTGGTTCAAACCCACCAGCCACTCCTTGGAAGAAACATTGGGAGATCTACTTCTGCAGTGATACCATTTCGTAAATCCAAGGTGGGGTTGCTATGAGTCGGATCCAACTCTACGGCAGTGAGTTTGAGTGGTCACTGTAAGGTCTCTGACAGCCACACCCAGCCCCCCATCAGCCTCAGCATTCATTTGCTGTTCAGCAAGTGGGACAGCAAGCCCACCTGGTCTGACAGTTTCTGTGTGAAATTAGTTTCTGCTCCATTCCTTTTCTTGCTCCTGGTGTACCTTTCCTATGCCCCAACAGGCTTTAAACTTCTAGCCCTGCCTACAACTCCACTGAAGCTTACTCTGCCTCTGCTCCTTTTTCTCCGCCCCTCCCAGCCCCATCGACACCTTTCCTGTTCTTCCTCCTGCCACTGCTGCAGCCCAGACCCTCAGGTAACTGCCACCATGGGAAGAAATGTGGCCACAGGCCTGGGTATCATGAGCAATGTGCCTTCCGAGTAGGGCAACGGCCTTAGCAGAGTATCCCCCTTAGTGGCTCTGGAGGTGTCTGTACAGTCCCTGCCTGAGCAAACAGCAAGAGACAGATAACCTTGGATGGGTGCCATGAACCTCCTTCCTCTGCTGCCCCAGGGCCCAGGCAGACACAGGACCTGGAGAGCTACTGAGAGACAGGTTGAATCTCTGTACTTAGCAAAGTATGTCTGCTATATGTGTCTCCAATTGGGATTTGTGAACTCTTTTATAACCTTATGGGACCAAGGACTTTAATGTGGTCAGATATTACCCCAACATCTGAATATTAAAATTACTTGAATTATTATTTTTTCTCTGCATGAGTATGTTAATTGGATATAAAGTTAAGCTCATTAGTTTCTGTTTGCAAGCAATTCTCAGGTTTGCTTTTTAAATCCTTAATGATTTACTTTTATTTTTGAATATGTAAACCCTTAATATACTTCAAAAGTAAAAACTATATAAAAAGATATACTGAGAAAAATTTCATTTCTTCCCCATCCTTTCTACTACATTCCCATTATCTTCTATTTTGTCGTTGTTAGGTGCTGTCAAGTCAGCTCTGAATCATAGAGACCCTAGGTACAACCGAATGAGACACTGGCCAGTCCTGTGACCTACTCACAATCCTTGCTATGCTTGAGTTCACCATTGCAGCCACTGTGTCAGTCCAGCTCAGTGAGGATCTTCCCCATTTTTGTTGACCATAGGCATAGAGGTTAGGATTATCAACATGTATTTTTGGAGAAAACAATTCTGTTCCTAACAATCTGGGTCACACTTAGGTATCAGCAATGGACTTTTACCAAGAATGATATCCTTCTCCAGGGAATGGTCCCTTCTGACAACATGACCAAAGTAGGTGAGATGAAATCTGGCCATTCTTGCTTCTAAGGAACATTCTGGCTGTACTTCCAGGACAGATTTCTTTATTCTTCTGGCAGTCCATGGTACTTTCAGGATTCTTTGCCAACACCACAATTCAAAGGCATCAACGTTTCTTTAGTGTTCCTTATTCCAGTTTCACATGCTTATGTGTGATTGAAAATCAATGGCTTGGGTTAGGTGCACTTTAGTCTTCAAAGTAGTATCTTTGCTTCTTAACACTTTTAACAGGTCTTTTGGAGCATATTTTCACGATGCAATATGAAGTCTGATTTCTTGACTGCTGCTTCCATGGGTGTTGATTGTGGATCCAAGTAAACTGAAATCCCCAACAACTTAAAACTTTTTTCCGTTTATGGTGCAGTTCTTTATTGGTCCAGTTGTGAGGATTTTCATTTTCTTTATGTTGAGATATAATCCATACTAAAGACTGTAGTCTGTGATCTTCATCATTAAGTGCTTTAAGTCTTCTTCACTTTCAGCAAACAAGGTTGTGTCATCTGCATGCCACAGGTTGTTAATGAGTCTTCCTCCAATCATGATGCTATATTCTTCTTCATGTAGTCTAGCTTCTCAAGGATACAACCCTGATGCACACCTTTCTTGATTTTTAAACAGTGCAGTATCCCCTTGTTCTGTTCAAATGACAGCCTTTTGGTCTATATACAGGTTCCTCATGAGCACAATTCAGTGTTCTGGAATTCCCATTCTTCATGATGTTGTCCTTAGTTTGTTATGATCCACACAGTCAAAGGCCTTTGCATGGTCAATAAAACACAGGTAAACATCTCTCTGGTATTCTTTGCTTTGAGCCAAGATCTATCTGACATCAGCAATGATATCTCTCTTTCCACACCCTCTTGGGAATCTAGTTTGCATTTGTGGAAGTTCCCTGTTGATATACAGCTGCAATCATTTTTGAATTATCTTCAGCAAAATCTTACTTGTGCATGATATTAATGATATTGTTCAAAATTTTCCGCATTCTATTGGATCACCTTTCTTTGAAATGGCACAGATATGGATCTCTTCCATTCAGTTGACCAGGTAGCTGTCTTCCAAATTTCTTGGGATAAATGAGTAAATGCCTTCAGTGCTGCATCTGTTTGTGGAAACATCTTAATGGGTATTCCTTCAATTCCTGGAGCCTTGTTTTTCACCAGTTCCTTCAGTGCAGGTTTGACTTCTTCCTTCGATACAGTTGGTTCTTGATCATATACTACCTCCTGAAATAAGTGTACATCGACCAATTCTTTTTGATACTGAGACTCTGTGTATTCCTTCCATCTTCTTTTTATGTTTCTTGCATCATTCAATATTTTCCCCATAGAATCTTTCAATATTGCAACTCGAGGCTTGACTTTTTTCTTTAATTCTTTCAGCTTGAGTAAAGTTGAGTGTGTTTGTCCATTTTGGTTTTCTAACTTTGCACATTTTATTAAATTACTTTGCCTTCTTGAGCTACCCTTTGAAATTTTCTGTTCTGTTCTTTTATTTCAACATTTCTTTCTTTTGCTTTAGCTACTCTCCATTCAAGGGTAAGTTTCAGAGTCTCTTCTGACATCCATTTTAGTCTTTTCTTTCTTTCCTGTCTTTTTAATGACCATTTGATTTCTTCATGTTTGATGTTCTTGATGCCATCCCATAACTCATCTGGTCTTCAGTCACTGGTGTTTAGTGGGTAAAATCTATTCTTCAGATAGTCTCTAAATGCAGGTGGAATATAATCAAGGTTTCATTGTGGCTTTCACAGAGTTGTTTTAATTATCTGCAGCTTAAGCTTGAACTTGCATGTGAGCAATTGATGGTCCGTTCTACAATCAGTTCCTAGCCTTGTTCTGATTGATGATACTGATCTTCTTCATTGCCTCTTTCCTCAGATGTAGTCAATTTCATTCCTGGTGAGACTTTGCTTTACATGTTTTGAACATGACATCAGGAGGGACTAGTCCCTGGAGAAGGACATCACCCTTTGCAAAGAAAAGGGTGAGTGAAAAAAAAAAGGAAGCCTCTCAGAGATTGATGTAGTGAGTACAACAATGGGCTCAAACATAGAAACAATTATGCAGATAGCTGAGGAATTGACAGTGTTTTGTTGTGTTATCCATATGGTGGCAATGAGTTGAAAGCAACTAGATGGCACCTAACAACAATGAATTATCACAGGATTAGAAGCGGAGAGCAGGGTGGTTGGGGATGGTACTTCTGTGGGGAGAAATGAAGGGGTAACAAATGAAGGGCAACTGAAGGAGTACACTTTTGAATCTGAGGAGAATGTAAAAAGACACCTCTCTCTTTCTCTTTCTTTTTTAGATAGTAGGACAAAAGGCCAGGATACATTCAGCTTAAAAGATACTTTTGACTGTTGATAAATAAGAGTTCAGGCAGTCCCTGGCCTATGAAAAAATTTCCATAAAGCCCATTATATTAAAAATTTGAAGTGCATACAATGATTCGTAATAACAGATGGGTGCTACTTTGTGAAGTACATTAATAAAACGTTATTATTATAACTATTTTATTATGTTACAGATGTTTTAGTGTATCTGGAAGTCTTTCTTTCATGTTTTTATGCATAGAAAGATACAGTGTTTACTACGTACTAAGATAAAAATTTGACTAACAGATGTATATGAACTGTACCTAAATATTCTGACTTACATACAAATTTTACTTAAAGACAGACTTAGGAACAGAAATTTTTCATAATCCAGGGACTGCCTGTGGTAATTGTCAACATTTTTGGTCTCAGCGTCCTTTTATTTCTTAAAAATTATCGAGGAACTCTAAGTAATTTTGTTTATGTGAATCATATATATTGATACCTATTAAAGTAGAAGTTAAAATAAAGAAAAATTTAAAATGTTTATTAGTTTATTTAATAGCAACAATAATATGCCCATTGCTTGATAAATGGCATATATTAATAATAGTAATAATACTAATAACAACTCAGTGTCATGGAGTCGGATCCAACTCATAGTGACCCCTCTTTGGGTTCCTGAGGTGGTATCACTATGGAAGTAGATGCCCAATCTTCTTTCCAAGGAGTGGCTGGTGGGTTTGAACCACCAGCCTTCTGGTTAGCAGTCAGATGCCTTAGACACTATACTACCAGAACTCCTAAATGACAATATTTTCCAAATATATTTCTGATGATAAGGGTGGCAATTTTTTCCCTCAGTTTTGCAAATATCTAATTTTTGAACTAATAGAACACAGCAGTATTCTCATATCTGCACTTGTATTCAGTCTGTTGCAAGACATAGCTTTGGTGGAAGTATATTGAGTTGAAGCTTCATACAGATATATGAGTGGAAAGGAATTATTTCAATGGCCGTTTCAGATAACTGTCAATATTCTTTGATTCTTTACCAAAGCTCAACAAGTGATAGTTCCTTAAAGGTTACTTGTAATTTAGAATATGAACCCATATCAATGAATATTTTGTGTTCTGAGTAATGAGATCTATTGGTTTAGCTTGCACTTTGAATATATCTTTTTTAATCCTGCATGATTTTGTCACTTTCTTACATTGGTTATTTGGAAAGAATTAGGTTACCTTGTTGTTGTTGTTGTTATCAGATGCCATCGAGTCAGCTCCCACTCATAAAGACCCTATATACAACAAAATGAAACTCGCCTGGTTCTGCTCCAGCCTCACAATTCTTGCTAGATCTGAATCCATCATTTCAGCCACTGTGTCAATACATCTTCTTGAGGACCTTCCCCTTTTTCACTGACCTTCCACTTTACCAACATGATATCCTTCTCCAGGGAATGGTCCCTTCTGACAACATGACCTAAGGAAGTGAGACTAAGTCTCCTCATTTCCAAGGAGCGTTCCAGCTGCACTTTTTCCAGGACAGACTTGTTTGTTCTTTTGGCAGCCCATGGTACTTTCAGTATTCTTGGCCAACACCACAATTCAAAAGCATCAACTCTTCTCCAGTCTCCCTTGTTCATTGTTCAGCTCTCACATGCATAAGAGGCAATCGAAAATACCAGGCTTGGGTTAGGCACACCTTGGTCTTCAAGGAGATATCTTTGCTCTTCAGCACTTTAAAGAGGTATTTTGCAGCAGATTTGCCCAGTGTAATACATCTTTTGGTATCTTCACTGCTGCTTCCATTGGTGTTGATTGTGGAACCAAGTAATATAAAATCTTTAACAACTTCCTTCTTTTCTCCATTTACTGTGATGCTGCTTATTGGTCCAGTTGTGAGGATTTTTGTTTTCTTTATGTTGAGATGTAATCCATACTGCAGACTGAAATCTTTAATCTTCATCAGTAAGTGCTTCAAGTCATCCTCACTTTCAGCAAGTAAAGTTGTGTCATCTGTGCATTGTAGGTTGTTAATGAGTCTTCCTCTAATCCTGATGCCATGTTCTTTTTCATATAGTCCAGCTTCTCAGATTATTTGTTCAGCATATAGATTGTGTAAGTATGGTGAAAGGATACAACCCTGACACCATTCTTTCATGATTTTAAATCATGCAGTATCTCCTTGTTCTGTTTGAATGACAGCCTCCTGGTCTATGTACGGGTTCCTCGTGAGCGCAATTAAGTGTTCTGAAATTCCCATTCTTCTCTATGTTATCCATAATTTGTTATGATCCACACAATCAAATGCCTTTGCATAGTCGATAAAACACAAGTAAATATCTTTTTAGTATTCTTTGCTTTGAGCCAACATCCATCTGACATCAGCAATGATATCTCTCATTTCATGTCTTCTGAATCCAGCTTGCATTTCTGGAAGTTCTCTGTCAATATACTGCTGCAACCATTTTTTGAAATTATCTTCAGCAAGATTTTACTTGAATGTGATATTAATGATATTGTTCAATAATTTGCACATTCTGTGGGATCACCTTTCCTTGGAATGGGTACAAATATGGACATTTTCCAGTCAGTTGGACAGGTAGCTGTCTTCTAAACTTCTTGGCATAGACAAGTGAGTGCCTCTAGCACAGCATCCATTTGTTGAAACATCTTAATGGGTATCCCATCAATTCCTGGAGCCTTGTTCTTCATCAATTCCTTCTGTGCAACTTCGACTTCTTCTTTCAATACTATTGGTTCTTGATCATATGCCACCTCCTGAAGTGAATGAACAGTGACCAGTCCTTTCTGGTACAGTGACTCTGTGTATTCATTCTATCTGCTTTTGATGTTTCCTGCATCATTCAATATTTTGTCCCATTGCATCTTTCAACATTGCCACTTGAGGCTTGAATTTTTCCTTCAGTTCTTTCACCTTGAGAAATGCCAAGCGTGTTCTTCCCTTTTGGTTTTCTAGCTCCAGGTCTTTGCACATTTCATTATAATAATTGACTTTGTCTTCTTGAGCTGCTCTTTGAAATCTTCTGTTTAGCTCTTCTCCCTTGTCATTTTTTCTATTTGCTTTAGCTACTCTCCAGTCAAGGACAAGTTTTGAAGTGTCTTCTGACATTATTTTGGTTTTTTTCTTCCTTTCCTATATTTTTAATGACCTTTTACTTTCTTCATGGATGATGTTCTTGCTGACATCCCACAATTCCTCTCATTTTTGGTCAATGGTGTTCAATGCATCAAATCTGTTCTTTAAATGCTCTCTAAATCAGGAGGTATAGAATCAAGGTCATATTTTGCCTCTCATGGACTTGTTTTAATTTTCATCAATTTCAATTTGAACTTGCTTGTGAGCAACTGATGGTCTGTTCCACAGTCAGCTCCTGGCCTTGTTTTGGCTGAAGATATTGAGCTTTTCCATCACCTCTTTCCATAGATGTAGTCAATCTGATTCTTGTGTACTCCATTTGGTGAAGTCCATGTGCATGACCACCGTTTGTGTTGTTGAAAAAAGGTATTTGCTGTGAGTAAGTTGTTGGTCTTGCAAAATTTTATCATGTGATCTCCAGTGTTATTTTCATCACCAAGGCCAAATTTTCCAACTACCCATGATTCTTCTTCATTTCCAACTTCTGCATTCCAGTCACCAGTGATAATCAATGCATCTTGATTACATGTTTGGTTGATTTCAGACTGCAGAAGTTGGTAAAAATCTTCAATTTCCCTGTCTTTGGCTTTGGTGGTTGGTGACTAAATTTGAATACTTGTAGTAGTAACTGGTCTTCCTTGTAGGCATATAGATATTATCCTATCACTGACAACATTGTACTTCAAGATTGATCTTGAAACATTTTTTGTGACAATGAATGCCATGCCTTTCCTGTTCAGTTTGTCATTGCTAGCATAGAAGTTTATTTGGTTTTCTGATTCAAAATGGCTAAAACCAGTCTATTTAAGCTCACTGATGCCTAAGGTATTGATCTTTATGTGTTCTATTTCATTTTTTACAACTTTCAATTTTCCTAGATTCATACTTTGAACATTCCATTGCACTACCCATTCATGCAAATCTTTCAAATGTTGGCCAGTTTCATTAAACAAGGAAATCAATAACATTCATTAATATAATCACTAATATCATGAGAAAGTTCTCTAATTATTGGAAAGGTACTGAGCTCATAATAGCTCATAATTGCACAAAAGATTTCCAGTGATCTCATTTTTGTTTGAAAGGTTCAGTATTATCATTGGCAACCAACACTGATGGCTGTTTGTCTTTAAGTGATGTGCTCACTTCATTCATTTTCAATTAAATATCTGCTAAATACATAAATTTAAATAACTATAGTATTATGGGCAACTGTTCATTCAAGTAAAAATGGTGTTCCATGTAAAAAACAGATAGTTTAGTTCATAGCTCAAACTATCACACAAATGCTCTTCCTTGAGACAACCGTTGTACTTCAATTTGTAACAATAAAGGAATGGCTAGAGGTTAGATACTGGATAAGTAGATAATATAGGGCCAAAATCAAGCAAAGAAAATTTGTCAGATAAAATGTGGGCTCTGAGATACTGCAGCTCCAATGATGTTCTTGGACAGATGTTATATATACCCTTGTTAAGTGTTTAGAAATCTTAGAGTGCACTAAAGGCATGGCTTCTATCAGATGGGATAGAGTGCTCACTAATCATTTGTGAAATAAAACTGGAAACATTTAAATGTGTCATATATTTTAGAAATAAAATATATAAATTATCATCATGTATGCACTGAAGAGATATACAGGTCAATGATGAATAGTTTCTCCTATCGGGAAGAGTTTGCAGTCTGGATATAAAAACACATGAAAACTAGATAGAATGATATAATAATGTTATGTTGCAATGAACAAAACACAATACACTGCTGTCAAGTTGGATCTGACTCATAGGGACCCCTCCTTGGGTTTCGAAGGCAATATCACTACAGAAGTAGATTGCCCAACCTTCCTTCTAAGGTTGTTGTTGTTGTGTTGTTGTTTGCCATCGAGTCGGCCCCGACTCATAGCGACCCCTCCTTGGGTTTCCGAGGCAGTATCACTACGGAACTGGGATTGCCCAACCTTCCTTCCGAGGAGTGGCTGGTAAATGCTATGTTAATATGAACTAAATAAGATGGAAGCCTATCAGATAGAATGGTTAGTTCTG
Source organism: Orycteropus afer afer (assembly GCF_000298275.1). NCBI lineage: Eukaryota > Metazoa > Chordata > Mammalia > Tubulidentata > Orycteropodidae > Orycteropus > Orycteropus afer. The sequence continues at coordinate 4,323,305 of NW_006921876.1, forward strand.
CTCTGTTTTTAATAGCATAACCACATCCTCCCAAATATGAATCTACTGTTTAGTGCTGTGTCTGGCACAGAGTTTTTTGAGTAGTGGCATGAATGACCTTTTACAGAGACAAGGGTGCTCCAACATGCTTTACTTCTGCTTCTTGTAATCTGAGCCTAACCTCCTCATTACAGCTCATTAACATGCCTTCAAACTCCCAACTCTAGACCAAATTCACTCGTGAATACTTGAAAGCTTTCCTTTCATCAGTAGACAATCACTTAATCAATGTTTAATGAAACATCTACTGGGCATCCTGTGTACTATGGGGTGCGTTGGAAGATAACATGTGCAGGTCTGTGTCCTCAAATAACAGAATTTTGATAAGAAAACAAGTATAATGCACTTAAAAATATCATCTCCAATCCAATACAGTGTGTATTAAATATTAGATGAGAGATACAGACATTAAGTGCTAGGCCAGTCATGAGGAGGGAGGGACATTTGCCAGCTGGTGTGATCCAGCTGTTGTAATTAATCAGCATAAGGATACCCAGGGGGATGGTAGCTGGGTCTGTTATCTGAGGCCTTTAGCAGACAAGTAAGCCATTCCAGGGAGTAAGGAAACTTATTCCAGTGAAACAGTCTTATTCCAGCTTCCTCTTTTCTAGAAAAGTGTTGGCAAGTGAACTCTCTGTTACAATTCAATGTGCACCAGCTTGATACAACTGTCACAGATTGTTCTGTTTTCTTTGTTCTTTGGACCTTCTTCATGCAAATTAGGCCCTTTGAGAAACTGTAGAAATTATTTAAGGTTACAAAAGTACCATTCTGGTGTCCAGTTCTTGTGTATTACAAAAAGTGCCCTTATTACTTGTGATTCATGGCAATGAGGAGTTAGACTGATGTGTTTTTGAAATCCAGTTTTGCTGTTTATCAGCTATATGACCTTGGAAAAAATCAACCTCTTTGGTCTTTTGTTATTTTTTTTTCCCTATAGATTTTTTTTTTTTTCCTGTAGATTTCTGCTTTTATCCATAAGTCTATAGATGTTAGATGATTTCACTTGTGATGGAAATAATTACTATCACCATTTAGTTTAATAAGATCCACAATCTCTTGTTTATCCATTTTTCTTTTTCAGATAATTGTCTAGCCTCTCTTTGGAAACGTTGTTGTTATTTGCCGTCCAGTCGGCCCCGACTCATAGCAACCCCTCCTTGGGTTTCCGAGGCAGTATCACTATGGAAGTAGGATTGCCCAACCTTCCTTCCGAGGAGTGGCTGGTGGGTTTGAACCGTCAGACTTCTGGTTAGCAGTCAAGTGCCTTAGGCACTATGCTACCAGAGCTCCTTTGGAAACGTATTACTTTATACTATTTCCAATTTTCTTTTGTTTTGGTTATCTCCAATTTAATTATTTAAAGAAGAGAGCCAATAAAACCTACATCAGGACCATCTAAAATAAGGGATGAATTTTTAAATACTTAGAGGGAATTACCCCAGGTAAGTTTAATGCCTGTCATGGATGTCATGGATGTGATATGTATGGTACAGAGATACAGATTTTGTGGGGCTGACACATTATCCAACTTGGGAAGGGAGTCTTCATGTATTCCTTCTCCAGTGCTCTTCCTTAATAACACAGATTAGAGTTTCTGATCCATGTCATTTTCCTTCTTTCCAAAGAGCTTTTAACATTTCTTGCAGGGCAGGTCTGCTAGTGATAAATTCTTCCAGTTTTTGTTTTTCTGAGAAAGTCTGTGTTTCTCCTTACATTTTTTTTTTTTTTAAATTTGAAAAGTTTGATCATTTTAATGACAAGGATTTAGTGACTAAGCACAATATGTGAACTACACAGGCAGGAAACCATTTACAATCCAGAATGTTAAAAATAGTATCCAAGTTCTTCTTGTTTCAATTCAAAGCCACATTCACCTTTAATTCCTGATCATTTTTTTTTTTTTTACAAATATTCATTTAATTTCCTATTATTGTGCATAAAAAACATTATTGTACATTCAAAATATGCCAAACTCTGCATAGACTCATAAATTACAGCAATGAAAAAACATGAGATTTGCTCAAGAAGCTTAAAGTCTATATGGAGACATTGGTTCATTCATAAATAGATAATAACAATTTAAGAATATAAATTGAATCCCTGGGTAATGCAAATGGTTAAGCAATGAACTGCTGGCCAAAAGTTTGGTGGTTTGAACCCACCTAGAGGTGCCTTGAAGACAGGCCTAGTGATCTGCTTTAAAAACCTATGGAGCAGTTCTACTCTGTACACATGGGGTTGTCATGAATTGAAACAAACTCAATGCAACCATCAGGAACAACAACAAAGGATGTAAAGAATATAGACACAAAGTGCAATGAGAATTGACCATATTAAATAGATGAAAAGAGAAATGTCCTAGAATTCTCTCTGTAGAGGCTGATAAGGAATGTGATAACATTCAGCCTCCCTCAAAACAAGTATATTAGAATTTGCACTTAGCCCCCTCTTTCTACAAGCTACTGACAGAGGGAGCAGCCAGGCTAATAGGTGAGTTTGCCATTCACTGAGCTCCTTTCAAGATGAGTGTAGGCTCTTGATCTCTTGGACATGTGAACTCTCAGGTGGAAAGTAGATTCTTCATTCTTTTCTGCTTTTTGTCTCAGACTATTTCTATTCTCTCTGTCTTTATCTCTATCATTCTCATGTACCAGTGACTAGGTGTGTGAATCAGGACCAAGTTTCTAGCTGGGTAAGTTTCTCAAACAGAAAACCAGAAGCTCTGGATTCTGGGAGATGAATGACTCCTTTTTGTTTTTTTAAACTTTTTATTGGGATTTGGGTGAAAATTTACAGATCTAATTGGTTTTCTGTTCAACAGGGCCCACACATTTGGTATTGTGACACTGATTGCAATCCCTACAATGTAACAGTATTCACTTCCTTCCTGTGGTTATCATTTCCTTTTGTCCTTCTTTCTTATCCATTCTTGCCTTCTGTGTTTTACCTCTGGGAAAATGCTACCTCTTTTTTTTTTTTTTTAATTGTGATTTGGGTGAAAGTTTATAGAGCAAATTGGTTTTCAACTCCTCAATCCACCCATATTCTGTTTTGTGACATTCACTGCAATCCTCACAATGCAACAGCACTCTTACCAATTCCTCTCTATGGCCACCATTTCCCTTTGTCCTTTGTCCCCATCCCCCTCCTCCTTTCCTAGCTCTATCCCTGGGCAGATGCTGCCCTCTTGATCTCATATGGTTGATTGTTCTAAGGAGTGCTTAATCTCCTGATATCACTGTTCACCTTGTAGGCCTGTCTATTGTTTGACTGAAAGTTGAGCAGCGGGAGTTGAAATCAGTTCCTGGCCTGAAGTGTATTTAAAGGCCATAATCTCCTTCACTTTTGAAGGATAAGACTATTGGATATAGAATGCTACATTGGTGGGCTTGTTCTTTCAACACTTAAAGTATTTCATGTACTTTCTTTTTTACTTGCAGGGCTTATAAGAAGTCTGATATAATTGTTACCTTCATTCCTCTTAAGGTGTTTTCCATTCTAACCCCTAGCTTCTTTAAGAATCTTTTTTTTTTTTTTTGTAGTTTGCATGTCACATGCCTAGGAGTATATATTATTACTATTTATTCTGCTCAGTGTTCTCTGAGTCTCCTGAATCTATGATTTGATGTCTGTCATTAATTTTGGAATAACTTTGGCCACTATTACTTCAAATATTTCTTCTATTCCATTTTCTTTCTTCTTGTGGTATTCCGATTGCCTGTATACTATAAAGCTCTGGTGGCATAGTGCCTAAGACATTTGACTGCTAATCAGTGGTGGTTCAAATCTACCAGCCACTCCTTGGAAGGAAGGTTAGGCGATCTACTTCCGCAGTGATACCACCTCAGAAATCCAAAGAGGGGTTGCTATGAGTTGGATCTGACTCCACAACAGTGAGTTTGGTTTTGGTTTGGTATATCTTTTGACCATCACTTGTCTGTCAGTTGGACATACAGTGGTGGCTTGCATGTTGCTGTGATTTTGGAGGCGCTAGTACTAGTATTTCAAATGCCTGCAGGGTCACGTACGGTGGATAGGTTTCAGCAGAGTTTCCAGACTAAGACAGACTTGGAAGAAGGACAGGACCATCCACTTCTTAAAGAATTAGCCAGTGAAAACCTTATAAATAGCAGTGAAACACTGTCCAATATATTACTGGAAAACTTCATGAATAGCCCAGAAACACTGTCCAATAATGCATGCTGGATTCAGAAGAGGATGTGGAATGAGGTATATCATTGCTAATGTCAGATAGATCTTGGCTGAAAGCAAAGAATACAAGAAAGATGCTTATTTATTTATTTATTTATTTGAGTATACAAAGCATCCACCTGTGTGGATCATAACAAATTACAGATAACATTGAGAAGAATGGGAATTCCAGAACACTTAATTGTGCTCATGAGGAACCTGTGCATAGACCAGGAAGCTCTCATTCAAACAGGACAAGGGGATACTGAATGATTTAAAATCAGGAAGGGAGTGTGTCAGGGTTGTATCCTTTCACCATACTTATTCAATCTGTATGCTGAACAAATAATCTAAGAATCTGGACTATATGAAGAAGAACAGGGCATCAGGATTAGAGGAAGACTTGTTAACAACAAGAGATATGCCAATGACATAGCCTTGCTTGCTGAAAGTGAATAAGACTTGAAGCACTTTCTGATGAAGATCAAAGACTATAGCTTTCGATATGGATTACATCTCAACATAAAGAAAACAAAAATCCTCACAACTGGACCAGTAAGCAACATCATGATACATGGAGAGAAGATTGAAGTTATCAAGGACTTCATATTACTTGATTCCACAGTCAACACCAATGGAAGCAGCAGTCAAGACATCAGACTGTATATTGCCTTGGACAAATCTGCTGCAAAAGACCTCTTTCAAGTGCTGAAGAGCAAAGATATCTCCATGAAGACTAAGGTGCACGTAACCCAAGCCATGATTTTCTCAATTTCCTCATATGCATATGAAAGCTGGACATTGAATAAGGAAGACTGAAGAAGAGTTGATGCTTTTGAGTTGTGGTGTTGGCAAGAATACAGTACCATGGACTGCCAGAAAAATGAAGAAATCTGTTCTGGAAGAAGGGTAGCCAGAATGCTCCCTGGAAGCGAGAGTGGCCTGACTTCATCTCACCTCCTTTGGTGATATTTTCAGAAGGGATCATTCCCAGAAGAAGGATATTATGCTTGGTAAAATGGAGGGTCAATGAAAAAGGGGAAGACCCTCAATGAGATGGAGTGACACAGTGGCTGCAATGATATGCTCAGATATAGCAAGTATTATGAGGCTGGCACAAAACAGGGCAGTGTTCCATTCTGTTATATATAGGGTTGCTATGAGTTGGAGCCAACTCAGTGGCACCCAACAACAACAAAATATCTTTTAAAATCATTCCACAGTTCTTGGATGTTCTTTGCCCTCCCTTCCCTCATTCTTTTTTCCTTTTACACTTCAATTTGGAAAGTTTCTATTGACCTGTCTTCAAGGTAACTAATTCTTTACTCAACCAACATATAAATCATAGTTATTTTAAATTCACTGTGTGATAATACCAAAATGAATGTCATATCTGATTTTGAGTCTGATACATGGTTTGTCTTTTCAGATTGTGCTTTCTTCCCTTTTAATCTATCTTATAATTTTGTGTTGAAAATTGTGTAATAAGAACAGAAGTATATATGAAGCTTTATGCTAATCTGGCCAGGAATTGGGCTGTGCTTAATATTTGCTATTATTGTAATTTCCAGAGGGTTTAAATTCCTCAGTATTCTTATTTTTGAATCATCTGTTTTCTTTGAGTTTCTGGCCTCCCCTAAGAACCCCTTCTCAGATGATCTCCATCTTACGATTGTTTCAGCTACAATCAAGAAACCGATTGCTGTTGAGTCAATTCTGACTCATAGTAACACTGTAAGACAGAGTAGAACTGCTTCATATGGTTTCCAAGGCTATAAACCTTTATGGAAGCAGACTGCCACATCTTTCTCCTGCAGAGCAGCTGGTGGGTTCCAAGTACTGATCTTTTGGTTAACATCAAGTGCTTAAGCTCTGAGCCACCAGGGCTCCACCTCTTTTATCCATAATGCACTATTATACTGGAGTCCTTTTGGTATGGTGGTAAGGTACCTGGGGGGAGAAGAGTTTTATAATCATCTGCTTCAGTCTTAGTCTTTAAGTAGGCCTCTATACCAAGTGTGTGACATTCCTGTGTACTTTTTGCTTTTTCCCCCTTTAGATGAGACAGAAAACTAGAGGAGGCTAGAGTTGAGAAATGCTTTCTCCAGGGAAGATAAGGCTCTGATAAAGGCTTTTCTTCTGGAGAGCAAGGCTTTGTTATGGAGAATGCTTTGGGCATATTTCATAATAGTTACTCTTCCTCTCCCTGTGCCAAAGCCAGAAGGGGACATTTCTTGGCTCTTCACCATGAGAACTTGGTGGAGTTCCTGGAGGTAAAACCCAATAAAATGTGGGATCCCCCTAAAACTGAGGGTCCAAGGAATTTCTCACTCTTATGCTAGTCTACACTCCGCCTCCAGCAATGCAACAAAATTATCATATAATTGTTCCTAAGACTAAGGTACACTTGACTCAAGGCATGGTATTTTTGGTTGTGTCACATGCATGTGAAAGCTGGACAATGAATAAGGAAGACTGAAAAAGAGTCTACTCTTTTGAGTTGTGGTGTTGGCAAAGAATACTGAAAGTACCAGGGATTACCAGAAGAATTAACAAATTTGTAGTGGAAGAAGTGCATCCAGACTGTTCCTTGGAAGTGAGAATGGCAAAACTTCATCTCACTTACTTTGGTCATGTTGTCTGAAGGGATCATTCCCTGGAGAAAGATATCATGCTCCGTAAAGTAGAGGATCAGAATAAAAGACCCTCAGTTGACATAGTGTCTGCAATGATGGACTCAAGCATAGCAAGGATTGTGAGGATGGAGCATGACTGGGCAGTGTTTTGTTCTGTTGTACGTAGGGTCACTGTGAGTTGGAGCTGACTCGAGGGCAGCTAACTACAACATAAGTTTATGAAGAAGTCCTGGTGATGTGGTGGTTAAAGTGTTCAACTGCTTGCCAAAAGATTGGCAGTTTGAACCCATCAGTCACCCCACAGAAGAAAGATGTGGCAGTTTGCTTCTGTAAAGATTACAGCCTTCAGAATCCTATGGGGCAGTTGTACTCTGTCCTATGGTTCACCATGAGTTGAAACTGACTTAGTGGCTATAGGTCCAAGTTAAATTTATGGTTTCAGCAGCTTCTGTTATTGGTATCTTACTGTTTGTGAATTTTCCAGTCCCTCCAGATGTTGGGATGTTGTGCCCAGGTTAAGAAGGAGTTCCTCGGCGAGAGAAATATGCCAACACACGACAATGCAAAAGCAATAGGAGGGTTTATTAGCTAACTTAAGTTAGGGTCTTTGCCCTTACCAGGTCAGTGGCTTAAGCAAAAGACCCCCTGCTCCGGTATTCTCACAAATTTATGGAACAATATGGGGAGGGGCAGCACCAGGGTAAGAGGGTACAGATGATTGGTTGTTGCTAAGGGATCTAGGGCAGTGATCTAAGATGTTGGGGGACGTAAAGAAACCCCCCGGCTCCAAAGTTCACTTAGGAAAATATCATCTAGGGAGGATGCAGCTCAGGTATGTGGGAGACTTTCAGGAGTCGAGCAAATCTCTGATACGTGCTGAATCCGGATGGCTTTTGTGATGCATGCTGAGTTTGGAGGAAATCCCTTGATACCTGCTGAGAGTGGAGGACAGATAAAGGCCCTAAGGAGTGTTTAGAATTCCAAAAGTCCTGTTAGTATTGCTGACACTAAAAGGTTTCTGGTTAAAGATTTTCCTGGAGGCT
>NW_006921876.1:4339001-4343437 GCF_000298275.1 Orycteropus afer afer
CAGATAAAGGCCCTAAGTAGTGTTTAGAATTCCAAAAGTCCTGTTAGTATTGCTGACACTAAAAGGTTTCTGGTTAAAGATTTTCCTGGAGGCTGCTAGAACTCTGGCTTCAGATTGACTCACAGGAATGCTAAAGAAGTACACTTTCAGTATTTGATTTGAATGAACTTAAAAAGTTAGCTGAATTTTGTGTATTTGTCTTTCTCATAAGCAAATCAACTTCGACTCCAAAATAGCTGTCTTTTTTTTCTTTTTAACTCTTTCAAGGATTGTTCTGGGGGACACCGGGAACAGAAGGAAGGATAAACTTTGTCTTATGTTTTCCATTTAATTAATTCTTCAGATTTTGTTTATTTCCTTGGGCAACAAGTTTCTGTAACCATGTAGGAGTCCCCTGAAAAATCTTATAATTTCTTATACATGTAATTCCTAGTTTATGTTTGAAAATGGGAAAACAGGAAGGAAAGTTATGTATCGCCAGTTTCTTTCTTTTTTTGTGTGTGTGATAAATGACTAGAAACTTTGATAGTAAAAACTCTGCGTGTATTATGCTTTTTTTTTCCCCATTAAAAAACCAAACTCACTGCCGTCAAGTCGGACCTGACTCATAGCGACCCCTCCTTGGGTTTCCGAGACCATGTCACTATGGAAGGAGATTGCCCAACCTTCCTTCCGAGGAGTGGCTGGTGGGTTTGAACCGCCAGCTTCTGGTTAGCAGTCAAGTGTCTTAGACACTATGCTACCAGAACTAGGACAAGATAAGTGACTAAGCTATTATCAAATCAGAATGGAAGAAAGAGAACTGCCTTTCTCTATCCTGGTCTGTGATGGCTGATGAGGACCAGACACTTTCCATCTTTCAGGCCATGCAGATATGTTTGTTGTATATATGTGTGTTACAACTTTAAACTAGGTGACAGTCCTCAAGTGCAGAGCCACAAAATCTCCAGCAACTACCCCAGTATATACTACACATAAAAAGGAAATCATTTAAAAATAAAGATATAGAGGTACTTTTATTGTAAAATAAAAGGAGCCCTGGTGGTGTAGTGTATAAGGCACTTGACTGCTAACTGGTAGGTCAGTGGTTCAGACCCACCAGGTGCTCCACAGAAGGAAGACAGGATGGGCAATTTACTTCCGTAAAGATTTACAGCTTCGGAAACCCTATGGGGGTCGCTGTGAGTTGGAACTGAAGTTTTTGCCAGTGAGTTTTTTTTTTTTTCCAAAAAAATTGGAAAATAGAGAAAAAAAATTATTTCACAATTTTCATGTATTTTCTTCCTTTCTCTCTCCATTTTGCTATATATGTTGTTGTTAGGTTCTGTTGAGTCAGTTCTGACTCATCTCCACAGCTTTTCTACGCTTGAGCCCATTTTTGTAGAATTGTATATTTTTCATATATATATTCTTATGTATATTTTTCATATAATTATTGTTACAGTGCAAGTACAGTTTGCATCCTGCTTTCTTAGCATTATTCTATGCTGCTACAGTCTTCAAAATCAATATTTCAATGGCAGCAAAACTGGTCATTATATCAGGTTTTCCCAAAGATTATTGTGAATAAAGTTCATCCTGGAGATAAGAGAGACCATACAATAAACAAATAAACAAACACATGAATTGTGTTCTGTGGTCAAATAAGTATGGCAATCAGTGGGATAAGGAAAATGAAGTCTCCAGTTTATCTGATGTATCAGAGCCTTTACTATATCAATATTCCTTTTCACTTCAAATGACTATACTTCATGTAGAATATTTCTCCAAATTAGTCTTCTATAGGACACAGTTCTAAAAACATTTTGTTTTGTGCATATTTACAGAATTATTTTTCTACATGGTATCTAAATTGCTTTTGTTAAGACATTGTAAAGAGGGAATAAATGGATAATTTATTTTATTCTCTTTGTGGTGTAGATTTGGTGTGGATTTGTATTTACAATAAGTAAGTAGGTTATATAGAACCTGTCAAAAGACCTATCAAAACTACCCTTAGCTGAGCTTTCCAAGGTTAACATTTACTGAATTTCTATTCCTTTCTTCTGATTGTCCATGATCTTAGGAAAGAGCCTAGATAGGGTAAGAAAGGATGGATTCTATAAGACTCCAATAAAATAATTTTAATATTGCAGCAGTTTAGTTTAGATAAGCTGTCTTGGGAAGTGTAAAGAAGAGTAATGTTGATGGAATACTAGATGGAGAAAAATAATCCAGAATTGCTGAAAAATATGGGCTCAAGAGTATGTCTGTGCCTGTACTTTTTGAGAATTTAGGAGTGTTTGGGGTTGGATAATCAGGAGTACAGGAAGGGTCTATGGGGGTGTTGGTGGTGGTTAAAGTGATATGGACTTCTGTTTCTCTCCTTCAGCCCTATGTTAGGGGATGAGGACTTAATAGTGTTTCTTAGACATATTTTATAGTGCCTTCCTATCATGGCCTCATTCTAAAGAATGCTGCCTCCTCAGGCCTGAGAAGCAACAGTTATATTTTGTCCTGTGTGCCCTCACTCCCTCCAACCACAACTGATTGTGAACAAGACCCAAGAAAGAGATTTGGGAAGCAAAACCTAGTGTCTTATTTGGATAGAAAAATAATGTTTCTTGAGAGTAAGAAGCATGGATTATTTACTGAAAGTATTTCTGCGAAGAGTTGCCAGAGTACTATGGGTTTCTTCATATGGCCTTTCTGGTCTTGGGTTTGTAATTCTCCCAATATTCTCTCTGCAATTTTGCAAGTAATGAGTGGGTTTACAACTCACCCTATAGTTGACCTTTACTGGGAATAGTTTGGAGGTCCCACCCAGTCTGATCTTTTCTGAGATTGGTTAGGGAGCCTGTCTTATAATTACCAAAGAGTGCATGGGCTAGCTTATAAAAACCCTAGAATACAGAGCCTCAGTGGGGTTTTCTGGTTGATGATAGTCCAGAGAGGAGTGTGTCCTTTGGACAAAGCGCCCTGCCCTACAACCCAAACAGATGGAATAAACCTGTGACAGTGATGGGGATAGCAACTCTGATGTTACAAAGAAGTGGAGACAATGAGCAGACCCAGACTGTGGCAGAAGAATGTGAAGACTGAGAGGCGCAACCAACAGCCAAATCAACTGAGTGACATCATTGCTTTTCCTGTTTGAAAGTTTCCTGATGGGTGATTTTTGGAAAGGGTAAGTGGGTTCCTTTTGACTGGGTCACCTTTTAGACATTGAGGGCCTATGCTTGTACCCCACATGAACCTTGCCCTTTATATCTTGCCCTTTGTCTTTCTGTTTATATCCTTCTCTGTTATTAAAGTTGTTATTGCAGCTATATTGCTTCCTTGAGTTCACTGTGAACATTCCAATGAGTTACTGAACCCAATAGAAAAAAAGAGTACCAAGGGGGAAATGGCTAGTGTTACAAATGGTGGAGGAGTTGGAGAATGGGGTATATTTGACTGTTGCCTCATAGGAACTAGCTTAGGGCTGATTTTTATAGTCACAGTTATTACTACAGATGCCCAACTAGTAGGAGAAGAGAGGATGTAATCTCTGCACAGCAGAATTTTGACAAAAACTCTCATTAGGTACATTGCTTCCTTAATAGTATCTGATTTTGTTTAATATTAATATCCTTAATAACACTTGAAAGATTTCACTTTTTTTATCTGTGGCTTTATGATGACCTTATAAAAGGGTTTATTGAGATTGACTGAACCTATATGAGCTCTGGTGGTGTAGTGCCTAAGGCATTTGACTGTAACTGGAAGGCTGGAGGTTCAAACCCACCAGCCACTCCTCAGAAGGAAGATTGGGCAATCTACCTCCTTAGTGATACCACCTTGGAAACCCAAGGAGGGGTTGCTGAGTCAGACCTGACTCAACAGCAGTGAGTTTGGTTTTTGGTTTTTATATAAAATATACAGTTAAATTACTCAAGCTCGCCCAGAGTAGCAGGCCGGAAGAGCAGGAGAAAGGGGATAAAAAGCCAGGAACCTGGACAGAAGAGCAGTCAGCCCCAGGGTTACAGGTGAGGAGAGACAACTCAGGGATGGCCGAAGTAGCAAGCGGGAAGAGCAGGAGAAAGGGGCTTAAAAGCCAGGAAGCCAGAGAGAAGAGCAGTCAGCCGAAGGGATTAGGTGAAGAGAGGCAACTCAGGCCCGCCCAGAGTAGCAGGCTGGAAGAGCAGGAGAAAGGGGATAAAAAGCCAGGAACTCAGACAGAGGAGCAGTCAGCCGCAGGGACAACTCAGGGATGCACAAAACAGCAGGGCAGAAGAGCAGGAGAAAGGAGATTAAAAGACAGGAAGCCAGATAGAGGTACAGTCAACCACAGGGACCCAGTTGGGGGTGATATGAGAGGTCTCCAACAGCAAGACAAACTTGTCTGTCGGTTTGTCCTACTGTGGTGACATGTATACTTGAGTTTTGAGGCTGAGCCTCTGGTGTTTAAAACCCAG
>NW_006921876.1:4346175-4365177 GCF_000298275.1 Orycteropus afer afer
GATTGTGGGGCTGGTGCGGGATCAGGCAGTGTTTCGTTCTGCTGTGCATGGGGTTGCTATGAGTTGGAAACGACTCGATGGCACTTAACAACAACAAAAACATACAGTTAAATTAATATAAATCTATGTAGATACAACCACTAGTAATAGAATATGGTTTTGTTATTAATCTCAATCCTCCTGCGTAAGGATGAGTAAAGCCCTTGTCAAGTGTGGTAAAGAAACACTTCTCTGTCCTGATTCCATATATTTGCTTTCTTTGGTCCTGCAACATTTGCTTTTCTCTTTTAGAGCCCATTATATCCTGGTCCCATGCAGGCCTTTCTGGGGATGCATGTTGCTTTAAATTAGGATTTTTATTCAGCTGTTTAAATTTCAGACTTTAAGTTTAGATTGAGGCTTTGAAGTCAAACAATCGGGTTTGAATTTTAAGCTCTGCTGGGTACAAACTCTATGTCCTCAAACTCACTTCTTAACCTCTGGATATCTCAGTCTCCTCATTTCTGAAGTGGTCATGAGAACAGTATGAAACTCATAGGATAGTGGTGAAGATTAAAAAAGATAGCTATGTGTTTACCATTCAGTGTGAACTCAATAAATATTAGCTCTTAATAGTAGTAATGCTAACAGTAAGTCTAGTCACTGCACTTGCTGTGAGGTAACTGCACTGCTCTGGGTGATACTGGGCCCAGAGATGCTCATTCTTCTCTAGGCTCTGTCAGATACCTGCTGCAGCTGCAGGTAATTCAGGAGGCATTTCTCTCTGTATGGTTTTGCATTATGTGGTATCTCAGCAAGAGAATTTTTTGTTCTTCATTTTTGTAGGAAGAAGACATTTTCTGGGTTGAATTAGAAATGGTAAAGATATCTTTCTTGCTTGTCTTTCCCTCACACCCACACACTATGCTAAAGTCATTAACTGTTTTGTTCCTGCCATATTACACCATCACAAAATCTCCTTAGGGTGAAGCAACCTGAGGATTTTGTGGTTTTTTTTTTGTTGTTGTTGTTTTGCTGCTTCATGTGATGTGCAGGCTACATTTGCACTGACCAAATAATTATTTATTTAAAAATAAAACAGTCAACAAATTTCCCTGTTGTATTAACTGACTTTTAACTCCTTACTGTAGTGTTTTCACAGCTAGCTGTATCCAAGCAAAACCTTGGATGAATCTTTTCTCATATTCTTTGCTTCAGTTGCCCTAACATTTTCTTCATCTTTCCTCCTTCGGTTCTAATGTTGTTTTTGTTAGGTCCTGTTAATACCTGAGCATTATTAAAATCATTTAATTTGGCAGGTATTTTCCAGTTCATCTAAGTCCTTCAAAATGAATTACATTCTGAACACGGAGAGAAACTAAGGTAATGGTTCATTTATGCCCAGGAGTTAACAAGTTTATCTTCTTCCTTTCCAAGAAAAATTTACACAAGAGATAAAGTGAAATGGCAATATTTAAGCTGACAAAGAAGTCTGGTGGTACAAATGGTTTGTGCTCAACTGCGAGTCTAAAAGTTGGCAATTTGAACTCACCCAGTAGTGCTGTGGAAGAAAGGCCTGGCAATCTGCTTCCATAATGGTTACAACCAAGAAAACCCTATAGAGAACAGTTGTACTCTGTAATACTTGGGGTTGCCATGAGTTAGAATCAACTTGAGGCTTTTTCTTTTTTTTTTTTTTAAATCTGAAAAAGAAAGGGAATCTAGGGAGGAAGGAAACAGCTACCTATTAAGTGTCCTCTGTGATAAACAGAGTGCCCATTGACATGCTCTCCTTATTTTCTAACTGCTGGGGTGGGGAAGCAGGAAGGAATTGTAATCTGACCCTTTACAGGGACAAACTGGGAGAGCTGAAGGGATTTCTCCAAGGTAATCAGGCCAGCAGTGGTGGATCTTGGATTTTAGACTTTCAGATTGCTTTCTCAGAGGGATTTGGCTATAGTATGTACATCATACTAGCTGGGCAACTGAACTTCTACTCTGACTGTGTGCTCACCTTAGTGCCTGAGACTTCTGGGAGGTTGGTCAACAGGCACTTCTTTGATGCGAAGTTGTGTATTTTCTCCTGGCACGCATTAGAACTGAGATTGCAAAGGGTTAACAGATGGGTTGCAGTTCTTTCAAGAACCCTGCTGACTTTTGTACGGTAAAATAATAAAGTTCCAATTCAGAAGAGAATTTGCTACTGTGACACTAATACAGCCCCAGGCTAATAAAGGATTAGATGAGCACAAAGTTTTATGAGCCATCAGTGGTGGCACTGGAGGGTGATTCAGCTTGTCGGTTGCTGGGAGGATAACTGTTAATTGGAATGGGAGAGAAGGAGCCTTGGTTTGGCAGATCGGATTTAAATGGGTAGATTGCCTGACAGAGACTTTTTTCTGTTCTCTTTTGGTTTTGGTTCATTGCTTACAGCCAGACTGTCTTGCTCCCAGCTGAGTTTTTCTTGCCTTGAAATGCTTTTTTCTTAGTTTGTAGCTTCAGAGTTCACAGGAGTTTGGATAAGTGAGAGGAAATGGCAATATAGCCTGCTTTCATCATTTTATTCTTTGGATTCTCTGGGATCCTATTTTACATTTGAACACATTTCTTTCTGCTATCAACATTGCCCTGGGCTCCTTGTCTCCTGACCATAGACCAGTCACTGACTGTAAATTTATCTTCAGTTTATTTCAGATCAGCAAGTGTTTATTAGATACCTTGTGAGATGGAGGAACAGAGGATTTGGCAGCTGAGTTCAAGAACTGGCTTTTGCTGCATAGATAAATTACTTGATTGCTCAAAGCTTTCATTTGTTTCTTTGTAAAATATGGGTTATGAAAATAATACTCACCTGTCAGGTTGGTCTTTAGTATTTCTGGGCCTTCTATAGTTATTGCATAGTGCAGCTACTAGCCACAAGTCCATCCAGAGGTACCTTGGAAGAAAGGCCTGGTGATCTGCTTCCAAAAAAATCAGCCACTGCAAACCCAATGGAGCCTGACACATATAGGGTCACTATGAGTTAGAATGGACTCAGTGGAAACAAGTCTTCATTCTTCTTATCCCCTTCCTCTCTACCAGATGACTAAGCTCACTGAGAACAGTGCCCATATCTTATTCATGATCATAGCCTCCCAATTTACCCTTCACTCACAACCCTAGTACTTCACATTATATTTTGGATGTAGTAGATTTTAACAAATGTTCATTGAATAAGTAGCCCTCATCTTCTGTCTCTCTCATTTCTAATCGGAGGGTAGCTAACAATCATGATTTAAGCAATCACTAGATTGAACACATTTTTACTGTAAGATCCAGAAAGAAGGGCTAGGAAATATTCCTTGAGAAAGTCAGGTATTAATTAAATTTTCTCCCTCAAATTTTATAAAAAAAGATAGTTAATCTCATTTTAATTTCATATAGTTTACAAAGTCACATAGTAGTATATGTCTTCTAACAAAAAACATCCCTCTCTACCCCTGTCTTCTGATAATTCCAACAGGTAACTAGGGGCTGTAGTCTCAGGGGTTTCATCAGGCTCTATCTGACCAGTGTGCTTGGTCTTATAATTTTGAGTTTTGTTCTTCATTGTTCTCCCACTCTGTCCAGGACCTCCTGCAATGATCTTTTTCTCAGTCGTTAACAGGGATAGCTGGGTACCATCTAATTCTTCTAGTTTCATGGTCATATAGGCTGAGGTTCACATGGTCCACTAGTCCCTTGGACTAATTGTTTCCATGCTTCTTTGGTTTTCTTCATTCTTCCTTGCTCCAGATGAGGAGAGACCTATTATTGTACCTAGATTGATGCTTGCAAGCTTTTAAGACCCCAGTCACTATTCCCTAAAGCAGAATGCAGAACAGTATTACTGTGGAGGAAGTTATGCCAATTGAGCTTGATGTCCCCCATGACATGTCCAACAACTAGTTCACTCAGGGTCATTGACTGTGGCTGAGAAATTACCATAACTTTGCCCCCTGTTAGTTCTATTTATATGGACATTTTTAGAGCACATACAAATCTGTATGTAGAAATATCATCGGCCAACTTTATACAGGGTTATGGGTATATTCCTTTTGCCTAGACATACCTGATCATTCAGCCCATCTACTCATCTATTTGCCTGTAGATTAATGTTTGCTGTCATTGATAATACAGTATTGTGTATGTAAATGTGTTTATCTTTGTTGTCTGTCATCTGATTTCTTGACTGCTGTCTCTGTGAGCATTAACTTTTGCTCCAAATGATATTATTTACAACTTCAATTTCTTCACCATTTATCATAATGTTGCTTATTGGTCCAGTTATCTGGGTTTTCATTTTTTTTTCTGCATGTGTTGAGGTAAAATCCATAATGAATGCTATAGTCTTTTCCCTTCATTAGTAAGTGCTTCAACTTCCTTTTTGCAAAGCAAGACTCTGTCATCTTAGATTGTTAATGAGTCTTCCTCCAATCTCGATGCTGTGTTCCTCTTCATACAGCCCAGCTTCTTGCATTTGTTCAGCATATGGATTGAATAAGTAAGGTGAAAGATTATAACCCCGTCACATTCCTCTTTCTAATTTTAAACCACACAGTATCACCTTGTGCTGGTTGAATGACTGTCTTGTGCTCCTTATATAGATTCATGCTCCACATGAGCATTAAGTGTTCTGGAGTTCCCATTCTTCGAAATGTTATCCGTAGTTTGTTATGATACACATAGTTGAATGCCTTTGAGTAGTCAATAAAACACAGATAAATATCTTTTTGGTATTCTTTGCTTTTGGCCAAGTTCTATCTGACATCAGCAATGATATCCCTCTTCTGAATCAGGCTTTAATATCTTACATTTTCCTTTTGATGTGTAGTTGCAGTCACTTTTAAATTATCTTCAGAAAAATTTTGCTAGCATGTAATAACAATGATATTGTTCAATAATTTCTGCATTATGTTTGATCATCTTTCTTTGGAATAGGCACATATATGGATCTTTTAGAGTTGATCAGGTAGCTATCTTCACATTTCTTGACACAGATTAGTAAGTGCTTCCAGTTTTGCATCTGTTTGTTGAAGCATCTCAATTGGTATTCTATCAATTCCTGGAGCCTTGTTTCCTGCCAATGACTTAAAAACAGCTTTTACTTCTTCCTTCAGTATCAGTGGTTCTTGATCATTTGGTATCTTCTGAAATGGTTGAACATCAACCCATTCTTTTTGGTACAGTGACTGTGTATTCCTTCCATCTTCTTTTAGTGTTTTCTGTATCATTAATTTTTACCCCTGTAGAACACTTCAATATTGCAAGCTTCCATTTTCTTTTCAGTTCTTTCAGCATGAGAAATGTTGATTGTGTCCTTTAGTTTTGGTTTTCTAACTCTACATCTTTGCACATTTTATTATAATATTTTTACTTTATCTTCTTGAGCCACCTTTTGAAATATGTTCCACTCTTTTACTTTATAATTTCTTCTGTTTGTTTTAGCTACTCTGTGCTCAAGAGTAAATTTCAAAGTCTTCATTGACATCTATTTTGATCTTTCTTTCTTGTCTTTTTAAGAACTTTTTACTTTCTTCATGTATGATGTACCTGATGTTAGACCCTTATTGGATATATGATTTCCCCAAATTTTCTCATAATCCATAGGCTGTTTTATTGTTTGTTTGTTTATCTTTTATGTTATCAGCTTTCTTCAAATATCAGATATCCTTTGACCATCCTTATCAAAGACTGAGCTCAAAGCCTGAATGGAGTAGCGGTACATGTGGGAAGGGCTTTTTGACATACAGTGCTCAGACATTTTATGGATAATTTCTTATATGGATAATTTGTTGATGACCAAACATCAATATCTGTAGGTTTGTTTTCACTCTTGGACTACTGGTTTTCTCAAAGAGAACATCTTTAGTTTTTAGCCTGGAGATTATAAACCTGTTTGCCATTTCTCTAAGCATTAACTAGAGTAAATTGGATGTGTGGTACTGACCATTAATTATTCAGACTTTTACCTAAAGCCATGGGTCTATGCAGTGTTTCACTTCTATAGCTGTGCCTGGTATTGCTATGTCCAGAACTTCTTTCTTTAACCTGTTCAGAGGTTAAATCCCCTATCTTCTGCCAGGGCAAGAGATGACAAAATTTTGGCTGTGCAGACTAGAGGAAGGCATCTGGTTATCCACTTGCTTCTTACACAGATTTTCAACCAATCCTTCTCTTTTCTTCTCTTACCTTCACTCTAGCCTTTCAGAGGTCATTGCAATTGCTGAGGCTCTCTGAGCATCTTTTTCCTTCAATCACAAGAGCTTATCTCTTTCTGACCATCTATATTGGCCAGTTGGTACCATAACCTGGCACAGCCCTATTTTGATTGAAAAAGATATCCAGCTGGTGGTGGGAAGTTTACTGAGTACTTGTCATACTATAGTGAAAGGGATTCAGTGTAAGCACTTTCAGGGATCTCTTCCTGATTCCAGTTTACATACTGATTTGGGACAACAGGGTTTGAGTAGGTTCTTGACCCATTGTGTCTTCTAAATCCTTTCTGCCTTCTTACCTGGTTTTTATAGAACTAGATGCTGCTCACATCCTCTAGGAAGCCTTCCAGACCATCTGAGTTGACAATTTCATCTTTCTTTGTAGTACTTACTGTCCATGTGCTGAGCCCTATGTTTCCCTGGATCATCTTCTCACCTTACTGTCTCGTATTGTTTCTTTATCTTTTTCAGTTCCTCACATGGGTTGTGAATACTTCAAGGATAGTGGCCCTGAATTGCACTTGTTCCTGTCTCCCATTCTGTGCAAAGTGTTTTCTTACACAGTGTGGTAGTTAAGGTTGTGTGTTAACTTGACTGGGCTGTGATAGTGAGTGACTAGTTAGCTAGATATAGTTATTCCCCATGATGAGATTGGATGTGGTACAATCAACCTCATGGTGGAATCTGCAATGAGTAACTAATTGGTTGCCTTCAAGGTATGGCCCGCTTCCAGGATAAATGGAGAAGCTTTGAGGCCATGTTGCTTGCCCATCTTGGAATTGTTCCTAGACTTGAAGCAGTGGCCTGCTGGATTGCCTGCAGACCTTGGGACTATACTGTTTTACCTGCCAACCTTGGGTTTGTCAGCCTCAGCTGCCAGTAGCTGCATGAGTTGGAGGAAGCTTCCAACTCCAGTGGGCTTGAAACAAGAGGCAGAGCTGAAGCCCAAGGTCAAAGGGCTTTCACCTAGCTCCTAGAGCTCGCACTCTGAATTCAGACTTCCAGTCTCTTAAACTGTCAAAGAATAAATTTCTGCTTGAAAAAGCCATCCACTTATGGTGTATCTGTTATAGCAGCACCAGAGAATCAAGACACACAGACACACATTCTCTCACACTTTCACCCACATTCTCCCATTACCTTAAACCAGCAGGTATTTGATTATAAATTAATAATTATTTATAATCCTGGTAAGGAGCATTAATGGCACATGCACATAGTCCTTTATATTTCATTAAAAAAAAAATCCTTCTTGTACTCTCTAATTTTCACAACAGTCTGTGAGGAAGGTATATTGCATTCTTTTGGGAGCTAAAAACACTGGGGTACAGAGATTTGAGATAACATGCAGGACTTGCTGTCAGATCTTTGGGAGTCAAATACTCTTTGCCACACACTGTAGTTAATTCCCTCACAAAAAGAAGGTTGGCAGGGGCATATACTCTTACCTACTCTGCCAAGGGAGAAACCTAACCCCTAGCAGTGTATAAAGTGATAAGGCAGAAGTATGCTATGGCTGTGATGAACTAGACTAGTAGAACCCAGATGTCTAGTCTCTTAGGTTATTAAGATCCCACTTCCTCTCAGATGAATGTAGGATAGTTTTGTCATAAAAATTGAATATAATTGTAGTCATAAAACATGTCTTTGTGGGGGAAACAATTCCTAAGCAGAAGAATATGTGTGTATTTGTGAGACAAGCTAAGACAGGTGTCTTCTCCAATCCCCCCGCCTAGAGGCCAGCATGACCAGGTGTTATCTCATGGCAACCTGTAACATGACAGGAGCTCTAAAAGGCCAGTGGCATCTGATACCTTCAGCATAAGGCTTAGAGAAGTTTTTTTTTTTTTTAAAAAAAAACAAAACAACAAAAAAAAAAACCTTTGCATTCCCTAGATTGGGAGCTCATTTTTTTTTCCCCCCAAAAAGCATATGCACTTCAGCAGAAATTTAATCCCTGGGGTTCCAACTCCTTCACACTTACATCAGTTAAAATGACATTTCTGAAGAGACATGTGATCCCGCAGAAGCCTCCAGAGACTAAGCTTAGCTTGGTATCCTTTCTCTTTCCATGACCTTAAACAAAAAACAGGAAGTCATGTTTCATTTTCAAACTGATCTTGACAACATCTTTCCTTCAAATTGGCCTGGATGGAATATTTTTCTCTCATGGGTTCTTTTGCTATATTGTCCTACTGTTTTTGCCTGATAGAAGCAGCTGCCAGACCCTAGGGCTGTGGCCTGTGGGCCATACTCCTGAGTTGCCTAAATAGAGTTAACCGAAGAAGCTGGGACTTCTGTATGACAATTGGATGTGTTTAGTTGTAAAAGGACCCTAGAGATTATCTTTCAATTTTCTCCTCTTTCATTTCATCAGATGATGTTCAAAGAAGTGCCTTCCTTAAGGTAACAGAGTTAATTAATAGATTTTCCAAATATTTTAAAGGCTTAAATGATCAGAAAGGTGCTCTGGTGGTACAGTGGCTAAGGAATTTGGCTGCTAACCAAAAGGTTGATGACTAGAATCCACCATCCTCTCCATGGGAGAAAGATGAGGTGGTCTGCTTCCATAAATATTTACAGTTTTAGAAAGCAATTCCACTCTGTCCTATAGGGTTGCCATGAGTCTGAATAGGCCTGATGGTGGTGAGTTTGATTTTGATTTACAGAAACTGCTAGAAAACCAAAAAATCCAAACGTGTTGCCATTGGGTTGATTCTGACTCATAGTATCCCTATAAGACAAGATAGAACTGTCCCATAGGGTTTTGAAAACCGGAAATCTTTATGGAAGCAGGCCACCTCACATTTCTTCAGCAGAACAGTCAGTAGATCGAATCACTGACCTTTGACTTTGCAGCAGAGTGCTTAACCACTGTGCTACCAGGGCTCCTTAAACTGCCAGAAACTGTAATGAATGTTCTACATTTGTTATTTATTTATTCAATAATTCATTAGTAGGCCATTGTTATCTCCTTTTTGCTGATGGTGAAAATGAAGCTAGGAGGGATTAGGCAACTTGTCTAATGTTGTGCATCTTTTTCTGCAGGATGAGAATTAGTCTCATGTCTTATATCCATGTTCATGCTCTTAACAAGCGTACTTTTCTGCTCCTATAACCAAAACCAAACCAAACTCACTGCCATTGAGTCGATTCTGATTCATAGTGACCCCTATTGTGTTTCCAAGGCAGTAAATCTTTACTGAAGTAGATTGGCCAATCTTCCTTCGGTGGAGTGGCTGGTGGGTTTGAACTGCCAATCTTCTGGTTAGTAGTCAAATGACAGAGATAACAATCTGCAATATGCAGATGACACAATTTTCCTTGCTGAAAGTGAATAAGACTTGAAGCACTTACTGATGAAGATCAAAGACAATAGCCTTCAGTATGGATATTACCTCAACACAAAGACAACAAAAGTCCTCACAACTGGACCAGTAAGGAACATCATAACAAATGGAAAAAAGATTGAAATTGTCAAGGATTTAATTTTACTTGGATCCACAATTCAATTCCCATTGAAGCAGCAGTCAAGAAATCAAGGACAGCTTGCGTTGGGCAAATCTACTGCAAAAAACCTCTTTAGAATGTTAATGAGCAATATGTCACTTTGAAGACTAAGATATGCCTAACCCAAGACATAGTATTTTCAATTGCCTCATACACATGTGAAAGCTAGACAATGAATAAGGAAGACTGCAGAAGAAATGATTCATTTGCATTGTGGTGTTGGTGCAAAATAATGAAAATAGCACGGACTGCAGAGGAACACACTAATCTGTCTTGGAAGAAGTTCAGCTAAAATGCCCCTTAGAAGAGAACGGCCTGACTTCATTTCACCTACTTTGGTCATATTATCAGAAGGGCCCAGTCCTAGGAGAAGGATATCATGTTTGGTAAATTGTAGGGTCAGTGAAAAGGGGAAGACTCTCAACAAGATGGATTGACGCAGTGGCTGCAACAATGGGCTCGAGCACAACACCACTTATAAGGATGGTGCAGGACCAGGCAGTGTTTCACTCTGTTGTACATAGGGTGACTGATTTGGAACTGACTGGATGATGCCTAACAACAACCACAACACCGTAAGACAGAGAGGGCAAATCTGGAGCCATTACCCTGGGTTCGCAACACATGTCCTGCAATGTCTTTTGTGACATGTGAAATATTAGAAGCATAGCTTCCAGCATCACCACAACACACATAACAGAATCACAAACTGACAGATGAGTGGTGGACTTTTGAAATACACATGTTAAATTAACTTCTCTCCAACATGTGAGAAAAGATCATTTTGGACTAAGAAAATCATTTCTTCCTTTTGTTATTCAAGCATCTATGCTCTGATAGAGGTCAGTCTCTCACAGTTGAATTAAGGGCACAGAGAACACTACTCAAAGTCCTACTCTGAGGCTTTAGCACCCCCAAAATCCTTTCTTAACATCTGAGGAAAGTTACTTAACCTTAACATTTTATATAGTCATTAGATTTTAGTATGTATGTCTAATTCCTAAAGACCAGAATCTATTTTCATCTGAATTTGGTGTTCTGAGAACTAACCCCAATATTTGCTGATACTGTTGATTTAGTTTTCAACACAGCTGTTTTCCTTTCTACTCTATTTTAGCCCTTTCATAGTTTCTCCTCTTCATCATCCATCTCCTACTGGCATCCAATTTTAAAGAAAGTGTCAATGATTGGTGATTTATAACTGAGTATGAACTTAAGCCAATCAAGACCTCTTTGCAGGGGCATTTTTCTTATTGCTGACTGTAGAAGGGAGAAATCTTAAAGAAGGAGAAAAATATGGAAACTACATTCTCTGGCATGCACTTTGTGTCAGATAATGTGCTAGATTCTATTATATAACTTTACTTATAACACTTTCCTCCCACCCTTTCACGGATAAGGAAACTGAAGCTTACAGAGGTTAAGTTACTTACCTCAAGTCATCAGGTAATTCTTGGAATAAAACTTACTCCCAGGGGCTGAGTTGCAGCCCAATGGTTAACAAGATGTACACGTAGACCACTCAACCCAGGATGACACACACACCTACTCTATGGAAATACATCCTTAGAGCAATAGACCACAGAACACCAGAGGGGCAACATTCACATGGAAGTTATGTAGGAGAAACAGGAGTACATAACTATGAGGGACACAGGGGGAGGGCTACTGGGCAGGGAGGGAAGGAGGCTGGGTTAGACTTGGGCATGGTAAATGGGAAACTAAATCTACACGTAATGATGAATGTGAAACAAACATCAGGTAATTCTGTTTGTGGAGTTCTTTTCAATGTACATCTGCTGACAGGGAAAGGTTTTTGGGGTGACAAAGCCTCGGAGTAGGGCTTTAGGTAGCTTTCTCTGTGCCCTTAATTTAACTGTGGGATACTGACTATTAGAGCACATATCACTTGAATAACAAAAGGAAGGAATGATTTTCTTAGTCCAAAATGATCTTTTCTCACATGTTGGAGAGGAGTCAATTTAACGTATGTATATAAAAAGTCCATCACTCATCTGCCAGTTTATTGTTCCATGATAAGTGTTGCTGTGATGCTAGAAGCTATGCTTCTAATATTTCAAATACCAGCAGGATCACCCATGGTGTACCAGTTTCAGCAGAGTGTCCAGACTAAGATAGATTAGGAAGAAGGACCCAGAGATCCACTTCTGAAAAAATTGGCCAGTGAAAACCTTATGAACAGCAGTGGAACATTGTCTGATATAGTGCCTGAAGATAAATCCCTCAGGTTGAAAGATACTTAAAATATGATGGGGGAAGAGCTGCCTCCTTAAAGTAGACTTTAATGACATGGATAGAGTAAAGCTTTTGAGACCTTCATTTGCAGATATGACACAACTCAAAATGAGAAGAAACAATTGCAAGCATCTATTAATAATCAGAAAGCAGATTTCAGGAAGTATGAATCTAGGAAAATTGGAAGTTCTCAAAAATGAAATGGAATGTGTAAAGATCACTATCCTGGGCATTAGTAAGCTGAAATGGACTGGTATTGGCCATTTTGAATTGAACAATCATATGGCTGGGAATGGCAAACTGAAGAGAAATGGCATCACATTTATTGTCAAAAAGAATATTTCAAGATCTATTCAAAGGTACAACACTGTCAATGATTGAATAATATCCATACTCATAAAAAGACCAGTTAATATGACTATTATTAAAATTTATATACCAACCAATGATGCTAAAGATGAAGAAATTGAAAATTTTTACCAACTTCTGCAGTCTGAAATTGATCAAATATGCAATCAAATTGTAATTGATAACTACTAGTGACTAGAATACAAAGTTGGAAACAAAGAAGGATCTGCAGTTGGAAAACAGGCCCTTGGTGATAGAAAAGATGCTGGAGATTGCATAATAGAATTTTGCAAGACCAAGGACTTACTCATTGCAAATACTTTTTTTTCAACAACATAAATGGTGACTTTACACATGACCATCATCAGATGAATTACATGGGAGTCAAATCAACCACATCTGTGGGAAGAGTTCAATATCATCAGACTTTGGCCAGGGGCTGAGTGCAGAATAGACCATCAATTGTTCATATGCAAGTTCAAATTAAAGCTGAAGAAAATTAAAGCAAGTCCTGTAGAGTCAAAATATGACCTCAAGTATATGTGATGATCTCAGGATTTAGAGACCATCTCAATAATTGATTTGATGCATTGAATACTACTGACTGAACACCAGGTGAGTTGGGGGGCAACATGAAGGACATTATACCTGAAGAAAGAAAAAGTTAATTAAAAAGGCAGGAAAGGAAGAAAAGAGCAAAGTACAAACCAGAGGAGACTCTGAAACTTGCTCTTGAACTAGAGTAGTTAAAGTGAATGAAAGAAATGATGAAGTAAAAGACCTGAACAGGTTTCAAAGGGCAGCTTGAGAAGACAAAGTAAAGTATTATAATGAAATGTGCAAAAACCTAGAGTTAGAAAACAAAGAAGGAACAACAGCTTGAAATTTCCAAGCTGAAAGAACTGGAGAAAAAATTCAGTTCTCAAGGTGCAATACTGAAGGATTCTGTGCACAAAATCTTGAATGATTCCAGAAACATCATCAAAAGAAGATGGAAGGAATACACAGAGTCACTGTATCACAAAGAATTGGTCAATGTTAAATCATTTAACATATGATCAGGAACTCATGGTATCAAAAGAAGAATTCAAAGCTTCACTGAAGGCATTGGTAACAAACGAGGCTCCAGGAATTGGTGGAAAACCAATTGAGATATTTGAACAAATGCAGGCAAGGCTGAAGGTGCTCATTAGTCTATGCCAAGAAATTTATAAAGTAGAGACCTGGTCAACTGACAAAAGAAATTCACATTTGTGCTAATTCTAAAGAAAGGTGACTCAACAGAATGCATAAGGTATTGAATAATATTATTAATATCACATGGAAGTGAAACTTTGCTGAAAATAATTCAAAAATTGGTTGCAGCAGTACATTGACAAGAAACTGCCAAAAAATCATGGCAAATTCAGAAGAGGATGGGGAATAAGGGATATCATTGCTGATGTCAGATGGATGTTGGCTGAAAGCAGAAAATACCAGAAAGATGTTTAGCTATATTTTATTGACTACTCAAAGGCATTCTACTGTGTGGATCATAAAAAAAAATTATGGACAATATTTAGAAGAATGGGAATTCAAGAATGCTTGATTGTGCTCATGCAGAACTTGTATATAGACCAAGAAACAGTCATCTTAACAGAACAAGGGAAAAATGCATGGTTTAAAATGAAGAAAAATGTGAGTAAGAGTTGTATCCTTTCCCCATACTTATTCAATCTATATGCTGAGCAAATAATCCAAAAAACTGGAGTATATGAAAAAGAATGTGGCATCAAGTTTGGAGGAAGACTCATTTACATACTGTGATATGCAGGTGACACAACCCTTAGCTTGCTGAAAGTGAAGAGACTTAAAGTACTTACTGATGAAGATAAAAGATTGTAGCCTTCAGTATGGAATACACTTCAAATTAAAGAAAAAGATAAATCCTGACAAGTGGACCAGTATGGAATATCATTATTGCACTGGGGAAATCTGCTGCAAAAGGCTTATTTAAAGTGCTATGTAGCAAATATGGCACTTTAAGGACTAAGGTGAACCTGAGACAAGCCATGGTATGAGCTCTAGTAGCATAGTGCCTAAGGTATTTGACTTCTAATCAGAAAGTTGGTGGTTCAAACCCACCAGCCACTCCACAGAAGGAAAGTGGAGCAATCTACTTCAGTAAAGATTTATCATCTTGGAAACTCAACAGGGGTCACTGTGAATCAGAATTTACTCTATGGCAGTGAGTTTGGTTTTTAGGTTTTTTAATATGCATGTAGAAGTGGACAATGAATAAGAAAGACTAAAGAAGAACTGATGTATTTGAATTATGATATTGGCAAAGAATAATAAAATGCCATGGACTGCTAGAAGAATGAACAAATCTGTCTTGGAAGAAGTAGAGCCAGAATGCTTCTTAGAAAGGAGGAAGGTGACATTTCATCTCACATACTTTTGACATATTATCAGGAAGAACCAGTGTCTGGGGAAGGGTATCATGCTTGCTAAAGTAGAGGGACAAGAGGAAACTCTCAACCAGATAGATTGACACAATGGTTGCAACAATGGGCTCAAACCTAGCAACGATTGTGAGGATGGTGCAGGAACAATCTGTATTCCTTTTGTTGTACTTCGGGTGGCTCCGAATTGTCACTGACTTGATAACACGTAACAACAACAACATATTAAGTGCCCACCCATATGAAATACTGGAGTAAATGCTGAGATAAAGCACATATTGGTGTTTGAAAGTCACACTAAGAATATTATGCTGTCGTCTTATGCATAGTCAGTGGTCTGTACTTCACCAAGGAGATACTTTCAAAGAGCAAAAGGACCTTGCTCTCTTCTGGAGTTACTGGAAGCCTCAGGTCGATCCAAGGTACAGCTTCTCCGTTAGGATATTCTACTCATATCACATTCCATTTTCATTATACGTATATCTGCATTTTATAAAATTATTTTTGCCCTATTGTTCAATTTTCCCCCCGAGCAACATGGATTCTTTAAATAGCCACTTACTGATAATTACTGTCACATAAAATGTGTTGGAAACATAGGGGACTGACCCATAAATGTTTTATTTAGTTATCTATCATTCTTATCAGGGGCCTTCTCCCCTGTTTCTGATTACCTATTTCACTTAGCTGGCCAACTGAGAATTAGATGAAGGGTGGAAATAAATTGGCAGATTGCCTTTAGCTGACAGACAAGGGTTCTTTCTTTCTGTGGTTTAGTTTCACACAGGGTATTGTAGGTATTGGAAATTTTGGTACAAAGCAGCATAGTCTAAAGGCTGCAACCTGGAATTGAGAAGGTAAAAGTCAATGTCCTTGGCTACGAATTGCTATTTTTGTTGTCAGGAAGTCACTTATACCTCGTGTTGTCCCTTTTTTGCACTTAGGAAAATTGTCTTTGAAATATAATAACTTATGGTGATGATTGTTATTTTACTTTTTATTTGGAAATAAGTTCAAACTTACAAAAGAACGGCACACACTGGAATTGTGCAGCACACAGCCTGGGTAGCATCATATACCAACTCTGGGTCATGTCCAAGATCACTCTGCATATCAAATAAGTGATTTTCTATTAATTTATATTTTTATTGTGCTTTTCTTATTACAAAAGTATTTCATGCAGAAAATTTGAAAAGTACTGATAAGCAAAAAATAAATGCATGAAAACTACTTGAATCCTGTCACACAGATATCTGCTGATACCATTTTATATTATCCTTTAGGCCTTTTATATGAATATTTTAACATAAGCAATATTATACTGTTCACACTATATTGTGAATCACTTTTTCTTTCAACATTACATCAGAATATCTTTCCAGTCATAATCATCCTCTAGAATATATGTTTAATAATTATATAATATTTTTTTTCATATAAGTGCATAATTACTTATATAAGTATTTCCTTTCTTAGGGAAATTCAATTTATAGCTAAAATTTTATCAAAAACACTTTTGCCGTAACATCTTTGCTGCTAAGTCTTTGGGGGCATTCATAATATACTCTTTGTGATCAAAGAGTCTAAGTATATAAAAATATTTCAGAGTTTTAATATTTACTGCCAAATTGCCCCAAAGAAAGTTGTACAAATGTATACTTCTGTCCCATTCTGGGACAACAGTAATGGATAAATAATTTTAAAGTTTTGCTAATTTGAAGGCATAAAATCCTATCACATATTTCAATCTCTTGCTTATTAGTGAGATTGAACAGCTTTTTTTATTTCTACAATATGCTTACTGATTTTTTTAAACCATAAAGACCTTTTCATTTTAAGTTGCATGTAATTGTATATTCAATTGAAGCATGAGCTCTGGATACGTATTGCCTGGGTTCCAATCCAAGCTCTACCTTTTTATTGTTGTTGTTATTTTTGGAAAGGTCTACCTTCAAGAATATAAATATTAGTCCCATTTTTTTCCTAAGTATTTTTTGATACAATTTCCTACATATAAAGAGGGGATTTTTTTAAAAAAACCAGCAGCTATGCTGGTTATTTTCCTTTTGCTTCTTCAGATCCACTCCTTATCCTTTTCCAGTCTGTTATGTGTCATAAAAATCTGGTCAGAATGGGCTGCCTTGTCCTCTGGATTTTCCTTGGGCCCAACCAATGGGTAGCAGGCAAAGGAAAGGGGTACTAGGATATTAGATTGTATAGAGTAGCATGGGCTAGGCTGAAGTGTAAGGCTTCCATTTTATGCTCAGTGAGTAATTATGAAGGATTTTGATTAGGGGAGTGAGATGATCAAAATCTAGGTAGTCAATTAAGATAGTTATTTGATGACACTGGTCAGGTTTAGTAAAGGGACTCTTGTAGCATAGTGGTTAAAGTATTTGGCTGGTAACCAAAAGTTGGTGATTTGTATCCATCAGCAGCTCTTTGGGAGAAAGGTGAGGCATCTGCTCCTATAAGGATTTACAATCTTGGAAACCTATGCAGGCAGTTCTATTCTGTCCTATAGGGTCTTTAAGTCAGAAGTCATCAAGTGGGACTTGATGGCAGTAGGTTTTGGGTTTTATTAGGCTTGATGGGGTCTCTTGGAAGCATAAATTGTTAATCACTTAACTACTAACTAAAATGGTGGTTTGAACCCACTTAGAGACATCTTGGAAGAAAAGCTTGACTGCTTCTGAAAGGTCACAGCATTGAAAACCCAATTGAGTGCAGTGTTATACATGGGGTTGCTGTGAGCTGGAATCCATGTGATGACCACTGGTTTTGCTTTGGTTTTGATTGTTCAGGCTTGATGAAGACTGAAAATAGGAAGACCTATTAAGGCCATAAAGATTGCAGCAATCCATGCTGGATAAAAAGGTTGACAGTGAGAGTGGAAAATAATAAAGAACTAATTCAAGAGATGTTTCCAAGGAAAATGGACTGGTCCTGGGGATGGATATTTTAAGTGTAAAGAATTGAATAGAACCACTGCTGTCATACAATCTGCTGGCCCTGGCTGCTGCCCTACTATAGTGACATCCCTCATGGGACTTTGCAGCGAGGCCCTACCTTGTGCCTAATTAAGAGAGAATAGCTTCTTTTGTTTCATGTTACTAAAGCCAAAAAATATTTCTGCTTTATCTCTTTTGTTTGATTTCTGGGACTTGTAATTTTGTACTTTCTTGAAAACTTATATCTTTAAAATATAATAGCCAACTTTTTAAAGCATTCTCCTCCCCCCTTATTTAAACACTGTAAATATGATCTCATTTAATATTTATATTCATAGCTGGTGTAAAAGCTATTTGGTAATCAGTTCAAAATACTAATTGGGAGGCAGCTGAGTACAGTGAAAAGTGCATGGGCTTCAGGTCAAGCAGAGCTGGTTCCAAGCAAAGTGGAAGCAGCTATGTTTTCCCTTCCCACCAAATCCACAGCCTGCATCTGTGTTGTCCCTTTGCAGCTCCTTTTTTCTTCTAAATACTTTCCCTGATAATATGATTTCATCTAGGTAAAGTATATGAGAAGGTGGAAAGGAGAGAGGATTTAATTTCTGTGAGAGATATGGTAGATTTGGCCTTCTTTTCCATTGTTCTAGTTTCTCTTAAGCAGATTTCCAAGATAATATTTTTAGTCTAATAATTTAGCAATGTTAATTGTATCAAATATTCACATTGGAAGTGACTTGAGATATCATGTAAACCAATTTTTTTATTTTGCCCACAGGGAAACAAAATTCAGAATCCCCTTTCTCTATCACCTTGGCCTTCCACATTGGAAGTATTTTGGTTTCTGTGAATCAGTTCCATTAAATACAATTTGGATCACCTGGATATGCCTGGTGAAATGCGACAACTCTCATGATGAGCCATGCAGTTCTCCAGACCTTTGGTAATTTCTCCGTTTGAAGCACCTGTTCAGATTTTCTATCTGCTTTTGTTTCTTAAACATGCTAATTTTGGTGAGGACTAGAGCATACTGGTGGCTATGTAGAGAACAAATGATCTGATCTTTGCTAAGCATGGCTCAATAGATGAAGTGGAGGAGGGCATCCAATTGTGACCTGTGGGACAAAAAGAGAGGATATTATCTGGAAAGGCCACATTGATTCCTCATAATAGAAGATATTCTTTTTTTTTTTTAATTAGGATTTGGGTGAAGATTTACAGAGTAAATTCACTTTTCATACAGCAGTTCACATATACTTTGTCTCATGTCATTGACCAAAA
>NW_006921876.1:4371437-4377697 GCF_000298275.1 Orycteropus afer afer
GGAAAGCAGAGCGTGTTCTTAAGCCCCAGAAATCTGCCAGAGCGCTGCCTCTTTAAATATCCCAAATAGTCAAGCTGCTTTTTTAAATAGAAGATATTCTTAAGGATTAATATTTTTCAATAGAAAATGGGGGCTGGAATGCTATTCATCAAAATGTTATCATTGGTTACTATTGAGCAGATAATTATTCATAGCTTTAAGTTTTCTTCTTTGTATATTTCTTTATATGCCAAGATTTATGCCATGAATGTCTTACTCAGTTAGTCAGACAATCTTTTCTTTTTTAAATGTAAGTATCTATATCTATATCTCGGAAGGAAGGTTGGGCAATCTACTTCCATAGTGATACTGCCTCGGAAGCCCAAGGAGGGGTTGCTATGAGTCAAGTCTGACTCGACGGCACATAAAAACAACAACAACAACATATCTATATCAGGAGCTCTGGTGGCATAGTGCCTAAGGTATTTGACTGCTAACCAGAAGGCTGGATGTTCAAATCCACCAGCCACTCCTCAGAAGGAAGACTGGGTAATCTACTACCATAGAGATATCACCTCGAAAACCAAAGGAGGGGTCAGCTTTAGTTTGTGAGGAATTTTCACAAGGATTGAAAGGGGAAAACCTGTCATAAATTGTTCTGTGGAAAGTGATCTTGGAAGAACCATTCTGTGGTCAAATACTTTTGGAGTGATGCACTCCAGCCCCTTATCAGAGATACAAAATGCTCAGTAAGGGCTCTAAACCTTTACTGAGGAAAATGAAACAAAACAAGTAAAATCAAAATTATGTTTAAATTCCTTTAACTCAGTGTTCTATAAACATATTTAACTTTATTTAGGCTACTTTCTGTGTTTTAATATTCCAACAGGATCAATGTTTTCTTTTTGCATTTATTTGAAGGCCTTGGGTCTCAGGAAATTCCTTAGGGACTTGAAACAACCCATATTGTGTTTGTCCTTTCTGTCCTCAGTTGGTAACCAGGTGAAAAGGAGTTAAAGTGAATACTAGATCTTGCTTTGAAGAGAAAAAGAAGTTCTAAAACCTTATAGCTTGGTGTAGGAGAGGAGGTGTCTTAATTGTGGAGGTCAGCCTTATGACCTACATGCAGGGTCTATTGATGTATCAGAACAGCTGGGTGGTCCACCTCTTCACAGTTCATTGATTGACCTCCTATGTCTCTGCTGAGGAGCTTGGTTGCAGCTGTTCAGAGAACCCTCAGCCGGGAGAAGGGCTGTTCTTTTTATCGGCTGGAGGCCACAGATAGATGTATTATGAGTTCATTCCTATGTATGCAGCACTGTTCAAAGTATTCTATGACCACAATCTTGCTGTGATGAGATAATAATCTAGTTGAGGAGATGAAATATTGACATATGAACTCCACTTCTGATTTCAGAAAATATAAGACTATGATCATGTGCTTTGTCACATGATATAGATTCCAATGTTTTCAAACTCACCAGACATTCCTTGGAAGGAAGATTGGGCAATCTACTTCCGTAGAGATACGGCTTCAGAAACCCAAGAAAGGGTTGCTGTGAGTCGGATCCAACTTGACGGCAGTGAGTTTGTTTTTTTTTTTGAGAAAACTATAGGATATAAGTGAGCCTAAATTGATTAGAAAAGACTTCTAGGGTATGGAAAGTAGTGTTAGATAAATGAATAGCATTTAAAAAGATAGAGATGAGAAGTTGGATTCTTTTCTTGTGCCTTCCTTAACAAATTACTACAAAGTTGGTGGCTTAAAACAACAGAATTTACTCTCTCACAGTTCTGGAGGCTATAAGTTAAAAATTAAGGTATTAGCAGGGTCCTACACTCTCTAAAAGCTCTGGTAA
Source organism: Orycteropus afer afer (assembly GCF_000298275.1). Taxonomy (NCBI): domain Eukaryota; kingdom Metazoa; phylum Chordata; class Mammalia; order Tubulidentata; family Orycteropodidae; genus Orycteropus; species Orycteropus afer. The sequence goes on from NW_006921876.1 coordinate 4,373,276, forward strand.
TGAAACCATTCTTGCCTTTTCCAACTCTGGTGGCTCCTGACAATCCTTGGCATCTCTTGGTTTATAGTTTCCTCACTCCAATCTCTGCTGCCATCTGCTTTGTCTGTGTTTCTCTTTGTGTGTCCCTCCTCTTGTTATAAGGATACCAGTCATTGGATTTAGGGTTCACTCTAGTCATCTTAACTTAATTACATCAGCAAAGACACTCTTTCCAAACAAGGTCACATTCTGAGGTTTTGGGTAGACATGAATTTTAAGGGACACTATTCAACCTACTGCAGAGGGGATGGCAATCATGTTGAGGGAACTGGGAAGGGCAGCATTAACAAGCCCCCTTAAGACTCAGGCCACCCTGAAAGGTGCTACACTTAGCAGAATTTCTCAATTAAATGATAGGAATGACTGCACTCTTGCAGCACATTCCCCATGAACTCTAACTTGACTACTCATCATTTTTTCTGCTTGATATGGCTCTTATGGTAAAGTTGCCCATTTGTTGTGTTCAGTGAGGGAGCTCTTGTGGCACAGTAGTTAAAGCATTTGGCTGCAACCCAAAAGGTCAGCAGTTTGAACTCACGACCCACTCCCCAGGAGGAAGATGAGGCAGTCTAGTTCTATAAAGATGAACAGCCTTGGAAACTCTCTGGGGCAGTTCTATTCTATCCTATAGGGTTGCCATGAGTCAAAATTGACTCAACAGAAGTGGGTTTATGTTCAATTATTGGCTTGCTCTGATGCACTGTGAATACATCTTGCCCCTTGGTTAAAGGTATGGCCTCTTTGAAGGCATGAACCATGATGATCTTATTTCTCTGCCATCCCTTCTCTTCCTACTAATTCACTGTCAGCATTTCACACAATGCTCAACATAGAGGATGTATTCACTAAATGCCTGATAACCAATCAGTTGAATTCTGAATAACACCTTTTACTTACAAGTAAATGTATGGCCTCATTATGTCATTGGCCAATGTTAGCATCCCCGTTTCTTTGGGGATAGAACTGGAGGAAGGAGGACCCGTATACACTATCCAAGGTTATACAATCTCAGGTAGTTGTAGTGCCTTATCTAAAACCTAACACTCTTCTAAGGTTTAAGAGCCCTCCCTTGCTTGCTCAATCAGTACAACTATAAGCATTTACTGAACCCCATCTTCAGTCTAGTTGGGGGTTTGTGTGTGTGTGTGGCAGTGGAAAGGGAAGATGGACATGCAAAAAATGATTAGGACATAGTTCCTACCTCCAAGGGGTTTACACTCTAGTGCAGTCTTCTGAGAAACCAGGGTAAGTACTAACAACTATGAAGAACTTGCATACATAGTGGGATACAGGGGACAGAGGAACCAACTCTGTTCCTTCTAGTTGCAAAAGAAAGAAAGTTTAGGATCTTTTGTTGCTCCTGTAAAGCCTCTCTTTCTCTTTGATGCTGAATAGCCTGACAACCACCCCAGGCATTGTTACCTTCTTGTCTTCTGCCCTGGGGCAGTGACTGGCAGGTTCTGCAGCTCCTTGGCAATAACAGAGCACACCCTGTACCTCCAGGCACAGTCCACCAGATGGTGCAAAACAAATGAAACACCATCTCTCTCTTCATGGTTTATCAAGCTTATCAAACCTGAAATTGGACAGCTGATGAGAGGACCTTTTTTCTCTGAGTTTAGCCAGATTGGTATAGAAAAGTATACTCAAAACATGAATAGAAAGTTTGCAGTAGGTTTATCAATTGAAAACTTGTGTATGTGTATATCTGTCTCTGTGTTTTTGTGAAGAGGTCTTATATGTAGGCAAAAGGGAGGGCCTTGCATACATATGATTGCAGGGTCTGGGAGACGTCCTGTCCTCACCCCAAATATCCTTCCACCACCTGGCTCCAAAACTAAAAAAAAAAAAAAAAAAAAAACCTCACTGTTGTAGAGTTGGACCCACTCATTGCGACCGCTCCTTGGGTTTCCCAGGTGATATCACTACGGAAGTAGATTGGCCAACCTTCCTTCTGAAGAGTGGCTGGTGGGTTTGAACTGCCAGCCTTTTGGTTAGCAGTCAAATGCCTTAGGCACTAGTAATAATAATGCCTCATTTATTTCAATCTTTGAAATATATATTATTTCATTTGAATTTCATAATAACTTTCTTTCTTTTGCAACCTAGAAGGAACAGAGTTGGTCCTCTGTCCCCTGTATGCCACTATGTATGCAAGTTCTTCATAGTTGTTAGTACTTACCCTGGTTCCTCAGAAGACTGCACTAGAGTGTAAACCCCTTGGGGGTAGGAACTATGTCCTAATCATAAGTGAGTAAGTGATGATGTTATATTCATTTTATAGATGAGGATACTGAAAATCAGAGACAGTAAGAGCGCTTCCCAAGGTTACACACTTGGTAAATGATAGAGTTGCTAGATCAATTGGAGAGCTTCAGAGGTCAAATCCTGTGTTCTTTTTCACTGCTCTAGGCTGAATTAACTCTATAAATTGTTAGGATCCACTTTCTTAAAAAGCAGATTATGAGAGGGGGCTAAGTTCTTGATAGAGGAAAGACTAGGGATCCAGAAGGAAAATGTGCTTCTCTAATTTTTTACTGAGCACTTCTGGTGTGTTTGTGTGTCTGTGTGTGCATGAGTGTATGTGTGTATGTGAGGGAAAGAGAGAAGAAAAGAGGCATTTGTGTACCTGTGTTCACACCCTGAATATTACCTTACCTGGATACCATTTTATTCTACTTGGTTGTATTTGATTCCTGTTGTAGCAGTGAAATATATTAGAAAACCAAATCCTAAACAAGAAATAATAGAAAACAGATGAAAATTCTTTCATTGTTAAATCATGGGTGTACCAATACCCCAATATGGTATAGTGTCAGACCCAGGAAACATGGTTTCCATGCTTTTTCCATTTTTCTCCTCTGAATTGCTTATTTACTTCCCTTTTGGCATCTCATTGCAAAGATCCCCTCAATAGCAGCCCTCAAAGCCTGCCAGGTGACCAGCGGATCCCCTAGAATCATCTGTGTTAAATATATTAGTGAATGGTAATGACTTAATAGGCTGCTCCTTCTCAGTAACACAGTGTCTCTTTCTTTTTCATATAAAGTTGGTGATTAGTTTTTCAGTTTTTTAAAGAATGATAATGGAATCTGGATCAGATTGCATTATATCTGTAGATTGCTTTAATTAGTATTGACATTTTCACAATGTTAATTCTTTCTATCTATGAGGTTGGTATAGTCTTTCATTTATGTAAGTCTTTTTTGGTTTCCTGTAATAGTGTTTTGTGTTTTCTTTGTATAGATACTTTGTCTCTCTTGTTATATATATTTTTTCCAATGTACTTCATCTTTTGGGTGGCTATTGTAAATGATACAATTTGTCTGATGTACTTGTCAGAGTTCTCTTCATTAGTGTAAATAAATCTGACTGGATTTTGTATGTTGATTTTGTACCCTGCTACTTTGCTGAAATTTTCAAATAGCCCCAGTAATTTTCTTGCTGGGTCTTTGAGATTTTCTGTGTATAGGATCATATCATCTGCAAACAGAGATAGCTTTACTACTTCTATGCAAATTTGGATACTTTTTATTTCCTTTTATTGCCTTATTGCTCTGGCTAGTACTTCCAATAGAATATTGAAAGGAGTGGTGATAAAGGCATTCTTGTCTGGGTGATCAACACAGTGGCATTGAGGAAGAGGAAGACATAGAGAGGTTCATGAGAAGTACAGAAAACAAAGATGAACCCTTTTTAACATATAGTACTGCATTGTCAGTGAAGGCAAACACTGATGTATAGGTGGATAGATGTGTGATGGGAGAGCGGAAGAAAGGGGATTAAAATCCAGGAACCTGAACAGAGGAGCAGTCAGCCGTAGGGATCCAGGTGAGGATAGAGAACCCAGGAAAGCCCAAAGCAGCAGGACGGGAGAGCGGGAGAAAGGGGATTAAAAGCCAGGAACCTGGACAGAGGAGCAGTCAGCCACAGGGATCCAGGTAAGGAGAATGAACACAGGCACGCCCGAAGCAGCAGGGTGGGAGAGTGGGAGAAAGGGGATTAAAAGGCCCAGGAACCCACACAGAGGAGCAGTCAGCTGCAGGGTTCCAGGTGAGGAGAGGGAACCCAGGCATGCCCAAAGCAGCAGGATGGGAGAGCAAGAGAAAGGTGATTAAAAGCCAGAAACCTGGACAGAGAAACAGTCAGCTGCAGGGACCCAGGTAAGGGTGGTACGAGAGATTTCCAACAGGGAGACAAATTTGTCTTTCACTTTGTCCTACCATGGTGACGTGTTGATGTGAGTTTTGAGGCTGAGCCACTGGTGTTTCTAACCCAGCGGGATGCACATGGTGCACAGGTATCAGCCCAACTTACAGACTGAGACAGACTAGGAAGAAAGAAGAGGCCATCCACTTCTCAAAGAATTGGCCAGGGAAAACC
>NW_006921876.1:4380283-4381820 GCF_000298275.1 Orycteropus afer afer
AAGAGGGGGAGGCCTTCAATGAGATGGATTGACACAGTGACTGCAATGCAATGATAGGTTCAAGTATAGCAGGCATCATGGAGCTGGCGCGGGATCAGGCAGTGGTTCGTTCTGCTGTGCATGGGGTCGCTATGAGTCGGAAACGACTCAACGGCACCTAACATAACACGTAACATAAAATGTGTGGATAGGCTAAATTATTAGGTATGCCTATGCAGGTTGTGTATGTGTGTGCCCATAACCATGTATAGGGTTGGCAGACAATTTTTCTACCAGTGCATTGCTATGTTCTGTAATAATTTCTGCGTATATAGTAAAGCTGACCATGGACAAGGTTGTAGTCACTTCTTGTTCACAGCCAGCTACCCAGAGGGAACGAATAGTTGAACCTGTGGGCTTGGGACCATGGTCGCAAGGGACATCAAGCTCAATTGGCATAACATACTATACAAAACATTGTTCCACCTCCTACTTTGGTGAGTAGTGACTGGGATCTTAAAAGCTTGCAAGCAGCCATCTAGATGCAACAATGGATCTTTCCTTGTCCAGGACAAAGAAGAATGAAGAAAACCAAAGACTCATGGAAACAATTAATGCAAGTGAATGGTACACCATTCGATCCTCAGCCTATATGACTATGAGACCGGAAGAACTAGATGGTGACTAGTTACCACTGCCAACCACTTGGAGGGAGATCTATGTTGGAGATCCTGGACAGAGTCAGGGAACAATGTGGAACAAAACTTCAAATCATAAAAAAAAAAAGAGACCAGGTTTGCTGGTTTGATAGAGCCTCATGGAACCCCTGAGACTGTGGCCCGTAGCTGCCCTTCAGGTCTGGAATTGGCTTCCAGCCAAACAAAAGACAGGCATATGAGCTGAACATTTACATTAGGTAGATACACTCCTCGGAGAGATCAATCATGGGAGAATAGAAGGGCAGTGTATGCACAGGGAGACAGCTTGGGGGGGCAGGAGTGCATGGCAGGGAAGGACACAGGGAAGAGGTATCCATTGGGGAGGAAGTGGAAGGGGAGTTATTGCATTGTGAGAAATTGCAGTCAATGTTATGAGACAAAGTGTATGTGAGTTGCTATATGGAAAGTGAATTTGCTCTGTAAGCTTTCACCTAAATCACAATAAAAATTAAAAAAAAAAAAAAAAGAAGAAGAAAGAAAGAAAAAGAAAAAAAAAGGCGTTCTTGTCTGGTACCCATTCACAAGTGGAATAATTTCAGTCTCATTCCATTGAGAATAATGTTGGTTGTTGGTTATGTATATATGCCCTGATGTTGAATTTTGTTAAATGTCTTTTCTGCATTGATTGATATGATCATATGGTGGTTTTCCTTTGTTTCATTTATGTGGTGGATTACATTGACAGTTTTTCTAATGTTGAACCATCCATATGTAGCTGGTATGAATCTCACTTGGTCATGATTTTTGTTGTTGTAGTCTCTTGGGCAGGATTTTGTTGAAAATTTTTGTGTCTCTGCTCATGAGGAATATTATTCTATAATTTTTTTTTTTTTTTTTTT
>NW_006921876.1:4381921-4386142 GCF_000298275.1 Orycteropus afer afer
TTTTTTTTTTTTTTAATAACCTATTCAATTTCTTAGGAGCTCTGTTAGCATAGTGTTCAAGGCACTTGACTGCTAACCAGATGGCTGGTGGTTCAAACCCATCAGCCACTCCTCAGAAGAAAGGTTGGGACTTCTGTAGTGATACTGCCTTGGGAACCAAAGGAAGGGTCATTATGGGTTGGTCTGACTCGATGGCACATAACAACAACAACAACATTCAATTTCTTCTTTCATTATGGGTCTTTTCAAATTTTCTACCTCAGTCTACATTATTTTAGATAGCTAGTATATTTCTAGAAATATCTGTTTCTTCTAGGTTTTCAAATTTGCTGGAGTACAGCTCTTCATAGTGTGTTGATATTATCCTTTTTATTTTGGTTGATTCTCTTGAAGTTGCCCTTTTCATTCCTTATTTGTGTTATTTGCATCTTCTCTTTCTTTTCCTTTGTTAGAATGCCAGTGGTTTGTTGATTTTTATTAATGTCTTCAAAGAACCAACTTCCAGTCTTATTGATTCTAAACTTTTTCTGTTTTCTGCTTCATTTGTTTCTCTTAAAATCTTTATTAGTTAGTTTATTTTGGTGACTTTAGATTTATTTTGCTCTTTCTCTAATTGTTGGAGATATTTGAGTAAGGTATTAACTTATTGCTCTTTCTTCTCTTATGATGTGTGCATTTATTGGTATAAATTGTCCTGTGAGCACTGACTTTGCTGTGACCCAAAGATTTTATTATGTTTTATTTTCATTCTGATCTGATTCAAGGCCTATTTTAACTTCATTTTAAGCAGAATATTATCAGGTTCCAGGTATTATTTTTTTCCTTGATCTTCCTATTGTTGACTTCTAACTTTATAATCTTGTGATCTGAGAAGGTACTTTACAGTATTTCTGTGTTTTTAAATTTACTAAGGTTTGCTTTGTGGCCTAACATATGGTCTATTCTGGAGAATGTTCCATGTTCTCTGGAAAAGACACTCCATTGTGTTGTTTTTGGGTGAAGTGTTCTGTATATGCCTATAAGGTCAGGTTTGTTGATTGTATTGTTTAGCTTTTCTGTGTCTTGAGTTTCTTTCTAGTTGTTCTATCCATCATTAAAAGTGGTGTATTAATGAATCCTGCTATTACTGTGGAGTTGTCCAACTCTGTTTTCAATTCTATTAAATCAAATACAGTTTGATATATGTATTTTAGGGTTCTTTCATTGGGTGCATAAATATTTATTATGGTTATGTCTTCTTGTTTGACTGACCTTTGAATCATTACATAATGTCCTTCAATTTCTCTTATGGTAGTTTTTGCCTTAAACCATATTTTACCAGAAATCAATATTGCCATTCCTGCTCTTGCTTGATTGCCATTTACTTGATATATATTTTTTCAATATTTGATTTTTAGTCTTTTTTGTGTTTATGCCCAAGGTGTCTCTTGTAGACAATATGTTGATGGGTCATTCTTATTTTTCCTGCTACCCTTGTCTCTTGATTGGTGTATTCAATCCAATTGCATTCAGTGCAATTATTGAAAAGTATGAATTTATTGCTGTCATTTTGTTATGTATTATTTTTTGTGGTGCCACTGATTTCTCTGTTCCATATAATTTTCTGTGCTGAGCTGATTTGCTTTATGGATTTTCTCATCATTTCCTTGGTTACTGTTGTTATAGTATTTGCTGAATATTTGTGCCCTCCTATTTTCTATTTTGAAACAAAGGTTTTTATTAATTTTCTTAAAGTCACCCTTTAATTTATTATTTTCTTCCCAAGTTTAAAACAATCCATTCTATCTTGAAATCAACTTTACTTCTTCTTCATTTGGAAGTTCTATAACTACATTGTTAATTCCCTCTTTTTGCTTTGTAGTTGTCCTCTTTCAAATTGATGTCTCTTGTTCTGTTTTCAGTCTTGTAGGTTCATTTTATTTTGGATACTTCAGTATCTGGGATGATTCCTGGGCGATGTTTTTATGTGTGTTAATTACAGGTTGTTGTCTGCTGTTGCTAGTTCTCAGTCTGAAGTACTCCTCTTAGCATCAGTTATAAAGGTGGTATCTTTTTAACAAATTTCCTTACTTTCTGTTTACCTGGAAATGTCCTAATTTTGCCATCATATTTGAGAGACAGTTTTGCTGGGTATATAATTCTTGCGTGGCAATTTTTTTTTCTTTTAGAGTTTTCTACATGCCATCTGTGGTGGTTAAGTTTGTGTGTCAACTTGGCTGGGCCTGGTTGAGTGGCTGTGCGGCTGGATGTAGTATTCCTCCTGATGAGACTGGCAATCAACCCCATGGTGGAATCTACTGTGAGCATCTGAGTAGCTGTCTTTGGGTATGTGGTCTGCTTCCTGTATATAAGTAACAGCTTTGGGAATGGTCTCTAGCCTATGGCACGCTTGAACCCTGCCTGTAGCCATGTCATTCAGCAGTCTGCCATGCTCTGCTGACCTTGGGACTTTCAATGGACTTGAATTAATGGCCTGTCATGTGGTTTGGTAACATTTCTTGACCTTGGGCTTGTTAGCCTCAGCAACCAGTAGCTGCCTGAGTGAACAGATGCTTCTAGCTTCAGTGGGCCAGGAGCAGGAGGCAGAGCTGAAGCCCAAGGTTGAGGGGATTTCACCCAGTCCCTAGAACCTGGCACTGGGAACTCAGACTTGTAACCTCCCAAACTGTAAGAGAATAAACTCTTGTTTGTTAAGGCCATGCCATTTGTGGTATATTCTTTTCAGGGCAGCACTAGGTAACCAGAAAATCATCACATTCCTTCTCGCCTGCTTGATTTCTGCTGAGAAATTAGATCTTAATCTTATTGGTTGGTCCTTGCAGGTAACTTTTACTTTTTTCCCAAGCTGCTTTCAGGATTCTTTCTTTGTCTTTGGTTTGGAAAGATTGATTATAATATGTCTTGTTGATTTTCTTTTGAGAGCTATCATGTTTTGAATTCATCAAACTTTTCAATGCATATGTTTCCATCCTTCATTATATTGGGATAGATCTCTTGGAAGAAATCTTTGACAATTTTCTCTGTGGTTTTATTTGTCTCTTCCTGTTCTGGAATTCCAATCATATTAATCTTAATAGATAATACATTGAAAGGGAAAAGGAGTAGAAATGAATCAATGGAAGACAGAATTAGCAAGATTGAAGGCAAATTTCTCAATGTGACATTGTTAGAGGAGCAATCAGAAAAAATTGAAAAAAAAAAGAATGAAAATAAATGAAGAAATCCTAAGAGTTATCTGGGACAACAGAAAGAGTAATAACATGTGTGACTTGAATTCCAATCTTCCTTTATTTCTAAATTCTTCATTTATTTTCATTCATTTTTTTTTCTGATTGCTCCTCTAACAAAGTTATATTGAGAAATTTGCCTTCCATCTTGCTAATTCTATCTTCCATTGATTCATTTCTACTCCTCTGCCCTTTCAGTGTATTATTTATTAAGCTTAATATTAATTTTCTGGATTTATTTCACTGTTTTCATATGCTTTCTAATTTTTCATTTATTATTTTTCTTCTTCTGAAAGGGCAAAGCTTCATTTTACTTTTTTCCTTTTCCCCTCTCCTCCCCTCCCACCCCTGATAACCAACAAAGAAAGTTCCTTCCATTCATAAATCTTTCCTTGACTTTTTATAATAATGAACTAATACAAGATTTGTTCTTCTGTGACTGATTTATTTCACTTAGCATAATGTCCTCCAAGTTCATCCATGTTATGTGGTGCTTGGTGGAGTTTACATTATTCTTTAGTGTTGCATAGTATTCCATTCTATATGTGTACCATAGTTTGCTTATCCATGCTTCTGTTGATTGGCACCTAGGTTGTTTCCATCTTTTTGCTATTGTAACTAGTGCTGCGATGAACATGGATGTGCATGTATTTGTTCTTTCCTGGCTCTCACTTCTTTAGTATATATACCTAGTAATGGGATTGCTGAATCAAATGGTATTTCTAATTCCAGACTTTTAAGGAATCACCATACTACTTTCCACATTGGTTGTATCATTTTATAGTCCCAGTAGCCGTGTATGAGTGTCCCAATCTCTCCACATTCTTGCCAGCATTTGTTATTTTCTGTCTTGTTGAACTCTGCTATTAGTTCAGGGGCAAGATTTTATCTCATTGATGTTTTGATTTGCATCTCTCTAATGGCTAATGGGAGCTCTGGTAGCATAGTGGCTAAGACACTTGCCTGCTAACCAGACGGCTGGTGGTTCAAACCC
>NW_006921876.1:4387140-4393320 GCF_000298275.1 Orycteropus afer afer
TTTCTTCTTCTTCAATAGTGCTTTGTTTATCCAAGGTTTCTTTCCATTCCATATAAAATTAGTGATTGTTTTTCCATATTTTTAAAGAATGTTGATGGGATCTGTATTGGGATTGCATTGAATATACAGATTGCTTTGGGTAATATTGACATTTTCACAATGTACAATCTTCCTATCCATGAGCATGGTATTTTCTTCCATTTATGTAGATCTCTTATAGTTTCTTGAAGTAGTGTTTTACTGTTTTCTTTCTACAGTTCTTTTGTGTTCCTGGTAAGATTTATTCCAAAGTATTTTATTTTTTTTGATAGCTATTGTAAATAGTATTGCTTTCTTTATTTCCTTTCACCAATCTCTTTGCTGATGAAGTGAAATCCAGCTGATTTTGTATGTTGATCTTATATCTTGCCATTCTGCTAAATCTCTCAATTAGTTTCAGTGTTTTCTGGTTGAGTCTCTTGGGTTTCCTATGTATAGGATAATATCATACTTCTTCCTTACCAATCTGGTTGCCTTTGATTTCTCTTGCTTGCTTTATTGTCTTGGCTAGGACTTCCAATACAATGTTGAATAGGAATGGTAATAGGGGCATCCTTGTTTGGATCCGGTTCACAGGATGAAAGGTTTCAGTGTCTTCATTGAGAATAATGTTGGCTGTTGGTTTTGCATATATGCCCTTTATTAAGTTGAGGAATGCCCCTTCTATTCCTATATTGCTGACAGTTTTTATCAGGAATGGGTGTTAGATTTTATCAACTGCTGTTTCTGCTTCAATTGATATGATCATGTGGTTCTTTTCCTTTGATTTATCTATGTGGTGGATGATATTGATTGTTCTAATGTTGAACTGTCCTTGCATACCTGGTATGAACCCCACTTTGACATATGTATTATTTTTTTCGTATGTTGGAGTCTATTGGCTAGCATTTTATTGAAGATTTTTGCATCTATATTCATTAGGGTATTTTGGTCTCTAGTTTTCCTTTTTAGTGATGTCTTTGCCTGATTTTGGTATCAAGGTTATATTTGTTTCATAAAATGAATTTGGGAAGATTCCATCCTTTTCTGTGTTCTAGAATAGTTTGAGTAGGTTTTGTGTTAGTTCTTCTCTGAATGTTTGGTAGAATTCTCCAGTGAAACTGTCTGGACCAGGGCATTTTTTTCTTGTTTTTGTTGGTGATTTTTTTAATGACCTGTTCAATATCTTCTTTTTTTATGGGTCTGTTCAAATTTTCTATTTCAGTCTGTGTTAGTTTAGGTAAGTAGTATGTTCCTAGAAATCTGTGCATTTCTTCTAGATTTTCAAATTTGTTGGAGGACAGTTCTTCATTGTGTTGTGCTATTATCCTTTTTATTTCAGTTGTTTGTGTTGTGATGTTACCCAATTCATTTCTCATTTATGTTATTTGTATTCTTTCCCTGTTTTCCTTTGTTAAATTTGCCAGTGGTTTGGCAATTTTATTAATCTTTTCAAAAAACCAACTGCTAGTCTTTTTGATTTTTTCCATTGTCTATTTTCTGTTTCATTTATTCCTGTTTGAATCTTTATTATTTCTTTTCTCTGGTGACTGTAGGTTTTTTTTTTTTTCCTTTCTTTCTGTTCTTTGTCTAATTGTTGGAGATGTTGGTTTAAGGTGTTGATTTTGGCTCTTTTTTCTTTTTTGATGTGTGCCTTTATAGCTATAAATTGGCCTTTGATCACTTCTTTTGCTATGTCCCCAAAATTTTGGTATGTTGCATTTTCATTCTCATTTGATTCCAGGAATTTTTAAATTTCATTTTTTATTTCTTCAATTACTCAGTCATTCTTAAGGAGGGTGTTTTTCAGGTTCCATGTGTTTGCTCTCTTTCCATTGATTTTCCTATTGTTGATTTCTAACTTTATAGCATTGTGATTTGAAAAGATGCTATTCAGTATTTCAATGTTTTTCAATTTATGAAGGCTTGCCTTGTGGCCTAACATATGGTCTATCTTGTAGAATGTACCATTCTACAATATATATTGTTGCTGTTGTTGTTGTTGTCATTAATGTGCCATTGAGTCAGACCTGACTCATAGTGATCCCTTCTTGGGTTTCTGAGGCAGTATCACTACAGAAGTAAATTGCCCCATCTTCCTTCCGAGGAGTGGCTGGTGGGTTTGAACCACTAGCCTTCTGGTTAGCAGTCAAGTACCTTAGGCACTATGCTATGTTGTGGGTGAAGTGCTCTGTAGATGTCTATAAGGTCAAGTTGATGGACTGTATTATGTAGTTCTTCTGGGTCTTTTTTGAGTTTATTTCCAGTTGTTGTATATTTCATTGAAAGTGGTATATTAAAGTCTCCTACTATGACTGTGGAATCATCTATTTGTCTTTTCAATTCTGTTAAAGTCTGATTTATGTATTTTGGGGCTCTTTCATTAGGTGCATAGATACTTATTATGGTTATGTCGTCTTGTTCAATTGATCCTTTAATCATTATATTATTTCCTTGTTTATCTCTTATGGTGGTTTTTGTCTTAAAGTCAATTATATCAGAAATTAATATTACCATTCCACCATTCCTACTCTTTTTTGATTGCCATTTGCTTGATATATCTTTTTCCAGCCTTTGATTTGTAGTCTATTTTTGTCTTTGTCTCTAAAGTGTCTCTTTTAGATAGCATATTGATGGGTTATTTTTCTTATCCAGTCTGCAACTCTCTGTCTCTTGAGTGGTGCATTTAATCCAGTGATATTCAGTGTAATTATTGACAAGTATGAATCGGTTGCTCTCATTTTATTATGTGTTTTTTCATGATGTTCCTGGTTTCTTTTTTCCATCTAATTTTCTGTGCTGAGCTTATTATGTTTATGCATAGTGTTATCATTTCCTTTGTTGCTATTGTTTTTTGTTGTTGTTTTTGTTATGTGCTGTCGAGTTGGCCCCGACTCATAGCGACCCCTCCTTGGGTTTCTGAAGTGGTATCACTACACAAATAGATTGGCCAACTTTCCTTCCGAGGAGTGGCTGGTAGGTTTGAACCACCAGCATTCTGTTTCACAGTCAAGTGCCTTAGGTACTATGGTATTGTTTTAGTATTTGGTATATATTTGTGCTTGTCCTCTTTTTTATTGTGATGTAAAGATTTATCACTTTTCTTTGAGGTTATCCTGTGATTTATGACTTTTTTCCCAAGGTTAGAACAGTGAGTTCTATCTTGCAATTGTCTTAACTTCCTCACCATTTAGAAGTTCTGTAACTACACTATTTTTTCCCTCTTTTTGTTTTATAGTCATCATTTGCCAATTGATGTCTCTGGTTCCTGTTTACAATCTTCTAAGCTTATTTTACTTTGGATACTTCCATAACTGGGTTGGTTTCTGGGTTATGTCATTGTGTGTGCTAATGGTCAGTAGTTGTTTGCTGTTGTTGGTTTTCTGTCCAAAAGACTCCGTTTAGCATCTCTTATAAGATTGGTCTGGTTTTAACCAATTCATTTAACTTCTGCTTATCTGGAAGTCTCCTAATTTCACCATTATATTTGAGGGAAAACAACAACTACAACATATAATTCTTGGTTGGAAATTTTTTTCTTTCAGTGTTTTGTATATACCATCCCACTGTCTTGCCTGCATGGTTTCTGCTGAGAAATCAGAGCTTAGTCTTATTGGCTTCCCTTTGTAGGTAACTTTAAATTTTCTATATGCTGCTTTCAGGATTCTTTCTTTGTCTTTGGTTTTGATGAGTTTGATGCTGATATGTCTTGGTGATTTTCTTTTGGGCTGTATCCTGTTTGGGGTTCATTGGACTTCCTGAATAGATATATTCTTGTCTTTCATCATATCAGGTCAATTCTCTTTCAACAAATCTTTGACAGTTTTTTCTGTGTTGTATTTGTTCCTTCCTGTTCTGGAATTCTGATTATACATAGATTATTCCTCCTGATGGTATTCTACATGAATCTTAGGTTTTCTTCTTCTTCTTTTTTTTTTTTAATTTTTTTCTGATTGATCTATTTCCAAAGAATTATTGAGGTATTTGGCTTCAGTGTTCATAATTCTGTCTTCCATTGATTTAATTCTACTCCTTTGCCTGTTCAAAGTGTTATCTATTTCTGAAAATTTAGTATTAACCTTCTGGCTTTCTATCTGTAGATTTTATATCATTTCTAATTTTTCATTTATCTTGTCATTTTGTTCTTGTATTGTCTTCTGAAATAGTTTTAAGGTTTTGTCTGTGTTTTCCTTAATTTTTTCAGTGTTTTCCTTGCTCTGTCTGTCAATCCATTGAAGGCAACTCAATATAATCCTTTTGAATTCCTTGCCAGGGAGTTCCATTGCTGCTTCTTCCTCATGGGTGTGTTCTGGGTCTGTATCCTGATCCTTTGTTTCTACTGCTTTGTCTTATTTCTTTGTGTGGACTGTGATTGTTTGTTGTCTCTGAAACATTGTGACATTGTTTTATTTATATTTCATTGGCGATTGGTTGTATATTGGAGTGATCCACCCAAGATTTTTGTTTTCTTTCTTTTTCTTTGTTTGGATTTATCTGAGTAAGCAGGGTTATATGCTCCTCTATTTGCTAATTGGCAGCACTTACACATTAACCTGTCTCTTGGTAGGTGTGATAGAGAATGGGAGTCAGTGCACAGATTTCTGTTAGCCATTTGTAAAGAGCAGTTAAGGGTGAGCCAGGATCTCATTGGCTATTGTGTATCATTGGCTAGTTGGTGCAGAAGCAAGTAGTGGCCCTCACTCAGTAGGTGGGGCTGCAGGAGGTGTGGGTATGGTTGGGTAGTATGGACATAGTTGCTGTCTTCCACTCAGTTAGACAAAAACAACAACCAAAACACCACCAAAATAGTAAAAGTGAGGACAAAAACACACCACATAAACACACAGTAACAGTTACCAAAAAGAGAAAGAAAAAAAAAATGAGGAAAAGCAATTAATGAGATGAAATATTTTTTAAAAATACTTTAAAAAGACAAACGAAATAGAAAAAGATAAAAAGAAACAAACAAACAAACAATCCACAATATCTGGGGAGGGAAGAATAACAGAAAAGAGCTATAGTAAGAGAACAATGAGGAAAATAAACGGAAAAAATGCAAAAAGAAAAACAAGAATGGGAAGAACCACAAGAAAGAAAAAATGAGAACCAAGAAAATGGAAGAGAAAAAAAAACCTCAATACTAGAATCTGGCAAGGGAAAAAGAAAAGAAAAATAGAAAGGAAGAAAAAAAAATTAAAAACAACCAAAAAAGAAAAAATAAAACAGAAAACAAATTGGGGGGTGGAGGTGAGGATGGAGCAGGGCACCCAGGCTCTGTCAGAGTATACATACTGGGATGGAATTCCTCCTGGCCAAGAATGTAGGTGGAGGTGAGGGATCACTATGCCTCTTCACCAAGAGGGTGTGGGATATAAGAGTAAGGGGAATATTGCACTTTTCATGTTGTCAGACTCTGGTACATCTGTGCTGTCCTCAGCAAGTGGTGCCTATTCTTAGGTCCCTGGAATTGGAATGAGAATAATATTGCTTTAAATATCCAAAATGGCCACCACTTGAAAACATTCAAGATGGCTGTAATCTCTGGATAGCCAAAAGTCCACAGTTCAGTTTATCTCTTTCATTGTTGTTTCCCTTTTTAGTCATCAGTCATCAGTGCTGTCATCCAAGCTGCCTTTGGTGAGCAGGGCTGATTTTTAGGTTAATTCTCAGGTCCTAACAGAATTTTGAAATATTCAAACTGTCAGGGTCATCAGGATAGCTGATAGTCAACAGCTCCATTTGTCTCCACATTCACTGTTTTCATTTAGGTTCTTTTACTAATTGATGTTTAATCCATTTCTGTACCTTTCCTTTCAAAGTTCAGGGCTCCAGTATTATCTACTGTATCTGTGTCAACTGGTTTCTCTTTTCTTTGTGGAAGAGGGTCTGTGTAGCTTGCCTGCCTATTCAGCTGTCTTACTAAAAGTCTAATTTTTCATTTATTTTGCAAGTTTGTTCTTGTATTGTTTTCCTGAATTGTTCTCGAGGTTTTTTTGTTTGTTTGTTTGTTTTTGTTTTTAGTACCTATAAAGAGCTTGGAAGCAGCAAGCTATTTGACATAGGCTCTTTTTATTACTATTATTATTTTATTTATTGTGATTTGGGTGAAGATTTACAGAGCAAATTCACTTTCCATACAGCAGTTCACATGTACTTTGTCTC
>NW_006921876.1:4397050-4401854 GCF_000298275.1 Orycteropus afer afer
TGAAAGCCCCTGAATGCTGGGCTCAACTCTGCCTCTTGCTCCTGGCCCACTGATGCTAGAGGCATCTCTTCACTCAGGCAGCTATTTGCTGCTGAGGCTAACAAGCCTAAGACTGACAAATAAAATGGCATAGTCTTGATGTTACCAAACCACAGGGCAGGTCATTAATTCAAGTTCATTGAAAGCCCCAAGTTTGGCAGAGCATGGAAGGCTGCTAAACAACAACACGGCTACATACAGGGTTCAAGTGTGCCATAAGCTAGTGACCACTCTCAAATCTGTTTCTTATATACAGGAAGCAGACCACATCCCAAAGGCAGCTAATCAGCTGCTTGTGGTAGATCCCACCATGGAGTTGATTGCCAGTCTCATCATGGGGAATAACTACCACCAGCTGCCCAGCCACTCAACCAGCCCAGCCAAGTTGACACACAGACTTAACCACCACAAATTTTATCTGAATTTTTCTTGATTTTGTCAGTGTTTTCCTTGATCTGTCTCTCAATCCATTGAAGGTACCTAAATACAATTTTTTTGAATTCCTTTTTAGGGTACTTCCAATGCATTTCTTTCCTAGGGAGGTTTTCTGTCTCTGTATTTTAGTCCCTTGTTTTACTAATTTATCTTGCTTCTTTGTGTGAATTGGGATGCTTTTAAGACATTGTGATGTTGTTGTATTTGTAATTAATTGGTTTTAGTATGTTTGACCCAGTCATTTGTTGATTTTGCTTTATTTTGTTTTGATATATCCATGCAAATAGGGTTGGTATGCTACCCTCTTCATTAGTTTCACAGCACTTAGTTATTCACCACCTGTCTTCTGTTGGATGTGATACAGGATGAGAATGTGTGTGTAGTTCTCTGCTGTTCATGTAGAACAGTTGAGGGCAGGTTGAGCAAATACTGCCTGCCATCTATTGCTGTTTCATTGGTGCAAAAGCAGGTGGTCTTCCTCACTCAGTGGGTTGAGGTGCAGGAAGCTTGTAGGTGATCGGGTCATGAGAGCATCATTTCTGACTCATACTAGGTGGGACAAAGAAACACAAAAAACAAAAACATAAAACTAAATAAAACAAAAACAAGAGAACAAAAATACTAATAGCACAACAAAATTGAAAATATAAAGTATAAGAATGGAAAGAAAGAATAGAAACAAGAGAAAAAACAAATACCACCAATCTACAAAAGAGCAGAAACTATATGAAAAGAAAAAGAGGGGGAAAAAAAAAACGAAAGGAAGAAGACAGAGAAAAATGAACAAGAACAAAAAAGAAGCCAAGAGAAAGAAAATAATGAAGTAGTAAGAACAATGCAAAAAGAAAAATAAGAGATGTGAAAAGCTGAAAGAGAAAAAGATGGAAAAAAAGGAATAATAGATGGAACAAGGAAGAAGAAGAGGAAGGAAAAAAAAAAAAAAACTAAACCAACCCAAAACCAGAGAATGAAAAGAAAATGAAATAAAGAGTAAAAAAAGGAGAAAACTGGAGAGCAGCACACTTGGGCAGTGTTCTTGTAGGTTGAGTAAGTAGAAGGGAACAAGACACTTGGTTCTAGACAGAGTCCTTGCTGATGCAAAAGGCATCTTGGGACAGGGCTCCTGGTCCCAGAAGGAGTTTTTGCTGGCCCAGAAGGTGTTTAGGGGCAGGGTGTTTAGAGCTAGATAAAGTTCCTGCCCACCCAGAAGGTAGCTGGGAACAGGGTTCCTGGTCCCAGAACGAGTTCCAGCTAGCCCAAAAGGTGGCTGGGACTAGGTTGGCTGGTCCCATAAGAAATGCCTGTCATTCCATAAGGTGGCTGGGAGCAGTGCTGCTGGTCCTGGAACTAGTTCCTGCTTGCCCAGAAGGCAACAGAGGGCAAGGCATCTGATTAGAATTCCTACCAGCTCAGAAGGTGTTTGGGGGCAGGATGCCTGGACTCTGAAAAAGTTCTTGCTGGCCCATAGGTTGGCTGGGAACAGAATGCCTGGTTCCAGAAGGAATGATTGTTGTCCCAAAAGGTGGCTGGGGCTAGGGAACCTCATCCCAGAAATTTCTGCCATCCCAGAAGGTTTCTGGGTATAGGGCACCTGATCCCAGAAGAAATTTCTGCTGTCCCAAAAGGCAGCTGGCAGCAGGGTGCCTTGTTCCTGGACCATTTCCTGCCTGTCTAGAAGGCAACTGGAGAATTTCTGATAGTTTAGAAGGTGGATAGTTGTGGGGGATGGCTACAACCCTGGTCACCAAGAGTGTGTGGGCAATGAGAAGAAAAAGTGTAATATTGCACATTTCTGGTCACCAGCCACCAGTGTGTGTGTGCCCATGCAGTTCTCATTATCTCATTATCAGGTTGCTTCCTCAGTTGGATCACTGCATACAAAAATTCAATCTGGCCATTTGTCTCCTTGTTCACTGTTTTCATTCAGTTTCTTGTACTAGTTTGTATTTGATCCACTTCTTTATCTTTCCCTTTGAAGCTCAGGTTTCTAGGATTATCATCTGTATCTGTTCATTTGGTTTCTTGCTTCTTTGTTGCAGAGGGTATGGGTAGCTTGTTTGCCTGTTCTGCCATCTTGCCAGAACTACCAAAATCTCCTTATCTGTGATTCATTTTGAGTTGAAGTTTGTATATGGTGCTAAGTATGGGTGCAGAATCATTCTTTTGTCTGTGGATATCCAGTAGTCATAGCACTATTTGTTGAGAAGTCTATTATTTCCTCATTAAATTGTTATCAATCCCTTCCTGAAAATCAGTTGACCATAAATGTAAAACTTTATTTTTTGTACTCTCAATTTTATCCTAGTTATCTGTATAACTTAAGGGTTTCACTGACCAATTCTTTGAGAAATGCATGACCCCTTCCTTCTTCCAAGTCTGTCTTAGTCTAGAAACTACATTTGCTAATGTCATACAACTCAAAATGGGAAGTAACAGCTACAAAATATCCATCAATAATCAGAACGTGGAATGTACAAAATATGAATCTAGGAAAATTGAAATTGCCAAAAAGGAAATGGAATGCATAAAGTTCGATATCCTACGCATTGTTATTGTTGTTGTTAAGTGCTGTCGAGCCATCTCAGACTAATAGTGACCCTATGTACAGCAGAACGAAACACTGCCCAGACCTGCACCAGCTCCACTATGTGTGCTATACTTGAGCCTATCATTGCAGCCACCGTGTCAATCTATCTCTTTGAGAGCCTTCCCCTCTTTCATCGACCCTCCACCTTACCAAGCATGATATCCTTCTCCAGGGAACAGTTCTTTCTTACAACATGACAAAAGTAGGTGAGATGAAGTCTGGCCATTGTCATTTCAAAGGAGCATTCCAGCTGCACTTCTTCCAGGACAGATTTGTTAGTTCTTTTAGAAGTCCATTGTACTTTCAGAATTCTTCACCAGTACAACAACTCAAAAGCTTCGACTCTTCTTCAGTCTTTCTTGTTCATTGTTCAGCTCTCACATGCATATGAGGCAATTGAAAATACCATAGCTTGTGTCAGGCACACCTTAGTCCTCAAGGAAATATCTTTGCTCCTCAGCACTTGAAAGAGGTCTTTTGCAGGTCATTTGCCCAGTGCTATATATCGTCTGATGTCCTGACTGCTGCTTCCATTGTCGTCAATTGTAGAAGTAATATGAAGTCTTTGACAACTTCAATCTTTTCTCCATTTATCATGATGCTGCTTATAGGTCCAGCTGTGAGGATTTTTGTTTTCTTTATATTGACGTGTAATCCATACCACAGGCTGTAGTCTTCAACCTTCATCAATAAGTGCTTCAAGTCACCCTCACTTTCAGCAAGCAAAGTTGTGTCATCAGTGTATCGTAGATTGTTAATAATTCTTCCTCCAATCCTGATGTCATGTTCTTCTTCATATACTCCAGCTTCTCAGATTATTTGCTCAGCATACAGATTGAGTAAGTATAGTGAAAGATACAACCCTGACGTACTACCTTCTTGATTTTAAATGATGCATGGCTCTAGTGGACTTGTTTTTAATTTTCTTTAGCTTTTTCTTAGTCTGGAAACTCTGCTCAAACCTGCCCACCACTGGTAACCCTGCAGGTATTTGAAATACTGATGGCATAGCTTCCAGCTTCATAGCAACAAGCAAGCCACCACAGTTCAACAAACTGACAGACAAGTGCTAGTGAGTGTTTCATGGATACCCTTTTTCAGGTTGAGGGGTTCTTTTATTCCTTATGTAATTGATTTGTATTTTTTTTCTTTATTTATATAATGAAAGACTGTTGGATTTTGTCAAGTGCTTTTTCTGCATTTATTGAGAGGGTCCCTTGTTTTTTGTTCTTTATTCTCTTAATATGGTGCATTACATTGTCAAATCTTCAGTTGTGAAACCAACCTTCTTTTCTTGAGATAAATTCCACTTGGATGTGGTGAGTGATCCTTTTTATATGTGGTTGAATTCTTCAGCATTATTTTTTCTATTCTGGATCTCTTCTTTTGTCATATAAACATTTAAATTATTTTGTCAATATCCACAAAATAACTTATGAGATTTTGATTATGGTTATGTTAAATCTATAGATCAAGTTGGGAAGAATTGATATCTTATTAATCTTAAGTCTATCTATCCATGAACATGATATGCCCCCATTGATTTAGATCTTTAATTTATTTCATAAGGGATTTTTAGTTTTCCATAAAGACTGTGTACATATTTTGTTAGATTTATATGTAAATATTTATTTATTTTTCAGTGCTAATGTAAATAGTGTTGTGTCTTTTGTTTCAAATTCCAATTGTTCATTGTGTATAGGACACCAATGCACTTTTGTTTAGTAATCTCATACCCTGCAA
>NW_006921876.1:4402159-4412487 GCF_000298275.1 Orycteropus afer afer
GGGTTTGAACCGCAAGCCTTCTGGTTAGCAGTCAAGTGCCTTAGGCACTATGCTACCAGAGCTCCTAGGACTCCCAATATGATGTTGAATAGGAGAGAAAATATTCTTGCCTTGTTTCTAATGTTAGAAGGAAAAGCCTGGGTACTGCACTCACTTTGGAGGCATGTGCAGGGTTTTCTCATACTGCTTTTTGTATCACAGTTTGCTCTCTCTCTCTTTTTTTTTCCCCTGCTCTACTTCCAGTTCCCTTTTCAAATTTTGAATTTAGTCCTTCTAGCATTCAGCTATCCTTTCCTCTGGGTAATATTAAAAAGACCAGTAGTATCAAATTCTCTTAAAGAAATTGTTAATTGCAGGATCATGCTTATTTCACTATATTTGAATTTAAAATATATTTTTGTTTTATAATAAGTGCTATTTATTTGACTAGTAATTATCATCATGTGTTAGGGGATCCCATCAACTACAATAGAAATGCTTACTCTGCTGGAAGATTTTCCCATGCCACCACCCTCGGACTTTCCCATCCTTGACTTTTATCTGTCACTCATCTTTCTTGCCAAGCTTCCCACTCATTCACTCCCTTTGTCTTCTCTGCAGTTGCTGGCACTTTTCTGATATGTCAGGGATTTTCTGTTATTGTACCAGATGGCCCCACTCTGGTCTCTCTTAGAGAACCAGGACCAAGTTTTCTTGTTTGGCAGCAAAGATAATTTCTTCAACACCATTCTCTACTATTCTCCCCATCCTCAAAATGAACAAACAGAAAACAAGGCAACAACATGGCTTTGGTTCATTCAGTACTTCTCAGGGCTCATGAAAAAGACTACCTGGATCAAAAACAGGTTCTAATTTCATAATATCAGGCTTTACCTTACTCTTTCACTAGGATAAGAAGAGGCTATAATGAGTAGTCTGATTTCCTAGATGCTCATTGGGAGACTATATTCAACTCCATGGCCTTATGGCCACAGCTCTACAATGCCTTGTGCAATCCAGAGTATGTGCTTTCTTCTCCCACTGTCTTTCCCCATTTCTTCTATCCTGTAGCCCAAATGTCTTAGGATGAAAATCCTCCTTTGCTCCTTCAATGAGTTCTGATTTATGGCTCCAATTTCCCCTCTCCACCATCCAAGAATCCTGTGTAATCATCACCATTACCCATTTCCAAGTTTTCCTATCACCTTCTTTTTCTTGCCTCTGGAAACCACTTTAGTCTTTATAAATTTACCTATTTTAGGTACTTCATATAAGTGGGATCATACAGTATTTGTTCTTTAGTGATCATGAGATATCTGTCCTTTTGTGGCTGACTTGTTTCACTCAGTATAATGTTTTCAAGGTTCTCTTAATTTATATTTATGACTGAGTAATATTGTATTTCTTATGTTTAGTAATAGTGTATTTAGAAGGTCTGGTAGCGCAAAGCCTAAGGCACTTGACTGCTAAGCAGAAGGCCGGCGGTTCAAACCCACCAGCCACTCCTCAGAAGAAACATGGGGCAATCTACTTCCGTAGTGATACTGCCTCAGAAACCCAAGGAGGGGTCACTATGAGTCGGGTCTGACTCGATGGCACACAACAACAACAATATTGTATTTTGCTCATCTATTCTTCTGTTTATGGACATTTAGGTTGTTTCCACCTTTTGGCATGGCAATGAAGACTGATATACATTTTTCTGTTTGTGTTTCTATTTTCAGTTCTTTGGATAAATAGCTAGCAGTAGAATTGCTGGGCCATGTGGTAATCCAATGTTTAACATTTTTGAGGAATTGTCAAATTGTTTTTTCACGTTGGCTACACCATGTTACAATCTCATCAGCAATGGAGGAGAGTTCCAATTTGTCCACATTCTCACCAACCCTTCTTTTCTGTTTTTCAGATCATAGCCATCCTCATGGGGATGAAGTGGTATCTTACTGTGGTTTTGGTTTATATTTCCCTAGTGATTAATGACTGACTAATCTGTCAGTTTGTCCTACTGTGGTGGCTTGCAGTTCCTGTGATCAGGAAGCTATGCTACCAGTATTTCAAATATCATAAGAGTCTCTCATGGTGAACACTGGGTTCAGCAGAGCTTCCAGATTAAGACAGAGTAGAAAGAAAGAAGAGGCACTCCACTTCTGAAAAAAATAGCTACTGAAAACCTTATGAATAGCAGTGAAACATTGTCTCATCTAGTGCCAGAAGATGAGGGCCTCAGGTAGGAAGGTACTCAAAATATGACTGAAGGAGAACTGCCTCCTCAAAGTAGAGGTGATCTTGATGACATGGATGTAGTACAACTTTTGGGGCCTTAATTTGCTGATGTGGTACAACTCAAAATGAAAAGAAACCACTGGTAACATTCAGTAATCAATGGATCATGGGATGTACAAAGTATGAATCTAGGAAAATTAGAAGTTGTTAAAAATGAAATGGAACACATAAGGATTGATACCCTAGGCATTAGTAAGCTGAACAGGGCTAGTACTGGCCATTTTGAGTTGGAAAATCATATGGTCTACTATGGTGGCAATGACAAATTGATGAGGAATGGCATCATATTCATCGTCAAAAAGAACATTTCAAGATTCATTCTGAAGTACAATTCTGTCAGTGACAGGATAATATCCACGTATCTACAAAGAAGACCATTTAATATAACTATTATTAACATTTACACACTGATCACCTGCTGATATCAATGCCCACCATGAGAGATTCTAATGATATTTGAGATACTGGTGACATAGCTTCTTGCATCACAGGAACATGGAAGGCACCACAGTAGGGTAAAGTGACAGACAAGTCAGTCATTAATCACTAGAGAAATGCAAATAAAACCCACAATAAGTTACTACTTTTTCCCCACTAGGATGGCTATGATCAGAAAAGCAGTTGAAGAAATTGAAGATTTTTATCAACTTTGGCAGTCTGAAATTGACCAAACATGCAATCACGTTGTATTGATTATTACTGGTGACTGGAATGTGAAAGTTGGAAACTAAGAAGGAGCACTGGCAGTTGAAAACTAGGGCCTTGAAGACAGAAAAGATAGTGGAGATTTATGATAAAACTCTACATGACCAATAACTTATTCATTGCAAATATCTTTTTTCAAAAACATAAATGGTGACTATACATGTGGACCTTGCTAGATGGAATACACAGGAATCAAATCAACTACATCTTGGAAAGACACTGTAGAAAAGCACAATATCATCACTCAGAACAAGGCCAGGGCCTGACTGTGGATCAGAACACCAATTGCTTATAGGCAAGTTTAAGTTGAAGCTGAAGAAAATTAAAACAAGTCCAAAATATGACCTACCAGAAGTTAGAGACTATCTGAAGAATAGTTTGATTCAGTTAGTGACCACCAGTAACTGAAGACCAGACAAGATGTGAGATGACATCAAGAACATCATACATGAACAAAGCAAAATATCATTAAAAGATAGGAAAGGCAGAGCAGAGCAAAATGGATGTCAGAAGAGACTCTGACTCTTACTTTTGACAGGAGAATAGCTAAAGTGAATGGAAGAAATGATGAAATAAAAGAGTTGAACAGAAGGTCAGAGGGCAACTTAAGAGGACAAGGTAATGTATTAAAATGAAATTTGCAAAGACCCAGAGATAGAAAATCAAACAGGAAGAACATCCTTGACTTTTCTCAAGCTGAAAGAAGTGAAGAAAAATATTCAAGCCTTGAGTTGCAATATTGAAGAATTCTATTGGCAAATTATTGAATGATGCAGGAAGCATCAAAAGAAGATGGAAGGACTTTAGCACAGAGTAACTGTGCTAAAAAGAATTGGTTGATGTTCAACCATTAAAGGAGGTAGCATATAATCAAGAGCCAATGGTATTGAAGAAAGAAGTCTAAGCTATGCTGAAGGAATTGGCAAACAACAAGGACCCAAGAATTGATGGAATGCCCATTGAGATGTTTCAACAAATGGATACAACAGTGGAAGTGCCCAGTCTTTTATGTCAAGAAATTTGGCCAACTGATTGGAACAGATTGATATTTGTGCCCATGAATAGAAAGGTGATCCAACAAAATTATCAAGTGATACCATTAATATCATATGCAAGTAAAATAATGTAAATCATTCAAAAATGATTGCAGCAGTACATCTACAGGGAACTTCCAGAAATGCAAAGCTGGATTCAGAAGAGTTTATGGAATGAGGGATATCATTGTTGATGTCAGATGGAGCAAAAGTATCAGAAAGATGTTTACCTGTTTTTTATTGACTATTCAAAGGTACTGGACTATGTGGATCATAACAGATTATGGATAAGATTGCAAAGAATGGAAATTCCAGAACACTTAATTGTGCTCATGAGGAGTGTGTACATAGACCAAGAGGCTGTCATTTGAAGAGAGCAGGGGGATACTGCATGGTTTAAAATCAGGTAAGATGTGTGTCAAGGTTGTGTTCTTTCATTATGTTTACTCAATCTATATGCTGAACAAATAATTTGAGAAGCTGGATTATATGAAGAGCACAACATTAGGGTTAAAGATAGACTCATTAACTACCTGTCATATGTAGATGACACAACCTTACTTGCTGAAAGTGAAGAAGACTTGAAACTCTCACTTAGGAAGATCAAATAATACAGCCTTCATTGTGGATTATATCTCAACATAAAGAAAACAAAAATTCTCACAACAGGACCGATAACCAACATCACCATAAATGGAGAAAAGATTGAAGATTTCAAGGATTTCATTTTACTTGGGTCCACAATCAACACCCAGGAAAGCAGCAGTTAAAAAATCAAGTGATGTGTTGTACTGGGCAAATCTGCTGCAAAAGACCTCTTTTAAAGTGTCAAAGAGGAAAGATGTCACATTGAAGATTAAGGTGCTACGGTATTTTCAATAGCTTTCTATGCATATGAGAGCTGGACGATGAATAAGGGAGACTACAGAAGAACTGACATATTTGAATCATGGTGTTGGCAAAGAATATTGAATGTACCATGTACTACTGGAAGAATGAACAAATTCTTCTTGAAGGAAGCATAACCAACATGTTCTTTAGAAGTGAGAATGGCCAGACTTCATCTCTCATACTTTGGTCATGTTTTCATAAGGGACCAGTCTCTGGAGAAGGATGTCATCGTTGATAAAAGAGAGGGTTGGTGAAAAATGGAAGACCCTCAACAAGATGGATTGACACATTGGCTATGACAATAGGCTCAAACAAGCAAGGATTGTGAGGATGGAACAAAGCTGGCCAATGTTTTGTTCTGTTGTATATGGGATTGCTAAGGGTCTGAACTCACTTGATGGCACCAAATAACAATACGAAGTCTTCCAATTCATGAACATGGAACATGCTTCAATTTATTTAGACCTACTTTTATTTTTTTCAGTAATGCTTTATAGTTGTCAGTGTATAAACCTTCATTTCTTTTGCTAACTTTCTTCTTAGGTAATTTATCCTTTTGGTACTTGGATTGTACAAATGGTTACATGCTCAACTACGAGTCACAACGTTGATGTTTATAACTCACCGACAGGTGCCTTGGAAGATGGATCTGGAGATCTGCTTTTGAAAGGTCACAGCCTTGAAAATCCTATAGAGCAGTTCAACTCTGCACACATGGGGTCACCATGAGTTGGAATTGACTTGACAGGAACTAACAACAATAAGTTTATTCTTTCAGATGCTATCATTACCAGAGTTATTAGCTTAATTTTCTTTTCAGTATGCTCATTTCAACTGATTTTTGCATCCTGACTTTGTGTCCTGACACTTTGCTGAATTTGTTTATTAACTGTAGTAGTTTTCTTGTGAATTTTTTGGGATCTTCTATATACATAGGATTACACCATCAGTGAAAAGGAATAGTTTTACTTCTTCCTTCCTGATTTAGATACCATTTGTTTCTTTTTCTTGCCTAATTACTCTGTCTAGGACTTCCAGTACAATATTGAATAACAGTGGTGAGAGCAAGTATCCTTTGTGACCTAACATGTGGTCCATACTGGAAATGATTTATATGCACTAGAAAAGAATGTATATTGTGCTGTTGTTGGGTAGAATGTTCTATACATGTCTGTTAGGTCTTGTTGGTTTATCGTGTTGTCAATCCTCTGTTTCCTTATTGGTATTCTCTATACATTAGAAAATCTAGAGAGAAATTAGTGTATTAAAGTATTGAAAGTAGCATATTAAAGTCTCCAGCTATTATTTTAGAGCTGTCTATTTCTCCCTTCAGTTCTGCAAATGTGTGCTTTATATAGTATAGGGCTCTGATGTGAGATGCACATGTTTTATAATTGTTATCTTTTCTATGAATTGATTTTTTTATCATTACATAATATCCTTCTTTGTCTCTATAACAGATTTTGATGTAAAGATTATTATTTTTTCACATATTAAAATTACCACACCAGCTGTTTCTTAGATACTATTAATATTTTTTCCATTCTTTCATTTTAAACCTATGTGTGTTGTTGTATGTAAGGTGTGTTCCTTGAGACAATGTATCTATTCTGCCACATTCAGCTTTTTGATTAGAACCTTTAGTCCCTTAATAATTACCAGTAAGGAAGGACTTTTGTCATTTGTGAGTTTTTGTCTCTTTTAATCTTATGTCTTCTTTGTTCTTCCAATACTATCAACTTTTATGTTTTGTTGATTTTTTGTAGGGAATCATTTTGATGACCTTCTCCTTTCCTTTTGTGTGTATTTGTTAGATATTTTCTATGGTTTTCATGATGATTACATTTAATAGCTTACATTTATAATGACCTGGGTTAAATTGATACCAATTTAATTTCACTAACATACAAAATAATCTATACCTATACTGTTCCTCCCTGCCTCCCTTTTTATGTTGTTATTGCCAGATACATCTTTATACATCATGTGCCTTGGATGTATCTATATAAAAGTATTTATACTTATTTCTTATGCATTTGTCATTATAAAGGACATAACAATTAAAATTATCAAGCAAGAATACTTTAAAACTTGTCTTTATACTTGTCCACACAATTATCTATAATAAAGATATTTCTTTATATGTACAACTTTGAGTTATTGTCTTGTGTCCTTTCTTCCCCACCTGAAGGAATCCTCTTAACATGTCTTATAGGGCCGGTCTATTGGATATGAACTCTTTCCACTTTTGTTGATCTGAGAATATCTCAATTTCACCTTCATTCTAGAAAGGTATTTTTTGCCAGTAGAGTATTCTTGCTTGATTTTTTTTTTTTTCCTTCAGCACTTCATTGTTTCCAGCGTCCAATGTTTCTGAGGAGAAATTGGCACTGAATTTTTTTGGGTGCCTGGGTGGTGCAAATGGTTAACATTCTTGGCTGCAAACCAGAAGAGTGGGGGTTTAAGTCTGAACGGAGGCACCACAGAAGAAAAGATTGGTGACCTACTTCTGAAAAATGAGCCATTTAAAACCCTACAGAGTACAGTTTTACTCTGACACACATGGCATCACCATAAGTCAGAAGTGACTCAGTGGCAACTGGTTTTTAAATATTGTCAGGGAACCTTTCTTTGTGACTATTTGCATTTCTCTTGCAGCTTTCAGGATTCTCTAACTAATTTTTGAGAGCATGATTACAATGGGCCTCAGTAAGAATGTAAAAATTATTAATGTAATATTTCACATTGTTTTTTATACTAACTCTTCAAAATCCAGTGTGCAGTTTATACTCAGTGACATTGTTCATTCCTACTGTTGTTGTTGTTGTTATGTGCTGTCAAGTTAGACTCAACTCAAAGCGACCCCTCCTTGGGTTTCTGAGGCAGTATCACTATGGAAGTAGATTGCCCCATCTTCATTCCTACTAGGACACTTTAAAGACTCAGTGCCCCAGTGAGTCCAGTGGTTGTTGTATTGGACAGTACAGCTATAGGTGATTTCTAAAGACTTTTCCAGCTCTACCATTCTATGATTACATGACACCCATCCCTGTAGTGCTTTGATTTTTTCTTATTCATTCTTCTTTGTCTTGTGCCTCAACATTCATGGACCTTGTTCTAAGGCAACAACTTAAGCACCGGAAGAAGTAATTTGTGACTAGACCCTTTTAGTCCCAGTTTGGTCACTGACCTCCCAGGAACAAAGCAATTACCTCCTCTACTTACATTGGGAAATTGCTTGAAGATCCCGTGTGAAAGGAGATGATAAATACAAATGTGGAGTAATTATTCCATGAGCACTTCTTATATAGTCACAGACGTAACTGCATCTGTGATGCATGTTCCTGCCTGAAGCCTTAGGAAACCTCATTAACTATCTCCTGTAAAGTGCTACAAGATCTTCCAGATGAAAGGTGACTACTGAGAGCTAAACATCATTCTGAGGAACATTTGATCGTGCCCATCCCCAGGCAGCACTGATTACATACCTGGACTGACGTCACTCTCTGCAGTTAGCAGCTCTTCTGCCTGGGGAAAGATGTAATGGGAGCATTGAGGCTCCACTAGGTGACCCATTACAAAGGAAAAAAAAAAAAAAACCAAAAAACTCCAGATTTCTGCTCCAGTGGCCTTTCTTGGTCATATATTCTAAGAAGTCAGCTGTCACTTCCCTCAAATTGCACACTTACTGCCTAATTGAGGTCATTTCTCTTTAAACTGATGTCACTAGGGTGGTAGATGAGTCAGAAACAGCAATGTGACTTAATTTACTTTGGATGCATTTTTCCTTTCCCTTTCTCTTTTCCTTTCCTTTTCCTTTTCTTCCTCTGTTCCTCCTTTCCTCTTTTCCTCCATTCCTTCCTTCCATTTTCTCAATTAGAATCAGTCTTTAGGGGAGAAAAATGTGAAATGGGATTAGTTTTTAGCACATGCTTACCTTCTCTTTTCAAGATTTGCTGCCCTGTCATCTAGCAGGCTGCCCATGGCCCTTGCTCCCTTCCTTCTTCCCCTTTTGGACTACCTTCCACAAATGAGGCCATCAAATCAATTTTCTCCTCTTTGAGCTTTGAAACTGCTTTCTCATAATTGTTATCTTATAAAAATCTTGCCACATTCCCTCAGATCTGAAAGCCATAAGGATTTGTTTCATTCGTCCATTCCTATATTTACTCATTTATTAATATTCATTTCAGTACCTCTATGAACTGAACATCTGAGGTAAGATATGCCTCTTTCAAAGAGCCCTTTTTTCCTGTGTGTCCTTTACGTGATGATATTTCCCTTGATTCAATCCTTAAATTACTGTTCTTCTCACTTCCTTAGGGAATGCTTTCCTCATTCCACATGTTCTACAACCATTGATCCTGCTGTCTTATACCAAGGATTCCCAAATCTGTATCTCCAGTCCTCTTCTTATTCTTGAACCCTTGGCTTAGAAATGTTTTTCTTTTTTCAGAGGTAGCATACATATTATCAAGTGAATCAAGTGCCTTCATCTTAACTGTATATAGCTTGATGAAATTCTACATATTGGCACTTATGCATATTTTCTAACTAGTTCAAGATTTAAAACATGTTCAACACCCTAGGAGATCCCCTCATGCACCTTCTTAGTCACTACCATGTCCCAGAGGTAACCAATTTTTAAATCTTTTTCAGTATAGATGAGTTTACCTGTTATTGAACTTCATATGTGTGGAATGTACAGTTTATAACCTTTTTAAATTGGCTTTATTCACTCAACACAAATGTCTGAGAGACTTTCATTGTAGTTACACGTATTAGGGTTAAGCTCTTATCTTTATTGGGATATGTCTATCTGTAGATCTTGCTGGAAAATCCAACACTATATATCTAAAACAAAGAAGAATATTTCTATGTTTTAAAGTATGTGCAATAGCCTACCTATCATCCAAATAATTAATACTGGTCTTATATATATATCTCATATAAACATCACATCCTGCTGTGATGTTTCAAAGAGATAAATAAAATGTTTAGCATAATGCCAAAGTAATTAAAGTCAAAAGAATTTTTCAGAATTTGAGGAGTAGTGACATACTTATTGGTCTACCTAGTCTTAGCTACCTATTTTCTATGTGTGGAAGGTTAGCCTGAGCTATGTGTATAATATTTCAGCCTTTAACAATAAGAAATAAAATGATTTGCACTCTGGGGATTTAGTAATACTTTGGGGTATACTTATTTGTACATTTGAATGTAAGTTAATTTCTTGGAAGCTACAAGGCTTTGGTAGTAACTTAATTGAACTATCTCTGTGAGTAAACTAACCTACCTGTTTTGTCACCTTTAAGTATAGAGTGACACCTTTAACCATAGAGGAAATTTTAATGTAAATAAATAAATAAGATAAGAATACTACTATGGGATCCTTCATTCTGGGAGCTCTGGTAGTGTAGTGCCTAAAGCACTTGA
>NW_006921876.1:4412662-4443252 GCF_000298275.1 Orycteropus afer afer
TTCATTTTGCATAACTCTAAGGCTTAAACATAATGTGAATCAGTGATCCCTACTGAAATTCTATTAAACATTATAAATATCTGACAAATAAGGAAACAAAATTCTGGGAATTTGGAGTATAGAGTCAGTGAATCTCCTACTATAGGGATAAGTACTAGGATCTGGGAAACTGATGAATTGCAGATGTCCAGAGTCAGGAGAGATTGTTGTAAGTACCTGGAAATTTTGTAAAGGACAGATTAGCCACTGAATAAGAATTAATGCTGTAGTTTTTGCCATCATGTATTGCTGTAATACACAATTAATATGCCATAAAATTACCATAATTCTAACCCCTTCCACATCAAAAGTTCTCAATTTAGCCTAACATGAAACATTCATAGTAGTAACACATTTTATAATTGAAAACAGTAGGGGACTAATGTTTTAATTTATGCAGAAATACTTTCCAGCTCATTTTGTGGCCATATATTCATTCTAAAACATAAGAGATTGCCTATAGTGAAAACAAAGCACTAGATCTTCCTTTCCCAGTCTCAGGGTCTTCCTTTTATGTAAGGACAGTAAAGAGAATGTGGGACTGATGGAGATTAAGTATTTTCCATTGGGCAGGAGCATCTGTTGGCTGCTGAGAATTTAGGGAAGGAGCTTTGGACTAGCTAAGTAGGCAGCAGTGATCAGAGGAAGCAGGGCTCTTTCTGAGCAGAAGCTATGATGCCCTATAGGATAAAGAAGGAGAACTACCTTTTGCCTAGATGGCGACAAGACACTGAGTGAACAATTTACCTAACTTCTCTGTTCCTCTGTCTTCCAAGTTGATGACATTAATATATCCTTGTTAATGATATTAATAGTATCTCTGTCCCTGAGTGGTACAAAAAGTTGATATGCTTGGCTGCTAGCAACTTGTCTGCTAACTGAAAGGCTGAAGGTTCAAGGCCACCCAGAGGAATAATGGAAGCATGGCCCAGCAATCTACTTTGGAAAGGTCACAGCCAAGAAAACTCTATGGAGCACAGTTCTACTCTGACACACATGAGGTCATTATGAGTCTGAATTGCCTCAATTTGTTATTGTTATTTTTTTAATGCCATTAATTATATTGTTTTATATTCATTCATTGAATATTTATTGTACTTACTCTGTATGGGATATTGTACTAGGTATTGAAAGACACATACATGAGCAAAACATGAGAATTCAAGTTATTGTTACTCTTCATTTACCATGAGGATAATCGATTTCATTAGAAGAGTCATTTGCTCATAGATAGAAGAACCAAACATAATACCTTTAGGTATCAGCTTTGTGTGCAAAGGTCAAGGAATGAGAATGTATGATGGAAAAAATTGAGCATGAAGTGGGACTAGAAGTATAAGTGGTAAATCAAGACTTAAATCTCAGTCTGTGCTTACTAGTGCAAGAGCTTGGGCAAGTTATTTGTACTCTTTGAGCCTCATTTGTGGAATGGAGATTATATCTACTTCTTAGGACTGAGGTGAAGATCAGAGAGATAATGTATGGAGAAGGTGGAGGAGAGGAAGAAAAGTGAAAATAATAATTGTTCATTCATCTATTTACCATGGATTTATTGATCACCTGCTATGAACTAGAACCCAGTGATACAGCAGAGAAGAAGACAGTTACCTACAGTGTGAAGAAGGTTTTATCTGCTATACCAAACATATCACAGAAGCATGGCTCTCCTGGGGCCTGGTTTGATTTACTTTATACCCTCAGGAGCTGGGGTTGGATTGTGTTGGATGACAGGTTAAGAAATATGGGCCATAACACAAATTATCTTCACTAAATTTATGTAAGATGTCATATGCTTTATCATATGTCTTTCTTCATCATCAAGACTGTTTCTTGAGATAGTTGTGTAAACAGAGAGAAAAAGAATAATCTGTTTAATTAATACGAATATTCCTATAAGATTGTCAGGGAAGTCTTTATCTCTGGATTAAATTCCCAATATGCAGAGAGGTCTCATTTTGCAAGTAGTTGGTTTCCTAAGATGTAATGTATAAAAAAAATAAATAGAAACTTATCTTTAAACCCTCTAAAATAGCTGTGGATTATAAATGCACAGGCAACCTTACGTATAGATAAATAATCAGTCTCTAATTCATATTAACCTTGTAAAGTTAGATGATCAAGTATTGGGTTTTCTAAAAATGAGATATATCCTTGTATTTAGTTACAAAAATGAACAGTTACCACGTGGGCTTGCTGGGGCAGTTGAGAGCAGGTTACTCAGTTTCTGCCTAGATAAGCACTGGGTAAGAATGTCAAGTCCCTAACCCCTTCCCCCCTTTTCCGGTTCCTCACACTGCACACCACTCTCCCAGATGTTTCAGATTCCAAGAATGTTTGCATTGATTAAATGTTCTATTTTTTGCTTGTTTCCCCATCCTAGACCTTGAAAATGTTATCTTTACTTTTATTGCTTGAGATCAGAGCTATTTCTGGAAAGTGTGAGGTTCAGGGAAAAATCATGTTTTGTGTTCTTCTCTCCCTTGGTTCTTTTTCCTACAGGTGGAAGCTAAAGTGACTTCAAGGGCATTTGTTTTGGTGAGCAAATTATCTAACATCTATTCTTGAAAGATTCTGTTAGAATGTTCTTTGAGTGGTGGGTAAAGGAGTGCTTATGGCCTTGTTGGATATAGCCTATCATCTAATTATGAACCAGATAGTCTTTGCTTAGCAATGAAGAGTATGAGAGTAGGTTGGGGTGGGATATATGGGAAGGATCCCCACATACTGGAGGAAGAAGTAAAATGCAGCAGAACTGAGGAGCCAAGTTTTGGAAAATAATCCACAATCTCTAGGGATTAGTTTACTGGGATCTCGTAGTCTAATTTCAATTCTAATTCACTGCTGTGATTTAGTACGTAAGTCACTGCCTTTAAACTGTGCTTGGGCTAGTGATTAGAGGCAACTATGCGATATAATACAACTAATAGAAAAAATTGTGGACTTGTAAGGAGGAGATTTGGGATAAAACTGGAAGCTACCACATTCCAACTCTTTAGCTTTGGGCAAGTCAGTTTCTTAATCTTCTAAAATATGGTCAGTGGCACTTACTTCATAAGATCGCTATTTCAGTGTTCTTGTGAGAGTTAAATGGTATAATTTATGATAAAGTTAAAATCTAGCTTTTAACACACAGTTTTCTCCGTTCTTTCATGAGCAAGGATTGTTTCTCTGGTAGCTTCTATGCTCTAAAACTCTTTAAAATTACTCCTTACCTATCTGAAGGTGAAATTGAATTGGTGAATTCTGGGTCAATTTTCAGTAATATTTCATAAGTGCCTGTTATTATTAAAATTTCCCTCATTTACTACTGTGTGAAATACTTAGTGGGGCTTGCCTTGGCTGAGGAGCCATGGTAGTAGGAATGCCTTGGAAGGTTTTAATTCCTTAAGTCCTGACTGGTAAGGGAAGTTTCTTGAAGTACCTGTTGTTCTTAGCTGTTGTTCAGTGTGCCACTGACACCATGTGGAATGAAATGCTGCTGGTTCTGTGCCATTCCCATGAGCAGTTGCAGATTAACCAAACTCACTGCTGTTGAGTCCATTTTGACTCATAGCAACCCCTCCTTGGGTTCCAAGGTGGTATCTCTACAGAAGTAGATTGCCCAGTCTTCCTTCCAAGGAATGGCTGGTGGGTTTGAACCACCAGCCTTCTGGTTAGCAGTCAAATGCCTTAGGCACTATGCTGTTACCAATAGCGTTCTCACTGGCTAATTTTCATAAGTAGATTACCAGACTTTTCTTCCTAATCTGTTTTAGTCTAATAGCTTGGCTGAAATCTGTTAAACATCATAGCGACACATATCTCCACTAACAAGAGTGGTGCTTGTACATGAGGTACATTGGGTGAGAATTGAACCTGGGTCTCCCACATGGAAAGTGAGAATTCTACCACTGAATCCCAACTGCCCCTATGGAATTACTTACAAAACTGTTAAAGATGCAGTTTCTCAGTTTCCCCCATCTCAGACCTGCTGCATCAGAACATCTGGGGCTGGTGCCTGGAAAACAAGATAGGAGAAGAAGGAGATCCAGGAATTGGAGAAGGAAATGGATTTCATGTCTAATTCCCTTCATAAACTATTAGCTTTTTTGCCATAAGACAAGAAGAAATGATTGATGCCTGACTACCATTATCGAACATTTTGTTCAAGGATTCAATAGATGGATCCGGACTGAAAGGAAGAAAACTGAAATAGAATGTGAACTTCTTATGGAAACCAGACTTACTGGATCCACTGAGAATGGAAGAACCCCAAAATCTATAGTCAGTAAGTAATATTTAAATTTGAACCAAAACTATCACATGAAGTCAAAAATCAAGCACAGTTGATGATTGTTGTGGGCAGCAAGGATTAAGAACAACCAGTTTAAGGTAAACTGGTCAATTATTACTTAGCCTGACTATAGAATTTGAACACAGATTTTTTTTTTAAATGAAAATATATACATTAAATCATACACCCACCCAACAGTTTCTACTTGAACAGATCAATGCCACTGGTTACAGTGTTCATATTGTGTCAGGATTTTTACCATCTTTACCCATATTGTTTCATTAACATAAACCTTATATCTTTCACCCCTTAAAAGTTCTTATCTGTGCTTTAGATTTACTCTTGTCAATTTGATCACATGCAGTTAACTCTTTAAAAGAGCACAATGTTCAAGGACAACATTTATTATTATTATTATTATTATTATTACTAATTAAGCTAAACTGTTTCATTTAAAATTACTTCATATGATAGTTTTGGTTCAAATTTAAGTATTACTTAATGATTATAGATTTTGGGGTTCCCCCATTCTCAGTGGATCCAGTAAGCCTGGTTTCCATAAGAAATTCACGTTCTATTTCAGCTTTCCTCCTTTCAGTCCAGATCCATCTATCGAGTCCTTGATCAAAATGTTCGATAATGGTAGTCAGGCACCAATAATTTCTTCATGTCTTGTGGCAAAAAAGCTAATATTTTATGAAGGGAATTAGATCTCAAGTCCATTCCTTCTCCAACTCCCGGATCTCCTTCTTCTTCTCCTATTGAGAACGCATTCTGATTGATGTAGAAGGAATTTGGATAAGGACAGTCCGACCAAGAGATTGGGGTGGGAAGTAAAGGTAGGAGTAACTGAAGACCAATTTGGCTGACTTTATTTGTTTGAGACCAAGTTCTTTTGCCTTATTAACAAGGGTCACATTGTGGGGAGTGAGAGCAGGGTTGATTCCCATGTATTGGAGCCTGGAATGAGTCAGTAAATTAACATGATTTTTTTTTTTTTTGTCCTTTTTTTATTTTTAACACAGGACCAGAGACTGTATTCTAACCATAGATTCCTCTTTGGTAACCTTTCTGAGTCTAAATCACATGTATGCTTGCAGCTAAGAAATAGGCATGAATCAAGTTACTGTATTTCCTGAATTTAAGTCTCCATTCATCATACTCAACCCACATGAATAAGGGTGTGTTTTCCTCCCAGTGATATGTCTGCAAT
This sequence comes from Orycteropus afer afer, assembly GCF_000298275.1. Classification (NCBI taxonomy): domain Eukaryota; kingdom Metazoa; phylum Chordata; class Mammalia; order Tubulidentata; family Orycteropodidae; genus Orycteropus; species Orycteropus afer. The sequence continues at coordinate 4,418,188 of NW_006921876.1, forward strand.
TCCTGCTTCTACCTCCCACCCAGACTCCTTCAAGAAAAGGAAGAGAGCTTTAGTACCAAGCACACAACCTAGGTTTCAAACAATTTAACAGGCTGTGGTGGAGTTCCTGAAACAAAGTGTAAAGCCCAAAATAGATATCCAGGAAGACAAGAGGAAGTGGCCACAAATAATTTACTTTAAAATTACAGGACCCTCCTTTTATTGCCACAATTGAGGTCACGTGAATTTTTGGTCTTTGCCACCATGAGAGGTGTTTCCCATGGATTGATTCATGTTCTCCATTTCCTCCTTGAAGAAATAAAGGAAACTACTATGATGATCTGAGTAATTACAGCCATCAAAGTAGTAAGAACTCATTGATCCCAGGCTCACACAGAAATCTCAATGAAATATTGCAGGGTTTTGAGATTTTGTTCCCGTGAAAATTCATTCATTCAGCAGATATTTATTGAGTGCCTACAATATGGAAGGCACTGTGTTGAGCATTGGATACAGAAATTGCTCCTGCCATTAAGGATGACCTATTGGAGGAGACAAAAATTGAACAAGGAATACTATAAAATGTGAGCAGAATGCAATTGGGAACTCAAAGGAACACTCCTACTTTCTCTGTGGCCCTTCAAATGACTACCACCAAGTGACATTCAACCAGAAGAGATTTACAGATAAGTTGCTGGCCTGGGTTGAATAGTGTCCCCTCAAAATTCATGTTAACTGGAATTATAGAATGTGATTTTATTTGGAAATAGGATCTTTGCAGATGTGATTAAGTTAAGAAGAAATTATACTAAGTTAGTTACACAACAACAACAACAAAACCTCTGCCCTTGGTTGGTTCCAACTCATGGTGACCCTATGTGTTACAGGGTAGAACTACTACATAGGGTTTTCTTGGCTGTAGTCTTTACAGAAGCAGATCACCAGGCTTTTCTTCCATGGTACTAGTGGGTTTGTTCTAACCCCCAACGTTTAGATTAGCAGCTGAGTGCAAACTGTTTGCACCACTCAGGGATTAAGATGGGTCCTAAATCAAATGACTGATGTCTTTACCAAAAGAGGAGACAATACACAGAGACACAGATAGGAGAAGGCCATGTGAAGACAGAAGCAGAGATTGAAGTTATGCTGCTACAAACCAAGGAATGCTAAACATCATCAAGAATCACCAGAAACTAGGAGAATGTCATGGGACATCTCTGCTCTGGTTACCTAGTGCCATTCTGACAGGAATATACCACAAATGGGATGGCTTTAACAAACAGGAGTTTATTCTCTTACAATTTGGAGGTGTTAAGTCTGATTTCAAATTTCCAGGCTCTAGAGGCTGGGTGAAAGCCCCTCAACCTTGGGCTTCAAGTCTGCCTCCTGCTCCCACCCCATTGAAGCTAGAGGCATCTCTTCACTCAGGCAGCTATTGGCTGCTGAGGCTAACAAGCCCAAGGTTGACAGATAAAATGACACAGCCCAGATATTACCAAACCACATGGCAGGCCATTAATTCAAGTTCATTGAAAGTTCCAAGGTCAGTAGAGCATGGGAGGCTGCTGAACAATGACATGACTACATGCAGGGTTCAAGTAGCCATAAGCTAGAGACCATTCCCCAAGGCTTCTCCTTACATATAGGAAGCAGACCGCATCCTTAAGGCAGCTACTCAGCTGCTCACAGTAGATTCCACCATGGAGTTGATTACCAGTCTCATCACGGGGAATACTGCATCCAGCTGCCCAGCCACTCAACCAGGCCCAGCCAAGTTGACACACAAAGTTAACTACCACAGTCTCTCATTGCCTCCAGAAGGAATCAACCTATGCTAACACCTTGATTTTGGACTCTGGCCTTCAGAACTATGAAAGTATACATTTTTGTTGTTTTAAGCTACTCAGTTTATGGTAATTTGTTACAGCAGCCCTAGGAAACTAAGACATTTACTTTTGGAAACTGTGTTATGTTGTCCATTCACTTTTGCCCTGAGCCTACTAGAAATTACATGAAGTATTTCTATTGATATTTGAAAACTACTGGCTTCTGCTAAAAATGAGAAATGGACAGGAGACATTTCAGTACTTCAAGCATTCTCATGGCTTCTTTCATCTTTTACCTTATATTTTAGTATTTTATGATCAAGTTATTCTTTCTGATGCTTAACCCTTCAGTAGTGATATTTCCCTCGACTGTGGTTGTCTCCTTCTCCACTCTCACCTGGTGTCCTCCTTCACTTGAGCTGTCTCCCACATCTTTTTTTTTTTTTTTAATTGTGATTTGGGTGAAGATTTACAGAGCAAATTCACTTTCCATACAGCAATACACATACACTTTGTCTCATGACATTGACCACAGTTTACCACAATGCAACAGCTCTCCTCCCACCTCCTCCCCACAGTTAAACTCTTCCCTGTGTCCATCCCTCCATGGACTCCTGCCCCCTGAGCTATCTCCCTGTGCATAAGCAGCCCCTTTTTCTCCCATTATTGTTCTCTCCAAGGAGTGTATCTACCTCAGGTAAATGTTCAACTCATATGCTTGTCTTCCTATATCTTTTCTAAAAAAATCTTTGTTCCTTAGAATGCTCTCTAGCAGCCAAATACATAGACCTGCTAGCTCAGGTCTAGTGAGTCACTGGCCCCACCTTCTTGACAGAGATTAATAAGATAATAGCTGTGTGAATATATAAGAATTTTTACCTCAATAGGCTTCCAGTTGTGTTTATACATTTGGAGTTTTAATGCTGCGAGGAGTAAATCTAGTAAATGTTTTCATTGTATTGATGCTGAAGTTGAGTCTGAGTGTTTGTGATTTGTTCAATATTTCACAGCTGGTCAGTATCAAAGTTGAGATTGAAATAAAAATCCTTCCAAACACCTCCTTACTCTGTAGGATATGGAAGGAATAGCCATTGTTCCACTGACTCAAGTGACATAGATGCCAAAGGTTAAGGAATTCTCTATCAGGTTGGTTTATCTGGAAAAAAAATTAAAATTCAACTTCTTTTGCCTTACTCCCTCTTCATTATAAAGCAGATGCCAGATGGTGAGTTGCAGATTGTATTTCAGTCTCTCTATTCATTTAGAACATTTATGACCTTGGTTTCATATCCACAGGGGGAAATGTTTCTAAAGAAGCCTGAATATTTTTAAGGAGATTGAATGTCCCTCCAATAGCTCTCTGGGATACATTTAGGAATAAACTTATGTTATTCATTTTGCTATGTCTGTGGGGGCTACTGGGTATTTCATTTGGAAAGAAAAACTGGGTTAATTTAGTCAAAGAAATGACCTGACTGATCTCTACTGTCTCCCCTCAACTTCTGCAAACATGACTGGCTGTGACCCCTATATGTAGAAAGAGAACCAGGATTGTCAATGGGCTCAGCCATTGACTAAACTTCTGTTTTATAATGCAGGAAGGTACATCAGTATATGAGCTCAAAAACAGGCCAGCCCTACTAAAATCACAGCAGCCAAAATCAACCATTCCTACTCCTAAGTTATGCCTGAGTGAAAGGACAGGATTCTTAGCTGCTCTAGCACTTATCAGAGGCACTACTTAAGGTCAGTTGCTTAATCTTTTGGGTCTCAGTTTCCTCATCTGTAAAACTATGATCACTCTGTCCACTTCTCAGTGTTTCTGTGAGAGCTAGAGGTAAGACATGTAAAGCAGTGCTTGGCAAAGATGAAATGCTTCATACTTGAGAATTAAGCTTTTAATGTTTTAAATTATTATGACAATTTGCATATTCTTCTGCAAAATTAGTCTTGATCACTATGGACTCTTCAACTGGAGGAAACTTCCCTTAGGCTTATTAATTTGTTTAACAGGTAAAACATCTTTGAGTCACTTTTCACTCAACATTTTGGCTGTGCTTCATTTGGTTATTAATGTATTTGGACTTTCCCAAGGTTCATAAGAAAGTGGGCAACTGAAGGTGCTGATGGCCTCTCTCTTAGCTTTAGACACCCAAATGCAGTGACGGGGTAGAGGGAAGTAGATGAGGAGAATGGCCCCTCTTTTCAGGAAGGTGACTGAGTTACTCAGGCCTCAAAGAGCTCAGAGGGGCATCTCATGACAGAGAAGAGTAGTTTATATATTATTAAACTAATGGGACAATGTGCATTGTCCTGGTAGATCCCTCTGGGAGAGACTGATTCTCTGTCCTTAGCAAACATGCCAATTTTCTTTAGTGGTTTTTCATGCTGCTGGATATGCCCTCTATTTGTGCATATTTCTGATAAGACCTGGAATTATTTCCCTTCCCATTTAAATGGAATTAAAATTGGGCCCATCTATGCTTAAGGAATGTGACTGATGTGTTATTTTTGTTGTTGTGTGCTGTCAAGTCAATTTTCGATTCATAGCAACCCCGTGTGACAAAGTAGAACTGCCCCTTAGGGTTTCCAAGTCTGCAGTCTTTATGGAAGCAGACTACCACATCTTTCTCCCACTGAGTGGCTGGTGGATTTGAATCACCGACTTTTTGGTTAATAGCTGAGCACTTAACCACTGCATCACCAGGGTTCTTATGTGTATATTGGTCTTGCTTAAGAGTCTGAAAATATCCAAGATCAAAGGATCTTAGATCATATTTCTTTAAGTAATCAATTTAGACAAATCACTGGGTACCTAATTATCCAAATTGAGGGCCATTTGGAAAATGGAAGTTGTTGTACGTGAACAAATTAGGAATTATAAATGAAACTATCATAATCACCTAGAGGCACGTGAGTTCCAGTCTGGACTACTGGGCAACTATTTTATACTGGGAAAGACACAACATTTAAAATTAGAAAATTTGAGTTATGTCTTAATTCTGCTTCATGCTGACTATTATATTGGGCAAGATTCGAACCACAGTGTCTTCATCCATAAATGGTGATAATAATGCTTGTCCTACCTGACAGACTGGCTGTGATGATCAAATGAGTTTAATGTATGCAAAAGAGCTCTGTAAATTATAAAATGCTACATAAATATTATTAGCATGTTATGGTCTAATAAAAAGAGATTTTACACCTATTTATGTATACTTATTGCACAAATGATCTTGATTTCTAATGAAACTGGGATCAGCTAATGACTTCGTATGGAAAGCTAAAGAAAAAATATCCACAAAACTCAAATCTTTGTTCATGGCAGCTTTTTGTTATTTCCAAATGAATCTAGGAAGAATTTAGCAGTTGAAGCAGTTTCACTGCTTCATTTGCCTTCAAAACCTCAAGTCGTCTGGAAAATTATAGGGTTGGAATGGTGGAGGATGTGAAGCCACCAAAGAAGGCATTGCTGGAGAGCCCTGTGGCCCAGGACTGCTGAGTCCTGCTCCACACACCACGAAGAAGTCAGCTGTTTTCAACAGAAAAGCAGGGTTGTAGAAACTAAACAAACTGGAAGAGCCTTTCTGCTTTCAATCTCAAAAAGCCTGAGGAGGAAGTTAATTTGCTCGAGCTTGCTCAGGGACTTTCTGGTGCAGTGGGGAAAAACGAAAAAAAAAAAAAAAATCCTTCATGAATAGGAGGAGGTGGAAAGTCAGAATTCTTGAGACTTTCTCTGTCTGAACTGCTGGAACCAGAAGGAGCCAGCACAGGACACGGGGAATCCAATGTGTCCCTCCCTCCACTCAGTTCCTTGATCTCCTTCTTGGCAGGAAGTGCAGAATTTGTCTCGCTAATAGAACTCTTGAAAGATCACAGCCAGCATGTGGGCTCATGTAGGAAACACATCTTGAGTGGTTTTCCTTCATTACATGATAGTGGTGGATTTATGTCAGGACCATGAGGTATGTCTTTCATAGTGTGCCCAGTTGAAGGACTAATGTAGACATCATGTTTTAATTCCTAAATGATTCCCATCTCTGAATCATGGTGTTAGAGATTCAGGAGTATGCTCAGTCTTTAAAGAACAGGATTAAGCTCTCCTCAGGGGAGAAGGGAAGGAGTTGGCTCATAGTGAGTAGACAGCATGTCTAAAATAATAATAATAATAGTAATAATAATAATACCTTTATTTATTTTCAGGTTTTATGCTTTAATCAAGGAGCTCTGGTGGCACAGTGGTTAAGCTCTTAGCTGCTAACTGAACCAAAAGTTGTCAGTTCAAAAACCCACCAGTTGCTCCATGGGTTAAAGATGCGGCAATCTGCTTCTATGATGATTTACAGGCTTGGATACCCTGTGGGGAAGTTCTGCTCTGTCCTACGGAGTTGCTATGAATCAGAATCAACTTGACAACAATAGATTTGTTTTTTGGGTATGCTTTATTCAATGTGTTTTGCATTCATTTTTCTTATTTAAACATCATAACAAACTTATAAGGGAGGTATTATTATTCTTGAGTTTCTGGGTGGTGCAAACAATTAACACACTCAACTGATAACCAAAAGGTTGAAGGTTCAAGTTCACCCAGAGGCTACTTAGAAGAAAGGCTGTGTGATCTACTTCCAAAAAAATCAGCCATTGAAAACCCTATGGAGCATAGTTCTACTCTGACAGAGATGAGATCGCTGTGAGTCAGATTTGACTCCACAGTAACTGTTTTCTTTTTTTTAATTGACTCATTTTTCAAAGGAGAAAACTAGTACTGGTAGAGGTTACATAACTAGTCCAAAGTTACACAGTACGTTGGTCCGACCCTGGGTTTGAACCCAACTCTGTCTATAATTGATATGTACCACCTTAAGTAAACAAAGATTTATTGAGAATTCCTCAGTCTTCAGGGTATTATTGAAGAACTGTGCTGTCTTACTGTGTGTCTTCAATGAATTTTTAATCTCAAAGCATAAGAAAAGAACAGAAATAAACATAACATGATAAGCAACTTAAGGAGTGGTCATATTCAAAATTCAGGCAACTGGCCAATCATCAGAGTGGCTGATACCAAACAACTGGTCCTGCTCTATCAGTGGGTACAAACTAACCAGCAATCCTAGTACGGAATAAATGGTTAACAATCATTTTTATTATCAACAGTTAAAGATAGAGAAGTTAATCAGGCTTGTGAATCCACATCTAGAACATATGTTAAACCTTTTGTAACTCAAATTATAACTAAATAAGCATCCATGGAATTGGTGTGGAAAACTACATCTCCTTCCTATCCCAAGTGTCCTCCAGATACTTCTGAAGGAGACCCCATGTGGGTTTTTGTAACGTTTTTTGGGATCTTCAGCTCTGAACTCCCAGTTGGCTGAGCACAGCTGTGTTTTCGTGACTCAGCACTACCATCATGGACTCCATAGAGAGACTGCTGCTCTCCATTTACCTGCCATAGACCTTTCATCTTCTGTGTAGGTCTGCTGACATGCTCTTTAGCTGTTTAGGTTATGCTTTATTTAATGCTCAGGGATCTTTATTCTCCTGTAGCTGTCTGAGACAATACTTGCAACATGATTAACAGTAACATTACCCTCTTTAACCAATCTTATAGCTGGACTAATGAAAAAAGTCCCCAAATCACAAAGAACATATTGAGCTCTTATTGCTAATCCTACTAGTTACTATGTCAGAGACAAAAAAGAGAAGGCATGTTCCTACTCTTGAAGAGTTTTCTACCTGACCTAAAAGGAATAAAGCTGAAAAACTGATGCATATGTGGGGGACATAGCATTAGAGAAGGAGCTTGAAGATCAGCTTTGCTCTTTGCTAGTGGGCAATCTACTTCCGTAGTGATACTGCCTCGGCAATCCAAGGAGGGGTCACTATGAGTCGGAGCCGACTCGATGGCACATAACATAACAACAGTGGTGTGACATTGCTGAAGTCACTCAACCTTCCACAGCTTTCATGTCCCCATCTGAAAATAAAAGGATTGACCAAGATGATCTTGCATTGTCATTCCAGCCTTATTTCTTGACTTCATTAAAATGTAAAACAGCAATAAACCATTTATACCCTAATGTAAAAATAAGACATGGACTTTATGTGTACCAGGAAAGCAAATAATCATAGTGAGCTGGGATATTCACAGAAGCCTTGATGGATGAAAGGAAATTCATGTGGAGTAAAGAACAACTGGCTTTAGATTAAGGACCTCTGATATAGCTGTGGTTAAGCTCTCAGCTCTTAACTGAAAGGTTAGAGGTTCAAACTCACCAGCTGCTCCAAGGTAGAAAGATGTGGCAGTCTGCTTTTGTAAAGATTACAACCTTGAAAACTCTATGGGGAAGTTCTGCTCCACCTGTTGTTGTTGTTATGTGCCGTCGAGTCAGACCCGACTCATTGTAACCCCTCCTTAGGTTGCCGAGGCAGTATCACTACGGAAGTAGACTGCCTAACCTTCCTTCTGAGGAGTGGCTGGTGGGTTTGAACTGCTAGCCTTCTGGTTAGCAGTCAAGTGCCTTATACACTACGCTACCAGAGCTCCTTTACCCCACCTATAGGGTCATTATGAGTTGGAATGGAATGACTACAATGGATTTTTTGTTTGTGTTTTGATTAGTAATGTTGCTGTTTTTGTTAGGTGCTGTCAAGTCAGCTCCGATTCATTGTGACCTTATATACAACAGAATGAAGCACTGCCACATCGTGTACCATCTTTACAATCCTTGCTATATTTGAGCCCATCGTTGCAGCCACTGTGTCAATTCATCTTGTTGATTACTAATAGGTAGGAATAACTTGATCCATTTGTATCAGGAGTGTAGGTGGGTTTTGGGAGTTAGTATCCAAAGTAAAATAGGTGTTTAAAAACCAAAGGTGTCACTTTGATGACTAAGGTGTGCCTGATTCAAGCCCTGGTCTTTTCAATTGCCTTATATGCCTATGAAAAGGAAGACAGAGAAGAGTTGATGCGTTCAAATTGCTGTGTTGGTGAAACGTGAATATATATACTGTAGAGGCCTAGAAGAACAAACAAATCCATTGTAGAAGTACAACCAGAATGTTCCTTAGAGTAGAGGATGTAGAGATCTTGACTCATTTATTTTGGACATGTTGTCAGGAAAGATCAATTGCTAGGAGAGGACATCACGGTTATTGAAGTGGAGGGTCAGTGGAGGAGATAGAGGCCTTCAATGAGGTGGAGTGACAGATTGCCTGAGAAGGTAGACTCAAATATAGCCAAAATCATGAAGATGGCACAAGAATAGGTCATGCTTCATTCAGTTATAGCTAGGGTAGCTATGAGTCAGAACCAACTTAATCACAACTAACAACAGCTAAGAAGTGGTGTGGAGGTTGGGTTTTGTGGGTACCTTGGATGAACTTGCTACATTTCTGTCTCCAATTTGTCTTCCTAAAACCTAATTCTATTTCTTGTGCTTTTGTTCCTGCTATCTAATTGAAACAAGAAGTGACAGCACATTTTTTTGTTCTAAGGGAAAGAAAGATTTACATGCCCATTAACATTTTCTTCCTGGAAACCCCTTCTCAATGTCTTGAACTTATCTCCAAAATTATCTTTCTACTTCTAGACTGATAATGGAAAATTCTTTTTTTTTTTTAATGTGATTTGAGTGAAGATTTAAAGAGCAAATTCACTTTCCATACAGCAGTTCACATATACTTTGTCTCATGTCAATGACCGCAGTTTACCACAATGCAACAGCTCCCCTCCCACTTCCTCCCCATAGTTACCTCTTCCCAGTGTCCATCCCTCCATACACTCCTGCCCCCTGAGCTGTCTCCCTGTGCATAAGCAGCCCTTCTTTCTCCCATGATTGTTCTCTCCAATGAGTGTATCTACCTCAGGTAAATGTTCAATTTATATGCCTGTATTTTGTTTGGCTGGAAACCACAGGTGTGGGTGATAATGGAAAATTCTTAAAACAAGTGTCTAGAATTTTGGCTAATGGGTCAGAGAGAAAAACAACGGACCAAGGAAAATCAGTTAGGTAGCCCAGGAAAGGAGTAAGAAGGCCTAGAATAGTACAAATTCAATGGGAATAAAGAGTGGAGAATGGGCAAAGTATATTCCAGAAGTATTATAGACAGGACTTGACAAGTGATTAAATGTGAGTTTCAAGGGGGCAGGGGAAGAAAGTCAAAGAAAATCTTGAGTTTATAAATCTCCGTGACTTGAAAAGATTGAGACTTTAATAGAACCAAGGAAATTCAATGAGGATAAAGTTTGGAGATGAAGAAAGGGAGAGAGGTGAGGAAGGATGATAATGAATTTGTTTGGAAATGTTTATTAGATATCCATTGTTGTGTAACAAATTATTCCCAAACTTTGTGCCTTAAAAAACTGGGTGATTCTGGTGCAGGGAGTCTCATGAAGTTTTAGCAAAGCTGTCACATAGATGTCATTTAGATGAGGCAGTTGTCATCCAAAGATATGACTGGATCTGCAGCGTCTTCTTTCAAGTTCACTCATGCTGTAGGCAGTGAGTTGCAGTTCTTCTGCAACTGGATTTCTCTATAGGGCTGCTCACAACATCATTCTTCCCAGAGTGAGTAATGCCAAAGAGAGAGAGAGAGAGAGAGAGAGAGAGAAATAAAGATTATAGATGTTCTATGATAGACAGATAGATAGAAAGAGACAGAGAGAGAAAGTGAGCCCCAAATGACACTATCATCTTATTGTAATCTATGTCTTCCCCTGTATTCTATTAGAAGCCAGTCACTAAATCCTGCACACAATCAAAGGGAGTGGAATTAAACTTTACTTTTTGAAGGCAGAATCATCACAGATGTGTTAAAATTTTACCTGCAGGGAGTCTGTCTAGTGGAAGACAGCATAATAGGAAATGTGCCTATGGATCTAAGGATTGAGATTAGAGTATAAAACAGGCATTGGAAAATTAATCTTTGGTAAATTTCACAACTACAGTGAGCAACTAAATGACCCAGGTCCTCTGCTAAGTGTTGTTGTTGTTGTTAGGTGCTGTCAAGATGGTTCTGACTCATAGCGACTCTATGTACAACAGAATAAAACATTGCCTGGCTGTGCGCCAGCCTCACAAGTCTTGCTATACCTGACCCCATCGTTGTAGCCACTGTGTCACTCCATCTCATTGAGGATCTTCCCCTTTTTCACTTACCCTCCACCTTATCAAGCATGATGTCCTTTCCAGGGAATGGTCCCTTCTGAGAACATGACCAAAGGAGGTCAGATGAAGTCTGGCCTTTCTCACCTCCAAGGAGCATTCTGGCTGCACTTCTTCCAGGACGTATTTGTTAGTTCTTCTGGCAGTCCATGGTGTTTTCAGTATTCTTCACCAACACCACAACTCAAAAACATCATCCCTTCTTCAGTCTTAATTAATTATACACTTTCACATGAATGCAAGGCTATTGAAAATACCATGGCTTGGGTTAGGTGCACCTTAGTCTTCAAAGAGACACCTTTACTCTTCAGCACTTTAACGAGGTCTTTTGCAGCAGATTTGCCCAGTGCAAAACAACATCTGATTTCTTGACTGCTGCTTTCATGGGTGTTGATTGTGGATCCAAGTAATATGAAATCTTATTGAGTCAGAACCAATAAGAGAAACCAAAGTTTCTCTTCAAAATGATAATAAAAATAACGAATCTTTATTGAGCATGTACTGTACATTGCAAGCCTTTCTCTAAGTGCTTCACATGCATTATCTTATTTTATCCTCACAACAGCTCTATGAGAAGGTGGTAGTATTATGTCCTCTCTTTGCAAATCTTTGACAACTTCAATCTTTTCTCCATTTATCATGATGCTACTTATTCATCCAGTTATGAGGATTTTCATTTTCTTTATGTTGAGTTTCTTTACTTGAGGGGTATATAACCATAAATAAGGCAAACAAATGTCTGTCTTTATAGCATTTGTAACTTAGAGGAAAACTCAGATACAGAAATAAGAAATTATAAGTAGCAAAATATAGTACTATAAGATAAGCCCTGTTAATACAAATTAGAGAGGAAGAGGGTACAGTTTAAGATGGGATATGTATCATGTGCAGAAATTATCCAAATGAACATAGAGTTAGAAGAGAGGCAGAACAGCATGGACATAGCATGGAAGTAAGGAACAAAGAGATGGTGCCTATGGAACTGGGATCCTGAGGCATTGTTTTCAACCTGATTGCTCACTCACAGAATCTGGTCCATAGACTTATTTCATTTGGCATGAATTCTGATTTTTTTTTTTTTTTTTTTAGTGTAAAGGTTGCTAAGGTTAAAAAAACCCTGGATTTTTCTAGAACTTTTTATTCTCATGTATTTCCAGCTGAGTTGGGGTTGCCTTCCTTAGAGTGTGTTCACTACTCAGTGTGCAGCCCTCTCTACCACTCTTCGTTAATACCAATGCTATCTCTAGTAACTATCTCGTTTATTCTGTTAGATGGGCTTGTTTCACTCATTTGTTCTCTTTGCCTTGTCCTAGTAGACATTCAAGTTTGTGACCCTTAATCTAATGATTGGATCTTTCATCCTTCTTATAACCAAAACCCACTGCCATCAAGCTGATTCTAGCTCTTGCTATCACCTCAGATGATGACAGACATAGTATTGGGAGAAAAATTATGCCATGAAAGAGGGATTCTAGAAGGCAGGGATGGCAGAATAGTCTAGAAGAGGAGGCAGGGAGGCTCAGGAGAGTGGCCAGGGAGCAGGAGAACTTGGCCATATGAACATGAAATGCTGGAGAGGACAAGTGTCTGTGGCACTGTAATCAAGGATCACAGTGCATAAAGCTGTGAGACATGATGGGTATAGTGGACCATCATCTCTCCAAAATGATAATAAAAATAGCTAATCTTTATTAAACATGTACTATACATTGCAGGCCTTTCTCTAAGTGTTTCATATGCATTATTTTATTTTATCCTCACAACAGCTCTATGAGGAGGTAGTAGTATTATGTCCTCTTTTTGCAGAGACATAATAGTACTTAATACTTCCTGGGATAGAAAGAAGTTGAACTACTATATAGTTAGTAGAGGCAGACCAGGATGTGAACCTAGTCCATGTGACTCCAGAGCTTTAATTCTCAACTCCCAGACTATGGAAGAAGAAATTGAAAGTCATGTCTAAATGAGCCAGCTAAGACCCGGATGACTTGCACTTATAAGGAATTTCTTGTCTCTGGTGGATATAGAGACACTAATGCCCTTAGAAAGAGCTAATTCCATTCTGGATTATGTGTTCTGGATTTTATTTTCGTTTTTATTTTTAATAGGCTCCAGAAAGGGGCTCTTGATCTGAGGCTGCTGGCAACCAGACCCCCAAGACATGATTAGAAGACTGGTTTTGTCTGCTGAGACAGTCTCAGACAGAGCCTTGATGGTCAGTCACATCCCTGATTTCTCACGGCTGACCTATGTGCACAATTAAATTCAGGTTTTTGCAAATCTGTATTTATTATTAGTCACAAGCACTCCTCCGTGTTAGGCCAGACTGTGGGGTAGACTTGAACATGATCTGTTAGTGTCTTGTGTATTTAAATGTGGCTCAGGGGGATGCAGCCGACACTTGGAGGGCTGTGACCAACTCTCACAATGTGCACTGCCCTTGCTTTTGTTAATGTGACTGAAAACACTAAATCTTCAGTTTATAGTTCTCTTTTCTTATATCCGTGCCAGTGATAACTTCACTCTAGATTAGAAATAATATTGCAATCATATGGCTAAAGCTTCTTCTTTCCCCCAGTAGGTTTATCAGAGAACAGATAATTGAATTCACAGAAGCAGTAACTGTAACTGTAAATACAAATTGTCAATATAAATCTCTGCAATATAGTTTAGTTTATCTCTTGGCCAATGAGTCCTAGGGACCCTCTGAAGAACAGCATGAACCTTTCTGACTCCTGATTTTGGTAATAATTCTTAGCACTAGCTGTCAAGATTTATTTCTAGCTGGTGCCAGTTTTCATTCTTGTTTTTCCTTCTTCTCCGAATCAGAATAAGGCTGAATGTAGAAACCCTCCCTTTTGAAACATTTGTCCAACATATGCATCTCAGACACATTGACAGCAATAGTGCTGTGGCAATTTGGACTTCCCGGAAATGGCGTTTTCATAGTCAGAGACAGGCTTGAATAATAAAAGCAGGCTGTCATCCCTGGGTTATGGGTGAAGAAGCTATTTATAGATGAGCAAAATATCTCCAATGTGATAACTTACATTATTGTACAAGGACAATGGAAAATTCTTCAGAAGACAGCATAAAGGGGATTTAAAATTAACCTCATCATGTTTTATTCATCAAGACCTTAAGTTGGCTTATTTTTTTATATGAAGGCCATATAATTTTAATTCTTTTTACCCCTCTTTTAAAAATAAAACAACACACCATTTCAATAATTATGTAGGGTCACAGACTGACATTCTATATGGGCCTGTCTTGCCTGAAGACTTATTCGTTTTGCCCAATAAATAGTTTATAATATTCCAATTTTAAATATTTTCACGTGAGCTTATGCTCGCGAATTCAGTACCATCTGCAGCCCTCCTATTGTAGCACTATGGTTTGTCTCAGCTGGCCCATGGCATTTATGTTTGTGACCCCCTGGTCTGAGGCTTCCTTTGTCTGTGCAGAGGATGTTTATTCTACATTCTTGGAAATGTGATTATTACACAGTTTTATACCAGTTGCCTTTGAGTCAACTCCAACTCATAGTAACCCCACGTATGTCAGAGTAGAACTGTGAAATATAGGACTTTCAATGACTGATTTTTCAAAAGTACATTGCCAGATCTTATTTCCAAAGCCCCTCTGGGGGGACTCAAACCTCCAAACTTTCAGTTAGCCCCTGAGCGCATTAACTGAATATGTTAATCACACTTCTGATGAATTCACTTGGAATCAATTTCTTCCTTCTTTTTCTCCTTTTCTCTCCTCCCTTCTCTTGTTAACATGCTTGCACCATCCAGGGACTCCACAGACTGTTATAAAAAGATGTTAAGAATCTTGATGGCAAGGGCTGTACCATTGCATTGAAAATGTACATCTCAATGTTAGGCACAGCTTGTATCTTGGAGGACATTTGGACTGGATTCCATTTTAGATTTATCTGGGTGATTTGCTTTGACACTTTGAATAATGGGCAATTAGAAATTGGGAAGAAAGAAGGTGAGAGAGGGAGAAAAAAGAAAAATAGAGAAAAAGAGAAGTAGATATTTAAATGTGACAAAAACCAGCTAACTAGAAAACTTGACTGTCCAGACCATCTTCTTCCTCAAAGTTTGTAGAGAGTTAAGCTTTAATTATATTTCAGTTAGTTGGCAAATGTGATGCTTCAGCCTCTCTGAATATTTGGAGCAAGGGAGGGAGGCTCCAGGTTGAAGGGATGCCCTTGTAGGCGCTTTCTCTTGACTTCCTGCCCCGCATGTTGCTGGGGATTGATATGCAGCTGTTCTCCAGTTGCCGGCTCTTCCCCAGAAGCAGCTGCATCTCAGCAGGGGCCCCTTCTATCAATGTGACAATCTGCTGAGGGCTTTGGAACCTTTCCAGATGCAAGGCATGTTGAGGCTATAAAATATAATCATTAGCATTATCTCCATTTTCGTTTTTAGAGTCTCAGCTGTTAAAGTTTCTTGTACAGATTTAGAGCTTAATTGTTCTCATTTTTCTTCATAGGTAGCTTCCTTTAGGCAGCATAGGCTCTTCGCTTGGAGCTGGATTTCCTAAAAAGAAAGAATAGCGTATGAGTAATGTTCTTGCTTCTGGCTGGCTGAGAAGGTTGAGATTAGAGAGCAGTCTTTTCCCAGCTGCAGTTATATGCGTGTCTGTGAGCTAAACATAATTGTTCATGGCTTTCTTTTGCTGAATCACTGGCTTTCTTTTGCTGAATTCACTTGGAATCAATTTCTTCTTTTCCATTCCCCCTCCCTCCCTTTGTTAACACAGCCCCTATCTTACATATTGCCTGGAGAGGAATTTTCTTTACTTCATTCTTTTTGGGATCTGTGCTATATTCATGAAAGGCAGTATTTATTTATTTTTTATTTTGGAGAAAAGATTACTTGAAGATTCAAAAACTAATGTTTCTTTGCAAAAAGAAAAAGGGGGGGATTTCAGATTGAAGGTGGAGACAATTGGATACATACGTGGAACTTGAAGGGTTGAAGGTCTGTGCAAATATTAACCAAAAGGAACTGATAAAATAATGATCTTGCATAGGTTTGTCAGAGAAATTCATTTTACTGGTTTGCACCATAGTCATTTTGTTTTAAAATGCAATTCCTCAGTGCACAGACTCAGATTCACACTGAGTTTCGATGACAGGATTAGAAATACTCACACAACTCCAAGCTGATCTTCACAGGCAGGTAATTACAGTGTGAATAACGAGCACTTCCCTGCCAGGTGCTTCTGAGAGTGATTTGTTCACAGAGAGAACCCAGTAATTGGCTGGGGGAGAGAGGCTTATGCATACTGTTATCTAAATTTACTGTAACGGTTTATAAGTCTTGTATTGAACATTCAGAAGTCCCCTGACAGTTCACCAGTTTACAAAATGCTGTACGGGTTCATGAGGGACTCTTCCATTGTAGATCTCTCTGGGGGCTAGGTGTTTGGCCAGACTGACTTTCAAGATGCATTTTAAGCCACTCTTCTCCCAGGGGCTATAGTCCCTGAGAAGAGTTTAGGCTTGAACAGAGGATTTTGAATCTTAAGTCACAAACTCATTTCACATAACAAATATAAAACAGTATACATACTAAGATTCTATTAAAATATTTCTATTTATGTATCTGGATGGTGCATACAGTTAAGTGCTGAATACTAGCTGAAAGATTGGTGGTTCAAACGCACCCAGAAGTGCCTTGAAACACAAACTGGGCAATCTGCTTCTGAAAGATCAGAGCCTTGAAAACCCCATGGAACATTTCAACTCTGCAAGCATGAGGTTGCCATGAGTTGAAATTGACTCATGACAACTAACGTGTTGTTGTTGCTATTTGCCGTGGAGTGGGACCTGACCCATCACAACTCCTCTTTGAGTTTCCGAGGCAGTATCACTACGGAAGTAGATTGCCCAACCTTCCTTCTGAGAAGTGGCTGCTGGGTTTGAACCGCCAGCCGTATATTCATATATCTATATCTATTTATCTAGTGGCTAAGACACTTGCCTGCTAACCAGATGGCTGGTGGTTCAAACCCACCAGCCACTCCTGGGAAGGAAGGTTGGGCAATCCTACTTCCGTAGTGATACTGCCTCGGAAACCCAAGGAGGGGTCGCTATGAGTCGGGTTTGACTTGATGGCACATAACAACAACAGCAACATAGAAATATGTATTTAAAAGAAGACTGTAAGACACAAAAGTAACAGTGATTTTGTCTAGGTATTAAGTTATGGTTGATCTGTATATTCTTTGAAAATTTTTTGTTTTTCCTAATTTTTTTGCAATAAACATGAATTACCTTGCTAATCAGAAAATATCTAAAGATACATACAAATTTACTAAATATTTGAACCCTAAATTGGCATTAGACTTAGACAGAATCCTTGTTGAGGTCCTTTTCTCAGTAAAATCTACTCGAATCTCATTTACTCTGGAAATCCATTATGTATTCCATAAAAGTTAGTTTAGGCAGAAGCAATGTAAAAACTCATACCTGCTATTATCACCAGCTGATGGATGTCTCTAATGCCTATAACTTTAGCAACTTCATATGCTTTGCTTTCAGTATCAAACAAATTTTCAAAATGTTACAAAAAGAAGAAAAGAGAAGTAATAGAGAAAACTGAGGCTAATAAAAATTGTTGTTGTTGTTATGTGCCATCGAGTCATCTCCGACTCATAGTGACCTTATGTACAACAGAATGAAACAGTGCCCAGTCTTGTGCCTGCCTCACGATCCCTACTGTACCTGAGCCCATCACTGTAGCCACCATGTCAATCCATCTTGTTGAGGGCTTTCCCCTCTTTCATTGACCCTCCACTTTACCAAGCATGACAGTCTTCTCCAGAGAATGGTGTCTCTCTGACAACATGATGATAAGTGAGATGAAGTCTGGTCATTCTCACTTCCAACAAATATTCTGGCTGCACTTCTTGCAGGACAGATTTGTTAGTTCTTTTAGTAGTCCACGGGACTTCCAGCATTCTTTGCTAGCACCACAACTCAAAAGCATCAACTCTTCTTTGGTCTTTCTTTTCATTTTCCAGCTCTCAGATGCATATGAGGTTATTGAAAATACCATGGCTTGGATTAGGTGCATCTTAGTCTTCAAGGAGATATCTTTGCTCTTCAGTCTTTGAAAGGGGTCTTTTGCAACAGATTTGCCCAATGCAATATGTCTTTTGATGTCTTGACTGTTGCTTCCATTGGTGTTGATTGTAGAACCAAGTAATATGAAGTCTTTGACAACTTCAATCTTTTCTCCATTTATCATGATGCTGCTTATTGGTCCAATTTTGACGATTTTTCTTTTCTTTATATTAAAGTGTAATCCACGCTGCAGACTGTAGTCTTTAATCTTCATCACTAAGTGCTCCAAGTCTTCCTCACTTTCAGCAAGCAAAGCTGCATCGTTTGTGTATCTCAGGTTGTTAATGAGCCACCTCATTAACTTATTGAGGTTAAATACCACCTCAATTGGTGAAACACCTTAAAATGTGTATGAACTTAGAGGACATTATGCTGAGTGAAGTAAGTCAATAACAGGACAAATACTAAATGGGTTCACCATTATAAAAAGTCAACAAAAGGTTTACACACAAAATGAAACTTTTTTGTTGGTTACCAGGGATTAGGAGGGGTGAGGAGGGAAAATTGCTAGCTAAGTGAGAAAGAAACAAAAAAAAATATAGCAAACTTTTTTTGGTGGAAATGGATAAACTGGTTCTAAAAGTTATTTTTACCTTTTTGCACTTAATTTAAATACCAAGGATTTAGAATATCCAAAACATTCTTGAAAAAGAAGAGAAACATTGAAGACTTCATTTCAAGACTTATTATAAACCTTTAGTAATCAAGACAAGCCTCCAAAAGTAAACCCATATGTATACAGTCAATTGGATTTTGACAAAGGTACTAAGTCCATCCAATGGGAGATGGATAATTTTTTCAACAATTGATTCTAGAACAATTGGATATATGTATACAGAAATCTTCATATTTATCTCACTCTAGTCACGAAGGTTAATTATGGATGGATCATAGGCCAAAATATAACACCTAGAACTTCTGGGGGGAAAAAAAAACAAAAAAGAAAAACAGAAGACTGTATTTTGTGAACTCAAACATAAAGGAGGCAAAGATTTCTCAGGAGACAAATCATAAAACAAAAATAATCAATATTTTGAACTTCAGCAATTTTTAAAAAAATACCTGCACAGCACATTCACCACTAAAAATAAATAATAAAGAAGCCACAGATAAGGAAAATATATTTATAGCATATATATCTGATAAAGACCTTGTAGCTTGAAAAAGTACAGACTGCTTATAAAACAACAATAAAAAGATAATAATAGACAAAAGACTTACACATACAAACCACAAGAGTACATATACAGAGAGCAAAAGGCTTGTAAAAAAATGTTCAACCTTATTTACTCCTTTGGGAAATGAAAACTATAACGAGATGTCATTCATATCCACTAAATTAGCTAAAATGATAAAGACCGATAATACCGAATGTTGGTGAGGATGTGGTACAAGTGGAAATTTTTCATACATTGCTGGTAGGAATGAAAATAGCAGAAGTGAAACTTTTCCATACATTGCTCTTTGGTGACATTTCCTATGCAGTTAGTAATTCTACTAACCAGGTACTTACCCAAGAGAGATAAAACATAATCCACAAACAGACTTACAAGAATGTATAAGTCTACCTTATTCATAATAGCCTCCACATGGAAACAACCCAAATGGCCATGAGGAGATGGATAAACAAAATTTGGTATATACAAAGGAATTTGTTCAGCAATAAAAAAAGAGCAAACTACAGATATCAACATTGATACAGTTAAGTTTCAGAAACATCATGTTAAGTGAAAGAAATCAGATCCAAGAGTATATTTTGTACGAGTTCACTTTATGAAATCTATAGCCACAAATTGAATAACCTGGTCAGAAAAATGATGGGAATGGAGTATTATTAGTCTGTTATTTATTTTGTACCAGAACAAATATGAGAGGCTTACGGTTACTCTCTCCAAGTTGCCAAATGTGATATTAGCAATATTAATAGATGCAAATGTATCTTCTTCTCATGAAAGACATATGTCAGCAAAGGAAAGACTGACTAGAGTCTTTTTAGCTTTAACCTTTGAGAGACTGACAAATGATAGGGGAGTTCAGAGCCCAAGTAACATGAAGTATTTAAATAATGCAAAGCATTATCTGAGGAAGATAAGAAACAAGATGCTCTACCTGGGAGGTCTTTTATTTTATAAGTAATAAGATAACCTTCAAATTGTAGCTTTTTTCCTTAGTATTTGATGCTTGGACAAATTATGAAGTGTGGGGCATATGATGAATGTTAAAGGACTTTAACACTTGATGAAACCAAAAGCTTACTTACTCTGACACATTTTTAATTTCAGCAATGCAAGGTGAATTAGATAATTAATCAGCTATGTTTTGTCACAGATATTCAGCTAATGAGGTAAACTTAAAAAAAAAATAACATTTAAATTTTTGCATTGCCTTAATTTCCAGTGTAGGTTATATATGTAGATATATTATATGAATAATAATACTTTAAAATTACAGTACATTATAGATTTTTTTAATTGTAAAAATATACATAACAAACACATGCCATCTCAGCAACTTCTACATGTACAATTCAGTACCGTGGATTATGTTCTTCAAGATGTGCACCCATTCTCTCTATCCTTTTCCAAATAATTCCACCACCATTATATAAACTCAGTGCCCCCTAAGCAAAAGCAACCCCCTTCCTGCCTCCTTCCCACTCCTGGTTGTTGTTGTTGTTGTTATGTGCCGTCAAGTCAAACCCGACTCATAGCGACCCCTCCTTGGGTTTCCGAGGCAGTGTCACTACGGAAGTAGGATTGCCCAACCTTCCTTCCCACTCCTGGTAACCACTAATAATCTTTGGTTGCTATATATTTGATTATTTCATATAAAGGAGATCATACCACATCTGTTCTTTTGTAACTGACATTTATCTCTGCATGGTATTTTTAAGGTTCATTCAAGGAGTGGTATGCATCAGCAGTTCATTTGTCCTTATAGTTGAGCAATATTCTATTGCATGTATACACTACATTTGTGTGGTTCATTCATTTGCTGATGGCTATTTTGGTTGTTTTTACCTTTTGGCTATTGTGAAAAGTGCTGCGCCAACACTAATGTATAGGTTTCTGTTTGCGTTCCTGCCTTCACTTCTTCTGGGTATATATGTTGTTGTTGTTGTTGTTATGTGCCGTCAAGTCAAACCCGACTCATAGCAATCCCTCCTTGGGTTTCCGAGGCAGTATCACTACGGAAGTAGGATTGCCCAACCTTCCTTCCGAGGAGTGGCTGGTGGGTTTGAACCGCCAGCCGTCTGGTTAGCAGGCAAGTGTCTTAGCCACTATGCTACCAGACTTCTGGGTATATATATATATATATATATATATATATATATATATATATATATACCTACTATTTCCAGGGTGTTGTAGCTTTTAAAGCATCTTCACACATGTGATCTCAGTTGATCACCCTCACCAATACTCAAAGAAGTAAAACTAGGATTTACTACTTTTTATTGTGAGGAAAATGAAGTTCAACAAGTCTATATGCCTGTTATAATCTAAACCTTACTTTGGGATTCCTGTATCTCTGATTCAAAGGGAACACTTGAAACTTATTTCTGTTTTTGAAAAATCAAGTTACTAACCAGAATCCACTAAATTAATGTTCTAGGAAACTTCAGATAAGTGAACGCCATGGACTTTTACCTATAGACTTTGCATTGGAGCTTCAGGCTCATCAAAGCTAACTGGTCTGTGGATACATATGAGGTCACAGTAAAGGTAACGATTTAAATTTCTCTGGGACAAGCATGATTTAAATTTCTCCTTGGTTACAACAGGAATTCAAACACCCATAAAATTTTCTGCTACATTTGATGTCCCCTGCCGCCAACTAAAGTAATTCCCTTTAGAGTATTTTTAGAGTTTTTTTTTTTTGAATGAAATATACTTTATTTATTTATTTATGTTTTTGCAGTGTTTGCTCCCCTCCCATCTCACCCCTGGTAATTAACAAAGAAAGTTTCCTTCCATATATAAACCTTTCCTTGACTTTTTACAATAATGAACTAATACAATATTTGTCCTTCTGTGATTGACTTATTTCACTCAACATAATGTCCTCCAAGTTCATTCACATTATATGGTGTTTTGCAGATTCTACATTATTCTTTAGTGTTGCATAGTATTCCATTGTGTGTATGTATCATAGTTTGCTTATCTATTCTTCTGTTGATGGGCACCTAGATTATTTCCATCTTTTTGCTATTGTAAACAGTGCTGTGATGAACATGGGTGTGCATATATCTATTCTTGTTCTGGTTCTCACTTCTTTAGAATATATACTCAGTAATGAGATTGCTGGATCAAATAGTATTTTCTAGTTCCAACTTTTTAAGGAATAGCCATACTGCTTTCCACAGTGGTTGTATCATTTGACAGTCCCACTCCCTTTAGAGTGTATTTATTAATGATTTCATTTTCCTTCCTTGGGGCCTGCACTCATTGGCCTACTGTGCTTGATGTCACAGCCACTGCCATCAGTGCCCTCCTTGGAATGCTGATACCTGACAGGAGTGTCTTTACTTTGTTGCTCAAGTTATCAACTTGAGAAGTACCAAAGCAGCAGAAGTAAGGAGAAGCTATACAAAATATTGTGCTTGGGGTCTGCCCAGCTATGTAGACTATCAATATAAACTGCTAGTAAATATTTTAGCTAATTTACCATTGAAGATGGATTCAGAAGAGGAGATGGAACAGGAGATATCTCTGATGATTTCAGATGAATCTTGGCTGAAAGCAAAAGATCAGAAAGATGTTTACCTATATTTTATTCACTATGCAAAGGAATTGGGAGCTCTGGTAGCATAGTGCCTAAGACACTTGACTGCTGATTAGAAGGCTGGCAGTTCAAACCCACCAGCCACTCCTTGGAAGGAAGATGGGGCAATCTACTTCCGTAGTAATACTGCCTCAAAAACTCAAGGAGGGGTCACTATGAGTGAGTTGGGTCTGACTCGATGGCACATAACAACAACAACAACATGCAAAGGCATTAGACAGTGTGGATCATACCAAATTATGGATAACATTGTGAAGAATGGGAATTCCAGAACACTTAATTGTGGTACCTGTATGTAGATCAAGAGGCAGTCATTCCAATAAAACAAGAGGATACTGCATAGTTTAAAATCAGGTAAGATGTACATAAGAGCTGTATCCTTTAACTATAGTTATACAATCTGTATGCTGAGCAAATAATCTGAGAAGCTGTACTATATGAAAAAGAATATGACATCAGGATTTAAGGAAGACTCATTACTGTGATATGCAGACCATATAACCTTGCTTGCCAAAATTGAAGAGGACTTGAAGCACATATTGATGAAGATCAAAGACTACAACCTTCAGTATGGATTATATTTCAACATAAAACAAAAATCCTCATAACTGGACCAATAA
Organism: Orycteropus afer afer; assembly: GCF_000298275.1. Taxonomy (NCBI): domain Eukaryota; kingdom Metazoa; phylum Chordata; class Mammalia; order Tubulidentata; family Orycteropodidae; genus Orycteropus; species Orycteropus afer. Next base: position 4,441,715 of record NW_006921876.1, read on the forward strand.
GGAACATCATGATAAACAGAGAAAAGATATTAAAGTTGTAAAGAATTTCATTTTACCAGTATCCACAAACAACAGTCACGGAAGCAACAATTGAGAAATCAAATTATAAAAACCAAGGGCATTTGGAAACAATCAGCCCTAGGACATGATGGACCTTGAGACCAGAAGAACTAGACGGTGCCTGGCTACCAATGGCAACCACTCAGGAAGGGATCAAAACTGGAGATCCTGGATAGAGTGGGAGGAAAAACATGGAACAAAATCCAAAAACACAATAAGGACCAGAATTACTGGTCAGATGTGGTCTGGTGGGACCCCCAATACTATGGCTTTGGGGAACACCTGGGGCCTGGAATAAAACTCACTCCCAGGAGCTGGCTCTCAACCCAATAGTAAATAAGATGTACATGCAGACCACTCAACCCAGGGTGACATACTTACATACTCTACAGAGATACATCCCTTGGAGAAATCGGCCACAGGGCACCAGAGGGACAACATTCATAGGAAATGCAGGACACACAGGAGTGCATAACTACGAAGGGCATGCGGGGAGGTTACTGGGAAGGGAGAGGAGGAGAGTGGGTTAGGGTTGGGGATTGTAATTGGGGAGTGAAACCAAATGTACATGAAATGTTGATTGTAAAACAAAATTCTGCTCTATAAATTTGTACCTAAAGCACACTCACACAAAAAAAGAATATACCACACACACACACAAAATAAAATAAAAGAAAGAAATCAAATGATGTATTGCATGGGAAAATCTGCCACAAAAGACTTCTTTAAAGTATTAATAATGAGCAAGGATCTGATTTTGAAGACTAAGATACACCTTATCCAAGCCCTGGTATTTTTAAGCACCTCATATACATGCAGAACAGGTCAATGGATAAGGAAGACTGAAGAATTGACACTTTTAAGTTATGGTGTTGGTGAAGAGTATTGAATACCTCTTGGACTGCCAGAACAAAGAACAAATCTCTCTTGGAAGAAGTACAAACAGAATGCTCCTTACCTGCAAGGATGGTGAGACTGTCTTGCGTATTTTTGACATGTTATGAGGAGGGACCAATCTCTAGACAAGGACATCATACTTGAAAAGTAAATGGTCAGCAAAAAAAAAAAAAAAAAGGAAGATGGCCAATGAGATGGATTGACACAGTGGCTGCAACAATGGGATCAAACAGCAAGGATTGTGAGGATGGTGCAGGAACAAGCAATGTTTTATTCTGTTGTACATCAGATTGCTACAAGTTGAAATGACTCGATGCCACCTAACAACAACAACAACAATGTTGACGAGCGTCCAGAATTATTATTATTCTTTCTTTCTTTCTTTTTTTTTTTTTAAATGAGGTCTAAGTCTGCTTTTGGAAGCCCTAGTCCTCCTTAAGGAGTTCTGGTAGCATAGTGCCTACGGCACTTGCTTGCTAACCAGACGGCTGGCGGTTCAATCCCACCAGCCACTCCTCGGAAGGAAGGTTGGGCAATCCTACTTCCGTAGTGATACTGCCTCGGAAACCCAAGGAGGGGTC
>NW_006921876.1:4443352-4452346 GCF_000298275.1 Orycteropus afer afer
CAATCCTACTTCCGTAGTGATACTGCCTCGGAAACCCAAGGAGGGGTCGCTATGAGTCGGGTTTGACTCGACGGCACATAACAACAACAACAACAACAGTCCTCCTTAAGCCATTGTGAGACTGAGTCATCCGGAAAAGTAGGCAGCATGCTGAGCTCCCCCCAATCTCTATCGCTCTTTATCACATAAGCATTCAGGTAGAATAGCTTGGTTTACTTGTCCCAAGACTTGCTCATGAAAAAACAAAAATTTCCTCAACTCTGCTAATAGTGCCTCTCTATATTGGGCTCAGACTTGAATCCACATGCTGATCAGGAAATTAATATCTGAAGATAGATGCCAGGTTTTCCCTAGTTCCTGGTCTTTCCCTTACCCATCTGGGGATGCCTATATGAGTGTGCATAAATGTGTGCATGCACACACAAATGCTCAAAACCTTCTCAAGTGAAAACTTCATGTACAAATAACTTATGTGGCCTCACATATTAGTCATCACACAGGCTAGACTGCACAGACATAGCTGAATCACAGTTTTGGCTCAAGTCCAAACTACTGCTTCATTATCTGGCTGGTGCAACAAGATTAACACACCTGAAAAGATGAGTGCACAATCCAGGACAAAATATAATCCAATGCTAGACCTAAAGATCTACTATAAATTTCAGAGTTTCAGGGCCAGAAAAGGTCCTTGCAGGCTAGGATTGTTAGGAATGACTGCATGTGAGAGTAGAGGTGTGTTGAAGCCTAATGCAGTGATAGGATTTTAATCCAAGGGATCCCACTTACATTAGTTCCACTTGAGGGAGGTTTAACACACACATTCTTAAACATATTTGTGTGAAGTTTATGTAACGATTTTTCTAATTTTATGTTTTCTATAGAAACAAAATTCTTTATTTCTTTCTTTATTTTTAGGTCTTCTGGCACTAGAAAGATAAGAATTTGAATTCTAATCCTCTGCCCTGGTGGCTGAGTTCCTTGGACTTCCTAATTCAATACACTTAATAGCTCAGCTTCAACTAGTTAGATTGCTTGGATTCCAGTCCTATTTCTGTCACTTATCAGGTAATAACTGGGCAAATGACTTTATTTCTCTGTGTCTTGGTGCCCTCATTCGTCATATGGTAATAACAATATCTATTTCATAGGTTTGTTGGGATATAAATGAATAAGTACATGTAAAGTACTTAGAGCAATGTTGACACATACTAAGTACCCAATAAATGTCAGTTATTTTTATTATTAGGTTCCCATAAGGATTAAATGAGCTCATGAATATGAAAATTTCTAGCTTACTTTCTAGTCAGAGCATAAATTCAATTTTGATTTAAATAGATTTGTAATATGATAATTCTCAGACTATACCAGTCTGGGGGTAAAAATGGGGTTTTATTCATTCATTCATGTAAAGATTATTTATTGAATGCCTACTGTCTGCTAAAGGAGCTCTGGTGGTAGAACAGTAAGGTATTTGGCTGCTAACCAAATGGTTGGTGGTTTGAGTCCACCAACTGCTCCACAGAAGAAAGATAGGGTAATCTGCTTCTGTAAAGATTCATGGCCTGGGAAACCCAAGAGGGGACACTGTGAGTTGGAATCTAATTGATGGGAGTGCTTTTTTTTTTTTTTTCCCTACTATATACTAGGCACTCTGTGCTTAGTAACATCAGTTGACTGACAAAAATCTATGTGCATGTAGAGACAAATTTTAGTAGGGAAGATACACACAATAAACAATGATATATTAAATAAAGGGAGTTCTGGTAGCATAGTGCCTAAGAACTTGACTGCTAACCAGAAGGCTGGCAGTTCAAACCCACCAGCCACTCCTTGGGAGGAAGGTTGGGCAATCTACTTCTGTAGTGATAATGTCTTAGAAACCAAAGGAGGGGTTGCTATGAGTTGGGTCCAACTCGACAGCATATAACAACAACAATGACAATATCAAATAAACATATGTTTATGACAAAAGTGTGTTAAAAACAAAAGAACAGAATTAAGGAGTTGGGAAACCTAAGTGGGAGTTTTGCAGTTGGTCAGGGTAGATCTCCTTGAGAAGATGTCATTTGAACAAATTCTTGAAGGGGGTGTGTATCTTTGGGGAAGAGTATTACAGGCAAAAGAGATAGGAAGTCCAAAGACCCTAAAGCTAGACATTTGGAAACAAGCAGCTCTAGGCCATGATGGACCTTGAGACCGGAAGAACTAGATGGTACCCAGCTACCAATGCCAACCACTCAGGAAGGGATCAAAACTGGAGATGCTAGATAGAGTGGGAGGAAAAACGTGGAACAAAATCCAAAAACACAATAAGGAGCAGAATTACTGGTCAGATGGAGTCTGATGGGACCCCCAAGACTTTGAACCTGGGATAAAACTCACTACCAAGGGCTGGCTCTCAGCCTAACAGTAAATAAGAGTTACATTCACAACACTCAACTCAGGGAGATGCACCCACATACTCTAAGGAGATACCATCCCTTGGAGCAATCAGCCATGGGGCACCACAGGGGAAACAGTCACATGGGGGAAAAGCTGGATAGACAGGAGTGTATAACTAAGAAGGGCACAGGGAGGGGGTGGTTATAGGGAAGGGAGAGGAGGAGAGTTGGTTAGGGTTGGGGATGATAACGGGGGAGTGAAACCAAATGTACAAGAAATGGTGAATGTAAAATAAATTCTGCTCTGTAAATTTGAACTTAAACACACACACACACACACACACACACACAAAAGATCCTAAAGCTAGAATTTCACTGCCCTTGAGTCTGATCCAACTCAGAGCAACCCCTCCTTGGATTTCTGAGGTGGTATCGCTATGGAAATAGATTGCCCAACCTTCCTTCTGAGGAGTGGCTGGTGGGTTTGAACTGCTAGCCTTCTGGTTAGCAGTCAAATACCTTAGGTACTATGCCACCAGAGCTCTCAAAGCTATAATATGCCTGGCTTACATGTGGACCATTATGGAGGCCACTGTGCCTGAGGCACAATGAGCACAGGAAGAGGAATAAAAGGTTGAGCCAGAGAGATGACAAGAGCCAGATGATGCAGAACCTTGTAAATCATTTGACCTTTTCTCTGAGTGCAATGTGGTGCCATTGTTGATTTAACTTAGATTTTAAAAGGATCGCTCTGATTCCTGAGATAGATTGAAAGGAGACAAACATAAAAGATAGGAAACTATTGAAGTGGTCCAATCTAGAAATGATGGTGGCTTCGACCAAGGCAGAAGCTGTGAAGATTATATATAAAAAGTTACTGGATTTTAGTATTTGATAAAGAATCGGATGTGTGATGTGAGCAAAAGGAAGGATTTAAGAATAATTGCAAGATTTTTGGCTTTACAGTAAGAAGAGTGAAGTTCACATCAGCTGAGATCAGGGAGTCTGGAGGTTGAAGATTTTTTTTAAGGGGAAAAGGTTACCACTTCAGTTTTGAACATTTTGCTTGAGATGTCTGTTAATATGCAAATGGAGATATTTTGCTGTTGGATATATGAGTCTGGATTGCAGCAGAAAAGTTTGGAGTGCAAAATTGAAGCCACTGGCATAGGGTTGGCCTTTAAAACCAAGAGATGACATGACAGTACCTAAAGATGGGAAAAGATAGAAAAAAGACAAGGTGACAAGTCTGAACCCAAAGCTTTGAGGGCACTCCACCATTCTCAAATGTAGCTGTGGATTTCACATTCTGTGGGCTTACTTGCACCCCTTCTCCAATTCAAGTTCTAGAGTTCTTAAAAGAATCTTGTATGTACTCACAAATATGTTCCAGTCAGCTACCATGTGGTATCTGTTGGGCACTGAGCTCTTTCCTGTTTGTGTATACTACATTCACAGACTTGGCCGGGCACCACTGCCATCTGCTGGGCACTCGTGGGGCTTCTCCTGCATGCAGTTGCATCTACTAGTTGTCATGCTTCTGCCTTCTGTAGAGCTTTTGAGGTACCACCCCCCCCCCAAAAAAAAAAACCACTACCATCGAGTTGATTCCGACTCATAGTGACACTCATTGAGTTTCCAAGTCAGTGAATCTTTATAGAAGTAGATGGCCCAGTCTTGCTTCCACAGAGCCTGGTGGGTTTAAACAACCAACCTCTGGTTAGCAGAAGGGTATATGGCTGTGGGCAGGGGAAGTAGAAGGTTACCAAGGCAGTGCAGCACACGACCCCAACCAACCAGCCGATTGTTGAGTTGATTCTGCCTCATAGCAACCCTATAAGGACAGAGTAGAAGTGCCTCATAGGGCTTCCAAAGCTGTAAATCTTCACGGAAGGAGACTGACACATATTTCCCACAAAATAGCTGGTGCATTTGAACCATTGACCTTTTGGTTAGCAGCTGAGTACTGTAACCACTGTGCCACCAGGATTCCATGCAGTGCAGCTTATGTTTCCAAATTTCACAGCTGTAAACTTCAAATCTACCTGCCATAGCCACCTACCCCCATCACATCCACAGGACTCCAAGTCTATGGACAAGCACTATGCCAAACTTAGAATTGCCCCTTTCATGACCTTGTTGGCCATGCTTATCTGTTTGATCTCCTCTTCCCTTGGAATGAATTCTCCCCTGGGAGGTTTCTTCATCCCTCATTCAAAAAGACATTTGGCAAATATAACACATCAGTGTGCCAGACACACGCCTAGATATGCGTCAGCCCTAGCAGTGTGGCTTTTAGGTATATGTTGTTGTTGTTGTTGTTATGTGCCGTCGAGTCGGCCCCGACTCATAGCGACCCCTCCTTGGGTTTCCGAGGCAGTATCACTACGAAGTAGGATTGCCCAACCTTCCTTCCGAGGAGTGGCTGGTGGGTTTGAACCGCCAGCCTTCTGGTTAGCAGTCAAGTGCTTTTGCCACTATGCTACCAGAGCTCCTTTTAGGTATATATAGGGCCTAAATTCAGTCTTTTTCTATGTTGTACGAGAACCATTCTCATATATTAGTTACTCTGACATATGCTGATTTACAGTGTCACACATCTGATTTATTGTAACATGAAAAATGGTGGTATCTTGCTTAATGTTGCCAGTATGTTTTCTGAAACCTCTCTGATCACTAGACTCAAGGAAACAAATGTTTAGCTGGCATCATCAAAGCCAAGGAACTTATATAGCAGTTGATATCCATCTGATATTTAGCCAATTTATAGTAGAAACAATGCAGAATTCTTCTAGGCAGTTTTTACACTTTTACCAAAGGAACAATGCTGAAGTAGTTTTTGAAATGTGGCTATTAAAATAACATTTTTTATTCATTTTAAAAATCCATTTTATTCATTTTTTATGATCATGCTTTCTTTAGATTGTAAGTTTCAGAGATTAAAAAAATGTGTTAAATGTTATGTTAACATCAGGAATCTATTATGACATGACAAGTTCTGTTTTTTGAGGTGAGGCAGACCCTACAGTAACATTTCTGCATGTACAGTTTTGCTGGTTGTACCACTTTCCCTACTATGCCATGCGTAGCTATGCTGAGACAGGGTGGGTATTCTGCTGGTAAGCACCAGTAGTGCTGGTTGGTTTTTATTCCAACTGGCTAGGTGTCCATTTTGATTAGTCTTTGCCAATGCCACATAAATCAATAAATATTTTGAGCACCATCTTTGGCTTAGATACAGATGTTCAGCCACTCATACAGTAATGTACATTTTGTGAAATGGTTTTATATACTTACCACAATGCAAAAGTTGGGGGAGATGTAATATCATTACTTTCATTTGAATGATAAGAAAATCCAGAGTGGTCATGCATGGAATTATACAATGAGAAAACATCCATGCTATCTTTAGGACTCAATCCACTACTCCCAGTAAAGTGATCTTTCTATAAGGAACCCTCCTTTCTTAAGATTCTTCTGCCCTTTGGATATTATTAATATGGACTTTGTTTCTTTTTAGATATAGTATCAAGGGAAAAAAGTAGAAACATTTGCTACTGCATATTTTCTTTTTTGTTTATTAAATAACTTTTTTCCCTAATTTTGGGTTTATATGTTTTCACACCCACTACTAAAAGGTTGGAAGTTCAAACCCATCCAACAGCACCATGGGAGAAAGGCCTGGTGATCTGTTTCAGTAAAGATTATAGCCAAGAAAACCTTATGGGGCAGTTCTGTAATACATGGGATCTCCATGAGTTGGCATTGACTCAGCAGCAACAGTTTTTTTTTTTTTTTTCCTTTATCTGAATGGGAAAAATAGGATGAGAATTATTTATAGGCTGATGTGGAGGTTAGAAAAGGGGATGTTTTGTGGGTGATGACAGAAGTGTGAGCAATGTGAGTTTGTGAGCATGTGTTTGAGAGGGTGTGATGGAGCATAGTGATTTCAGGCTGAGTAACATTTCCTCTCCACAGGATAATTTACTACAGGATACTTGACAAAGCAGGAAATGGGGAATAGATAGTGGAAGAACAGCTGGAACACCTGGAGAAACTTTATACTGTGGACTCAATATCTTATCATTCTTTGGATGTGTTATTTTTCCTAAATATATGTCAAACTTCTGGATGGAAAGAATGATATTTTGCCCTGTTTTATCCCTGCAGTGTCTGGCATAATATTGGAACAATTACTCCATTGTGAATCAATCAAGTATTGTCGTTCCTATTGATCAGGAAGCTTGTTGCTTTACAACATACAGACATTTTAACATTGGTAAAACACTAGCAGGAATGTTGGTCACCTCTTCCCTCAACTCTTAAGAAGCCCAAACAGTAATTCTGTCACTTGGGTCAACAAATAGAGTTTTCATGCAAATATTTAATTTAAAATACTGAATAAAAATTTTGTAAAGTTCATTCAAAATAGTCCATCTTAAGAAGGTCTTATTTACCTAACCATAAGGAAGGTTGGGCATTCCTACTTCCGTAGTGATACTGCCTCGGAAACCCAAGGAGGGGTCGCTATGAGTCTGGGCCGACTCGATGGCAAATAACAACAACAACAACAACTAATTTCATAGAGCTAATCACTTCACTTCTGGGAAAAGTCTCATGATCAGTTTTACCCCATATTTTTATAATTATCCTTTGCTAGCGATAGAAACTTAGTGACAGAAAGAATAAGTCAAAGACTTGGCACAAAAAAAGATACTTGTGGTAGATTGCAAAGTGACCACAAATTGTTCTGCCTCTTCCACACCCATTTGCAATGTGACTTTACAGTTCTTCTTTTCAAGTTTGGGGTCTCTTTCTCCACTCCTTGAATCTGGGCTGGTCTTATGATTATTATTTGGCAATGGCACATTAACTAATGTGATGCAAGAAGAGACTTGAAAAGTTCTTTTTCATTAGGACTTGCCCTCCTGCACTCTTGTAGTTCAACTCTAACGTGGACAAGCTTAGTCGAATTGGGCACATAAAAGACATATAACACACTCGCCTCTTGCCCTAATCGATAACCAGTCAATCCCCAGAAGCAGGGCCACCTTAACTTGTGGGCAACTGACTATAGACAGAAATGAGACCAATTAAGACTGGCAGAAGAACCATCCTGCTGAGCCTAGCCCAGGTTTCTACCTTGTCAAATCATAAACTAAATGAATAATTGTTGATTTAAGCCAGTAAGTTTTGGAGTGGTCTGTTAGGCAGCACAAAAGAACCAATATTGTCAATAAAATGTTGAATAGATAAATGAATGATTCAATGAAATGACATAGGTGGTTATTTCATTCAGTCTTACTATTCCTCAAGTAAAAAAAGAAGGAAGTCAAGAGTAATTAAATAATTTGGCTGATATTAGGCAGCATTTAGTGTGGGGACAGTATAAACAATCTATTATTTACTTTTAAAATAATGTCCATCTCCTGAATGATATAGTAAGCTGCTTGTTGTTGTTGTTGTTGTTATGTGCCATCAAGTCGGAGCCGACTCACAGCGACCCCTCCTTGGGTTTCCGAGGCAGTATCACTATGGAAGTAGATTGCCCCATCTTCCTTCCGAGGAGTGGCTGGTGGGTTTGAACCGCCAGCCTTCTGGTTAGCAGTCAAGTTCCTTAGCCACTATGCTACCATAGCTCCCGGTAAGCTGCTTAAGAGCAGCTATATCTTTAGGTCAGTGGTATCTATTATAACACTTCATGCATTTTCTTTTTAAAAAGTAAACTTTGAATGTGTAATACATGCACATAGCACACATGTCAAAAAGTACAAAAACTTCAGTAAAAAGTTGTGGTGGTTAAGTTTGTGTGTCAACATGGCTAGGCCTGGTTGAATGGCTGGGCAGCTGAATGTAGTTATTCCCCATGGCAAGACTGGTAATCAGCTTCATGGTGGAATCTACTGGAGCAGCTAAGTAGCTGCTTTGGGTATGTGGTCTGCTTCCTGTATGTAAGAAACAGCTTGGGGAACGGTCTCTAGCTTATGGTATGCTTGAACCCTGCATGTAGCTGTGCCAGTGTTCAACAGCCTGCCATGCTCTGCAGACCTTGGGACTTTCAATGGACTTGAATTAATGGACTGTCATGTGCTTTAGTAACATTGGGACTGTTCCTTTTTACTTGTCAACCTTGGGCTTGTCAGTCTTTAGCTCCAGTGGGCTGGGAGCAGAAGGCAGAGCTGAAGCCCAAGGCTTAGGGGCTTTCACCCAGCCCCTAGAGCCTGGGACTTTGAACTTGGACTTAAAGCCTCCAAATTGTAAGAATAAACTCCTTTTTGTTAAGGCCTTTCCATTTGTGGTATATTCTTGTCAGAGTGGCACAGAGATAACCAAAATAAATCTCTTTTGCTCAGCCATTCAATTCTCTTCCCCAGAGGCATTCAGTGTCAAAGGATTTTTGTTTGTTTTGTTTTGTATGCTTTCAGAAATCTGTTGTACATTTGATATATATGATGGTGACTAGAACTCATGCTTGTTCTTTTTCTTTTTTTTTTTTTTAACTTGATATTGTGATTTAGAGGAGCTCTGGTAGCATAGTGCCTAAGGCACTTGACTGCTAACCAGAAGGCTGGTAGTTCAAACCCACCAGCCACTCCTCGGAAGGAAGATGGGG
>NW_006921876.1:4452446-4468770 GCF_000298275.1 Orycteropus afer afer
ACAACATTGTGATTTAGGTAAAATTTTACAAAGCAGATTCATTTTACATTCAATGGCTTAAATGCACATTATGTTTTGTGATATTGGTACATTCCTCACTGTGTAACATTTCACCTTCCACTTTCTCCCTGAGGTTATCCTTTTTCCTGTGTTTTTCTTGCCTATACATTCCTGCTTCCTTTCTGTGCAAATGTAGCCCTTCTGATCCACCTTAGTTGATTGTTCTAAGGAATGCATCTCCTTGGTATAGGTGTTCAGCTTGTAGGCTTGTCTATTGTTTGGCTAAGAGTTAAGCCACAAGAGTGAGATCAATTCCGGGCCCAAAGGGTGACTTGGGACCATAGTCTTGGGGGTTTCACCAGTCTCTATCAGAACAGTAAGCCTGGTCTTTTTTATGATTTTGAGTTTTGTTCCACATTTTTCTCCCACTTCATACAAGATCTCCAATTCTGATCCCTTTCCAAGTGGTTGGCATTGGTAGCCAGGCACCATCTAGTTCTTCTGGTCAGGGTCATATTAATCAAGGTTCTCATGGTCCTTTAGTCCTTTGGACTTTTTCCACAAGTCTTTGTGTTTTTCTCACTCTTCTTAGCTCCGGACAAGAAGAGACCAACAGTTGCCACTTAGATGGCCACTTGCAAGCTTATAAGACCCCAATTGCTACTCACTGAAGTAAGATGTAGGCTTGTTCTTTATCAGAGAAAAGAGGGTGGGTCAATAAGCAAAGCCTAGTTGTGTGCCTCCCTTCTAGCTCTCTGCTATATACTATCTACAACCAGTTGTGGTCAAGTCAGTTCTGACTCATGGCCATCCCATGTGTGTCAGAGTAGAAATTGCTCTATAGGGTTTTCAGTGACTCATTTCTCGGAAATAGATTGCCAAGAATTTCTTCAGTGGTGTCTCTGGGTGAACTTATACCTCCACCCTTTTGATTAGCAGCCAAACATGTTAACCATTCACCCCACTTACGGACTTTTTATTACCTATAATGCCACACATTGTTGGAGACAAAATTGAGCTACAAAATTACTAGAACTCATCAGAATACTCAAAGTAAGTGCCATTTTATGGGTCAATAATTGTGGCATCTCTCCAAGTAAAACTAAGAAAAACAATAGCAACAGAGGGGCTTCCCTGGACACTGGCCATGGTGCATGTGCCCTTAAATGTTTTGCCGAGACAACAAAAACTGAACTATATCTCCAAACAGCAGGGCTCTGATGGATGTCTTGGTTTATTATACTATAGGAATAGCTCTGCACAGAGAATGTTGACAGTCTGAGGGCTGGCTTAGGGGAAGACACAGCAAAGGAAAAAGGGGAGAATGGAAGAAGTCCAGGCATAATTAAGAAAGATGGGAGTTTTCAAAATGAGGCAGAGAAACTTAAAGGATGAAAGTTGAGGAAAGGGTTTGGGTGTGGTTGGAAGCAGGCTATTAAATGATTTCAGTGGAAGAAGGGAGATTACTAGGAATTAAGATGTGATGGGAAGAAGAAGACAGGGATTGTACGGAAATGAAATCAGCAAGTGAGGACTATGTGCACAAAGTTTTTAGCAACTCTAACTGAAACCCAACCTCACTGCCATCAAGTTGATTCCAACACATAGTGACCATTTTGGGTTTCCAAGGCTGTAAATCTTTATGGAAACAGAGTGACTTATTTTTCTGCCATGGAGGTTGGTGGGTTCAAATCGTAGACCTTTTGGTTAGCAGCCAAATACTTTAACCACACCAGGGCTCATTTTTGGCAACTAGAGGAGAGTCAAAATGGGATAATGGTAGAAAAAACAAAGAAATTAAAATAAGGCTTATCCTCCCTGCCCTGCCCCAGGGAAGGGTGTGGTTTTTTAAAAGAGGGAATTTAAAAATATGTTGGAAAATGGGAAAAGGCCCAAATAGAAAGAGGCAAAGGAGGAAAAAATGTGGACTAGATATCGTGGATAAGGGGGTGGGAGAGTCAGTTCTATTAATAATACCTTATAGCATAATGCCTAAGGCATTTGACTGGTAACCAGAAGGCTGGCAGTTCAAACCCACCAGCCACTCCTTGAAAGGAAGATGGGGCAATCTACTTCTGTAGTGATACTGCCTCAGAAATACAAGGAAGGGTCACTATGAGTCAGATCCCACTTGAGGGCAGTGGGTTTTTTTTTTTTTTTTTTTTTGGTTTATGTATAGCATATTACTTTTTCAAAGTACTCTAATACACTTATCTCATAGGTGTTTCATATTATAAATATTCTTACATGCTATACAAATTTGTGGTTATTTTCCTCTGTCAAGCAAGCCAAAATGTTTTGCAATTACATTTTTCCTTATTATATCTAAAAAAAACACTAAACTTATGTATTATCTTCTTTTATTTCTTTCTCCCTCTTTCTTCATACATCACTGTGCTTTTTCACCTCTTCCACATGTGCTTATCTGTTTCATCATCCATGCCGCTCCTGCCAAGAGTCATGAAAATCATTCCTCCACCCTGTGATTTTCTGTCAACATAGCTCCACAAACTTGTTCTCTCTTAAAATGTTGTCCTACTTCCCCAAATATTTCAGTATCAAACATTTATAGCTCATCTCTATTATAATGTACCTTCCAAAACCAAACTTACTGCCGTTGAATTGGAACCGACTAATAGCGACCCCTCCTTGGGTTTCCAAGGTGGTATCACTATGGAAATAGATTACCCAACCTTTCTTCTGAGGAGTGGCTGGTAGGTTTGAACCACCAGCTTTTTGGTTAGCAGTCAAAGGCCCTAGACACTGTGCCACCAGAGCTCCCATAGTGTACCTTAGGCAGTTGCTGTTTCTTGTTCTACAGGACGATGTATAGCAACTATCTGACATACACAGCAACCCCCCACATCATCTGGCCTTTCACTGTGACAGTAGCCACCTGGGATAGGCTGACAGGCCTGTTTTTCAGAGAAAACAAAGCTGGGAAAAAACACCAGCTAACGAGATGCCATCAAGTCAACTCCAACTCCTGGCTATCCCATGTATATCTCATAGTAGAACTGTCCTCCACAGAGTTTCCAGTGGCTGAATTTCTGGAAGTCGATTGTTGTTAGAGTTTTCTTCTTATGAATCTTTAGGTGAACTTGAACTTCCAACTTTTACATTAACAGTCAAGCATTTTAACCATTTGTACCACTCAGGGTCTCAAACTGCGGGCCCAGAATGTCAGATTAGAATTCTACCTTATGCCAAATAAGAGTTGGTGCCTAGAATGAGCATGAATCTGGGCCTCTTGACTCTTGTTGTTGCTATTGTTATTATGTGCTGTCGAGTTGGACCTTTCTCATAGTGACCCCTCCTTGGGGTATCACTATGGAAGTAGATTGCCCAATCTTCCTTCTGAGGAGTGGCTGGTGGGTTTGAACTGCCAGCTTCCTGGTTAGCAGTCAAGTGCCTTAGGTACTATGCTACCAGAGCTACCATTATAGTATCTCAATATTATGTGATGACAGTTCTTCATGTGGTGCTGGTATTTTCATGTATGCCGGAGTTTACTGAAGACAGGAGAACAGAATTCTTTCTGCAGATGCCCATTGAGAACATTCTCAACATTCTCCTTGTATTTGCTGATTCTAGTCTGCTCATGTTGCCTTTCACTAAAATATATCTCCTCCTTGAAATCTAGCTGAAGGCATGACATGTGTAATTTTTCCCAAGCAGAATTATATGCTAGGACAAAAGTAGAAATATGTCCTAGATGCTACATTCTGGAAATTTCAGGTGCCTGGGATTCAGGCAAGTGGGTAATCTTTTCAGTACTCCCAATACCTTTTTTTAAGATTCTTTTGTGACTCCTTCTACTCTTCTCTCCCAAGTGTTTTTGCTGGTAGTATCTGGTTCAAACACCTCATGAGAAGGTGTTGGTAACTTTAGGTAGAAGGCAGTACTTGACCTGATCCTCCAATAATGACTTTTTGGTCACTGACTGGGGAGATATAGTTGGATAGGGGTGTGGTCTTCCGTACAGTCTTGAGCTCACCCAGTAAGTTGCCACCGATTTTGCCTGCTCATAAGATGGGTCCTGATGCAAAGGCTTGCTTGAGGCTCCTTTTAACACTGTGCCTCTGTTTAATGATATCTTCTCTGTCCACCTCCTCACCTCATAGCCCCACCCTACACTGCCACATTGACCACCCACATATAAAGACTGCACCTTTTTTGTAGGTTTTGTCTCTGGAACTTTGATATTCAACTTCCCTGAAATGTTAGAAGAGAAGAGAAGAAAAAAAAAGTCCTCCAGTTGAGAATTCATTCCAGCAGAATTACCCAGCACTGAGTGGAGCCTTCCAGGTTCCCTCCCACGCATGGCCTGCAGCTCCCAGAGTATTATCTGTGCAGCCCAAACCCTGTGTCAGCTTTGATAAGAGCCAGGGTGTAATCACCACAGCCACAGTTCTCCGGCTCTGATTTTCCCTTGTGGCTTCTTCATTCCTGTTTATAATTAAAGGAAGCTTTTCTTGCCATGCTGAAGGCTATATAAAATAAGTTAATAAGTAATAAAGCAGCTGGCAAGGAGCCAAGAACTTGCTGCTGCTGGTATCATTTCCATCCTTGTGGTATAGTTATGGAGGGGGAAGCTTGCCTCTCAGATTCAGGCTTTTGAATTGGATAGATGGGAGCGTCAACTCAGCCTGGCATTCCGCTGAAGATGTAAGCTGCATAGTGAACATTCCATGAGAGTCTTTATAGGACTCTGGCCTTTGAAGGAGATGGATCATTGGTCATTTTTTTCCAATCTTCCCATCTCATCTTCTTTCCTCTCAACCCATAGACAATTATTTAATTGTCTTTGTTATTCTTTTCACAGTACAGCTCTAGTTTAACACTTTCATCACTGAATTATTTTTTGCTTTTAATTTTTTGATACCATGTGTTTTCAATAATGGAAGGAATGCTGAAATCAAGGGCAAAAATCATTTTCTTTTGAGGTAATATGGATTTGGATACAATTATGTGAGACACATGTGTCCCAAGTGGACTTTGGTGGTAAGATTGGTGGGGTGAGAACCGTTTCTTCAGATTCATGCAGTTAAACAGGTCTATGTCAGGCAGTAGCATGTACTTCAACCACGATAGCTGTTTCCCGAGAAATCTGAGAATCTGAAAATGTAGGTGGATGGTGTATATGCCATGCATCATGAAAAGGTTAAAATAAATGCAATGGGGACTTGATTATCAAGTTGTATATGTGCTCAAGAAGGAAATTCTCTGTGTGTTCAAGGCTGTACTCAGACACAACATTGAAGATGAATGCCTTGAAAGGATGTTGTTTACTCTGGAGTTACTGTGTGTTCACTTATACTCTTCTGAAATGGCTATGGGTCATTTTCCTGTTCTTGGAGGCCAAGTATAAACCCTTTGTTATGAGGTTTAGGCTCTATCACAGTTAAGTGTTTGTGCCAGAAGGAGTGGGGGTGGTGGAGAACCTGTTTTGATCAGTCACAGATGCCTTGTTTGCATTCAGTCTGCCTTTGGCACAAAGGGAGAGAAGAGATGAGGCCATTATTCAGATTATTTGGGGTAAAAAAATCCCTGTACTCAACTTCTCTGTCAAAAGGAAGGTGATTTATCATTGTGAAAGAGTCAGAAAGGCTGCTTTAATGAATGGATATAATATATTTGCTATTATCGGCTGCCTACTTTGGTCTCTGGTAGCATAGTGCCTAAGGCACTTGACTGCTAAGCAGAAGGCTGGCCATTCAAATCCACCAGCCACTCCTCAGAAGGAAAGTTGGGCAATCTACTTCCATAGTGATACTGCCTTGGAAACCCAAGGAGGGGTCTCTATGAGTTGGGTCCGACTCCACGGCACATAACAACAACTTTGTCCTCTAGCATAGAGATGGCAAAACATTAGAAAGGGCTGGAAGGGCACTCTGAAACAGCTCTCCAAGAGCAATTATCCCGAGCCCTTAAAACCAGTAGTCATCAAGTTGACTCCAATTCATAGTCACACCATGTGTGTCAGAGTAGAACTGTGCTCCACAGAATTTTCAATGGCTGATTTTTTGGAAGTACATCACCAGGTCTTTCTTCTGAAGTGCTTTTTCTAACCTTTGGTTAGCAGCTAAATACATTAACCATTTGCATCACCCGAGGACTTCTTGAGCTCCTACATCTTCCACATCCACTGGGTACTAAGTACCCACTGCCACTGAGTCAATTATGACTCACAGGGACCCCCATAGGGGGTAAATCTTTATGGAGGCAGTCTGCCATCCTCCCATGGAGTGGCTGGTGGATTTGAATACTGGACCATTTGGTTAGCAGCTGAATGCTTTAAGCACTACACCACCAGAGCTCCTTGGCTTCTAAGTACAGCTCTAGCAAAATTGCCTCTTTCACCATTAACTGCTACCTGAAAGATATCTCCTAGAGTTGGGCTAAGTGAAGACCCTGATGAAAGTTTTGTCTGTGTAGATAAATAATTGCTCCAAACCTGATATGTAAAATGGTGTTTTAGAAATAGTTTGAAAACTCTGACATATTTGGTGATTCCAATAACTTTAAGATCAGACTTGCTAGATTTAACCACTTCATTATTGTTTTCTGTGTATAACCTCCAAGTTTAAGTAGAGGAACCACACTCGGGCTGGCCTCACACAGTATTATAGAACAGAAAGTGGATTTTATATGCCCACATTGCTTCCTTTCACATCATCCTAACATATTGTGTTAGATAAATTTTCTGAATCAATCTTTCTTCTTTACCTAGAACATTCCTTACTATCCAGGGTCTTTATAGTTATATAGTTTATCATGTAATCTCTCTCTCTCTTTTTGTTCCTTGAAAAGCTGGGAATGATAGGTTCTTTAATCAGGGGAACCAGAGTTGGGTTAAGCAATTGTGTTAGACTGGGTTCTCTAGAGAAACAAAACCAGTAAAGCTTATATATATATGTATATATATATATATATATATATATATATAAATTTATCTTAGAAAAATGGCTCACACACTTATAGAAGCTGGCAAGTCCAAAGTTCCTGGATCAAACATCAAGCTGGAGGCTTTTCCCGACTCTTGCAGCCACAGGGGCTGAGGAGCTCAAGGCTGGCAGGCCGTATACCAACTGTTGATTCCAACGAATGACGAATCCAAGATCTCCAGGCCAAACAGTGGACTGTTCACTCACAGACAGTTTTAGGCAGCACAACAGAATCCTGATCCACAGAATGTCTCTCTTCCCAGGATGTCCTTGGATATACTGGAAGCAGGCTACAGCCCTAGGGAAACTCCCTTTCAACAGATTGGCCACTCAGAATATAATCATCTGATCCCATCATGGGAACAACCATACCACAACAGCTCAAACCACACAGAATTGTGGTCCAGCCAGGGTTGACACACAGCTCCAACTATCACAGCAGTATTTATATCTTTCCTGTATAGATAGATATATTAGTATGCCTCTGGTGAGTGCTTTATCTTCCTTTATTTACTATTACTATAAGCAGCTCCAATTAAATGACTAATCACTGAACATGTTACAAATGATGTATGAATGAGTTTTGAGTGCCTACTAGGTGTTCTGTGCTAAAACTATAGTAGCAAACAAGAGAAAGGTAAATCTGGTGTTATGCCATGGGAGACAGATGTTTCACAATTACATAAATAAATATTTCATTATAGTTCCTTTAAAGTGACTTAAAACAGAAGTATAGTGGTTATGAGAGCTGATATAAGCGGAACTTGATTAATCTTAGGGGTCTGAGAAGACTTTCTTCTGTTGAGTTTAGACTTGAATAAAAAAGTTAAGAATTAAATAGGCAAGAAGATGAAGTGATTGTGATGAAGAAATTGGGGACTGGAGTTGAGGTGGAGAGGGCATTGAGTGTCCCAGGGAAAGCCTAAGGCAGGTCCTAAGGCAGGAAGAAACATAATATTCAAAACCAGAAAAAGGCCAAGACTGCAGGAATACAGAGACTTTGGAGGAGCATAGCATAGAGGTCAGGAAAGGTCAGATCATGTATGACCTTCCAGGTCATGTTAAGGATATGATCTCAAGTCAGGTTCCCCAGAAAGTAGTTGAGATACATAGTCACATGCAGGATGTTTATTGGTGAGTATTCTACGGGAGACTGAAGGAAGTAGGACTAAGAAGGCAGATAAGTTGAACTATGATGGAATCTCAAGAAATACATCAACTCATTCTGCAGGGAGTATGAAGGGCTCTTCAGAGTTGTCCCAAGTTTAGGGAAAGAGGTTGGGTCTTCATACTTCCACATCAACCAGTTGACCAGTGGTTGAATGAGGGCTATCTCCTGATTGGTTGGGATGGCCTTCTTCATCTGAGGGGAAATTTTTGAGAGAAATTCAGCTGATGGCTGTCAGTTGCTACATTCCCAGCAGCTAGGGAAATACATGGTTTGGTCCTGAAGTGGAGGATCTGGGTGACACATCATAGCATCTATTGCAGGCATTATTCTAAGTTTGGTGAAAAACTTCCAGTTCTCAATCTGGAAGTTATATTTGGTTTTAAAAAGATTATATTGGCTGTTTCATGGAAAATGAATTGGAAGGGAAGGATGATTGACTACAAACAGACCGGTGAGTAACTCAGGTAACAGATTATAGTAGATTGGATGGGACTGGTGCAGAAGAGATGGAGGGGTACATATATTTGAGTGACAATAGATAAAACATAGCAAGAGGATCTGATAATATGTTGATATGGAAGTGGGTTTGAATGACAGAGAGACTCAAGAGGAACCATAGATTTCCTGGCTTGCAACATGGTATGGATGGTGACACTATTTTCTGAGTTACATAACTGAGAATGAGAGTAGGTACTGAGTATAATTTAGGGCAAGTTGAATTTGAGGTTCTTATGAGACATTCCAACAAAGAAGACAGTTGGATATATTTATAATATTTATAAACTCAGATATATAATATTTATAAACCATATATATATATATATAAACTCATAAAAGATATTTGAGGTTGTTGTTGTTGTGTGCCATCGAGTCGGACCTGACTCATAGCGACCCCTCCTTGGGTTTCCGAGGCAGTATCACTACAGAAGTAGATTGCTCCATCTTCCTTCCGAGGAGTGGCTGGTGGGTTTGAACCACCAGCTTTCCGGTTAGCAGTCAAATGCCTTAGGCACTATGCAAGAGTTGTGGTGCTTGAGGCCATGAGCTTAGATGTCCTAGAAAAGACTGTGGAGTAAGAAGAGAACCTAGAAGCAGAGCCTAGAGTTTCTAGGGGAACATGGTAATAGGACCAAGAGCTCCCACATTTCAAGATCAGGTGGAAGATGAATTCCTAACTGAAATAGAAGAGTAACTAAAAGGGCAGGAGGGAAGCTAGGAGAGTATAATGTAATGGAAGACAGGAAGGGTGTCATGATTAAGAGTTTCAAGTGCTGCTTCTATAACATGTAGGACTAAAACTGTGTTGTAGGCACTTTTTATATTATAATAACATGCTAGAGTCTGAAAGCAATGTAAATTTGTACAAAAATGCAGTTATAGGTTTTTTATATTCCTTTTTAGGTAAGAACTGCTTCAGCCAAGGTTTTGAATCTGTGGCCTCCATAATCCTCTTAATTAAAGAAATACTTTACCCTGATGCAAGGAAAGAAATATTCTTTTTCTATAATATTGCACAGCAAAAGAATTGATGAACATCTACTGAGTGCCTACTATGGTTCAGCTGAGTGCTGCTAGATCCTTGAAGTTCAAGGCAAGGTCTTCGCTTTCAAGAAGATTAACTTCTAATTGAAGAAATCAGATCTGTTACTTCACTGGATAGGTCTGAGTACCAAAATTACATGGTGGAGCAGTAAGGTGCTCTGGTGGTGTGGTGCCTAAGGCATTTTTGATTAGGAGCTCTGGTAGCATAGTGGCTAAAGCACTTGACTGCTAACCAGAAGGCTGGCGGTTCAAACCCACCAGCCACTCCTCAGAAGGAAGGTTGGGCAATCCTACTTCTGTAGTGATACTGCCTCGGAAACCCAAGGAGGGGTCGCTATGAGTTGGGGCCGACTCGACGGCAAAACAACAACAACAACAACAACCAGAAGATTGGTGGTTCAAAACCACCAGCCATTCTGTGGAAGGGAGACTGGGTAATCTACTTCCCTAAAGATTTACCACCTGGGAAACCCAAAGCAGGTGGCATGAGTCAGAATCAACTCGATAGCAATGAGTTTGGTTTGGTTTTTTGGTGGGGAAGTAGATGAGAGAAAGAATTATGGGCTGGGAGGTCAGGAAAGGCTGCAGTGAAGACACTGAAGTTTACACATGACTCTAAAGGTTGGGGAGGATCTGGGTGGTAGGTGAAGATACTTCCAGTGATCAGTAGAGTTTACAGAAGGGTGTGGAGGGATAAATATACAAGATATATTTAGGTAATTTTAGTAATTAAAAGCATAAATGTGGTGACACTAGAATGATGTTTTCAATAACTGTCATATTATATATTCTTATCTAGTTGAGAGGTCTTTAAATATGCTGATATTTAACTTGTAATATCCTTGAGGTTCTGAAATTTTCTGGTGAAAATATTTTTTATTTGCTTTTCTTTTGAATTTTAATTGTTCTGTGCTTTGCTTGTGGTTTTAAATCTCAGATTGGCTAACTCTGACATCAAGCTGGAGGAGTTCTTCTCTGAAATGTGATCTACCTAACTCCCACACGTGCTTCATTCTTTATCCTTACCCCACTCAAAGAGATTATAGCATGTGATTTTACTAATGAAGTACAGATAACAGGTTTTGTAGTGTTTTAGAATCCAAAATGAGTAATTATTTGAAGCATCTCAAACCTGTGTTTCTACGCTTTCTACATTTTCTTAGAAATGACAGATTGTAAAAAAGGGAAAATGTGATCATCACATATATGTTGAAATAGTCAGCTGATATCAATCCCCAGCATTATTTGCATGATAATTGAATTTATTTATTAAGGGGAAGATTTGCTGTCTAACTTTCTCAAACATATGATACTGAACATCATTTTACAGGTTTGTGTGCTTCAAGCCTAAACTACTAGAAGCTTATCTCCTCTTGGCTACCATAATTGCAACGAATCCCAACATTAAACAGCTACAGAGGGCACTACTGACATCACACTTTAAGTAAATTCCTTCCCATACATTCCTTAGTTATGCATTCACAGCCTGTGTTGTATGTGGTAACTCTGCTTGCAAATGGTGTAGCAGGTAGAGGTGAGGCCTTACAATAGAAACAGTTAGCTTCACCATAGCCACAGGGATAAGGGGATAACCACTGGTGGCACAGTGGTTAAAGTGTTCAACTGCTAACCAAAAGATCAGCAGTTTGAACCTACCAGCTGCTCCATAGGAGAAAGATGTGGCAATCTGCTTCCATGAAGATTAAAGCCTTGAAAACCCTATCGGGTTCTTGTCCTGTAGGGTCTCTATGCATAGAAATTGACTTGATGACAACAAGTTTTTAGCATGGGCACAATCCAGTCTTTACCTACTCCAACACTTGATAGTTTGATTGAATAAAGAATTCTAAGTTGAAACTTATTTTCCTTAAAGATTTTGAGTAGTTCTTCTAGCATGCATTATTGCTATTTAAAAGGCTGATCTATCTTGATTCTTGATTCTTTGTATATGACCAGTTTTACCTCTGTAGATAGTTTTAGAATCTTTTATTTGTCCCTGATGCTATCTAGATACTAACTTATCCTCTTTCTTGGAATACTCCTTCTTTTTGGTGAAGAACATTGCTCAGTAAATAGGGAGGCAGAGTTCTGATATATTACATATTAAAAATATTTTTATTTTAGTTTCTCATTTGATAGTTTGGCTCAGTATACAATTCTAGATAAAAATCAATTTTCTCTCAGAATTTTAAAGGAATTCATTGATTGCCTCATAAATTTCAGAGTTACCACTGACAAGGACATTGCCATTCTGATTTCTTTTCCTTGATGTGATATGTATTTATCTTGAAGTGTTTTGGTTCTTTTATTCATGAGAGTTCTAAAATTTCAAAATGCTAGGCCAAACTGTAAATTCTTAAAAAAAAAAATTAATACGTTGGACACTTGGAGGATCCTTTCAATCAGGAAACTCATGATTAGTAATTTTGTAAATCTTTTGTATTAATCATATATTATTTGATTCGTTTTTCTGGATATCACCTTGAATATTGAACATACGAGAGTGATTTTCCAAACTTCAGTTTTTCAACTTCCATTTTATTGTGATGTTTTTGTTTTTTGTTTTACTCTGACTTACTGTATCTTCTAAACTTTATGTTGAGTATTTTATTTCTATTACCATATTTTTAATTTCTAAGAATTTTTCTTGTTCTGAGAATATATATATATATATATATATATATATATATATGTTTAAATAGCATCATACTCTGTTTTACGGATATAATAGCTTATCTCTATGAGGATATTAATGCCAAAGAAAATGTTTTTTCTTGAATTGTCTATTTCCTCCAAGGCCTTATTTATTTATTTGCTTGTTTTGGTCTTTGGTCTTCATTTTTCAGGCTTTCTTCAAATATCTGATGACCCATAGCAGTATTTAATATTTGAAAGCAAAATTCTAAAAAGATGACTATAAAGTCTGTGTAAGGCTTGTTAACTGGTGGATTTCACTGTAAGATGACTGGGATGAGTTGTTTCATTGAACTGGTCAGTTTATCCAGTTTATCTTCTGCCTTAGGAGTATAAACCCAGCTGTTCTTATTCTAACAGCCAAATAGAGTATGGGAGCTGTAAGACAACCTGTTTAGTATGTAAACTTTCCCATAATCCTTGTATGTGGGACTCAATCAACAAAAAGATTATAATCAAATAGGAAGGGGTTCCTATTTTCTTTGTCTTCGTAAATTTATGTTTTTAAAACAATCTCTTCACATTTTTTTAAATACAGTTCTGAAAGGCATTGGAAGTCAACCTTGATATTAAATCTCCCATACTTAACAAGTGACCAGTGAAATCCTCTTTAGAGCCTGGTGCCTCTTGACCTCTTCAGACATTTCTCAAGGCCAATATGTAAAACCTCCATAATTGGAGCTCTGATGGCATAGTGCCTAAGGCATCTGACTGCTACCCAGAAGGCTGGTGGTTCAAAACTACCCGCCACTTCTTGGAAGGAAGATTGGGCAATCTACTTCTGTAGTGATACTGCCTTGGAAACCCAAGGGGGCATCACTATGAGTTGGACACAGCTAATTCCACCAGGTGATTGTTCCTGAAACTATCTCAACTATTTGCATTGTGCTTTTAGACATGGTCTCTCACCCTTACAACCATCTCCAGTATCCCTCCTCAGAGTCACTAAAATAGCACCTCACCAGGTGTCTCTTCCCCGTTGTACTCTCAAAGAGATTATGTCCCATAGGGTTTTCAATGGCTGAATTATTAGGAGTAGATAGCTAGGTCTTTCTTCCTGGGAGCTTTTGGGTGGACTTATGCCTCTAACCTTTCCATTAGTAGCCAAGTGTGTTAACCATTTGCACGACTCAGTCTCCAACTGAAGGCCCAGAAAGTTGGATTTTTCAATGCTATGTCAAACAAAAAAGTCCCATGGACTGCCAGAAGAACTAACAAATCTGTCCTGGAAGAAATGCAGCTGGAATGCTCCTGGGAAGCAAGAAAGGCCAGACTTCATCTCCTCTACTTTGGTCATATTGTCAGAAGGGACCATTCCTTGGAAAAGGATATCATGGTTGGTAAGTGGAGAGTCAATGTAAAAGGGGAAGACCCTCAACGAGATGGATTGACATAGTGTCTGCAATGATGGGCTCAGGCATAGCAAGGATAATGAGGCTGGCACAGGACCAGGCAGTGTTTCATTCTGTTGTACATAGGGTCACTATGAGTCAGAGCTGACTCAAAAGCACCTAATAACAACAATACATCAAACAAGAGTTGGTGGCCAAGGTGAGCATGAATCTGGGCCTCTTGACTCTTAGTGTCTCTTTGGATCTCTGAGCAAAAAATTTAAAAAAGTCTGTGACCTATTAGCCAGGCCACCCTCTGACTTCATTATGTCTCTGGATTCTGGAAGATTCTGTCTGTAACCAGTGAAACTTTGAGGCCAGCAGGCTCTAACCATCTTATCAGTCCTGTCACCCATGTCACTTATAAGACAATCTTTCCATTTTCCCACTTCCTACTTGGCTCATCCCTGGGCTTTTTCTTCCATCATTCTTCTCACTGTTGCCTCCTTGGTCACTATCTTTTTTAGAAATCTCACTACTCTAACTTTATTGTCTTTACAGAATATTATTTCTAATGTTGTTGTGTTCCATCAAGTTGATTCTGATTTATAGTGACCCTATATGACAGAGTAGAACTTCCCTATAGGGTTTCCTAGGCTCAATCTTTATGGGAGCAGACTGTCACATCTCTCTTCTGTGGAGCAGCTGGTGAGTTCAAACTGCTGACCTTTCAGTTAGCAACTGAGTGCATAACCACCACACCCCAGGTTTCTCTCTCTTTCTAATCTCTCTCCTTAATTCTGCTTAACTTGTCTACATTTTAAAACTCCTGGGACTTTTTTGGTATATTACATATTCTTTTGATGCTTTTTTGAAATTTAATATTCACTAATTTATTTTTAAATGGTATATAATAACGAAGTGCTTTCAAGTAAAATGATTTGCCTATGTCAGTATATTATTACAATTCATATTATAAATTTTATTAAAACATGACATTTATATTTGACTTTCAAACCAACAAATGGAAAAATAGAATATAAAATTAAGGTTGTTAATTATTACATATATGTATTTCAACATTTTATTATGCATACATATTTCAACTTTTCTCATTTAAAAAGTGAGGCATGCTGTTTAATTTATTTTAAATTAGTTTACACTAATAAGCAAGAATTATTAACACAACAAAAGAAATGCCAAATTAAAATATATTTTCTAGAAACCAAGTAAAAACTTAAATGTAACCTCATCAAAAAAAGAAAAAGAAGAAACAAACACTTTATGGCCTGATATTTGGTATAACTTCTTTTTCTATTTTAACTGAAACAGCTTTTCTAGAGAAGCCTGGGTTGCTCGAGGAGGTTGTGATTAGCTGGTAACTAAAGATGGTTGGTTTGAAACTACCCATTTGCTCCACAGAAGAAAGTCCTGGTGAACTGCTTTGGTAAAGATTACAGACAACAAAACCCTATGGTGCAGTTCTACTCTGTAACACATGAATTGAAGGCTTACTCAATGGCAGCTAGCAATAACAGCTCTTTTCTTAAGGATGCTATCTCCTTGTATGTAGCCCTCTTGAGTAGAGACAGGGCTCCTTCATCTCACAGAGTGTGACTGTGCCATCAATAATTTCTTCCTTCCTTTTTGCAATCTGACCATTGTTACCTGAATTTCAGGCATCCTTTGTCAGTGGAGGGCATTGTCACGTAGCTCACAGTCCTCTTCCATATTCTATAGGACCATGTGCCAAGATGGATGAGAGTTCTCTTTCAGGTTCTGTAGTGGAGTGAGGTATCACATATGTTTGACCATGCTGATTTGGACTAGTTCTACATCACTTCTGAAACCATAAACTCCAATAGCAATTTTCTAACCACCACTTGCTATTTCTTCAGTCCTTTCTCTTGCTCCCAGGATCTGGGTTTAGACATCATTTAAGATCTCAAATTCCTAAGTTCATACCACCATCCACCCACTGTCTTCAAGTTGATTTTGACACATAGTGACCCTCATAGGGTTTCCAAGGCTGTAAATCTTTACAGAAGCAAACTGCCCCATCTTTCTCCCACAGAGTGGCTGGTGGATGTGAACAGTTGCTTTCTTTGCAGCCAAATGCTTTAACCACTATGCCACCAGAGCTCATCACAAGCCTCCCTTATAGTTTCATTTCTTTCTCATCTAGCCTCAACTTCCAATGTATCATCAAATCATCATATTTCCACCACTTTTAACATGCTATTCCTCATTAAAATTTTATTAAACATATTTTAGGTATTAAGCATGTTATTAAATACTGTGGTAGTTAAAGTTATATATCAACATGGCTGGACCTGGTTTTGAGTGAGTGGCTGTTGTTGTTGTTGTTAAGTGCTGTCGAGTCGTCTCTGACTCAGAGCGACCCCATGCACAGCAGAATGAAACACTACCCGATCCCACACCAGCCCCACAATCCCTGCTATACTTGAGCCCATCATCGCAGCCACCATATCAATCCATCTTGTTGAAGGCCTCCCCAACTTTCATCGACCCTCCACCCTACCAAGCATGACATCCTTCTCCAGGGAATGGTCCCTTCTTACAACATGACCAAAGTAGGTGAAACGAAGTCTGGCCATTCTTGCTTCCAAGGAGCATTC
>NW_006921876.1:4472326-4477198 GCF_000298275.1 Orycteropus afer afer
CCAGGCTCTAGGGGCTGGGTGAAAGCCCCTCAACCTTTGGGTTCAACTCTGCCTCCTGCTCCTGGCCCACTGGAGCTAGAGGCTTTTCTTCACTCAGACAGCTGCTGGCTGCTGAGGGTGATAAGCCCAAGGTTGACAAGTAAAAGGCGCAGTCCCAATGTTACCAAACCACACAGCAGGCCATTAACTTAAGTCCATTGTAAGTCCCAAGGTCGGCAGAGCATTGCAAGCTGCTGAACAATGACAAGGCTACATGCAGGGTCCAAGTATGCCATAAGCTAGAGACTATCCCTAAGGATTCTGCTTATATACAGGAAGCAGACTACATCCCAAAGGTAGCTACTCAGTTGCTTGTGGTAGATCCCACCATGGAGTTGATTGCCAGTCTCATCATAGGGAATAACTACCACCAGCTGCCCAGCCACTCAACCGGGCCCAGCCAAGTTGACATACAAATTTAACTACCACAGGTTGCTTTAACAAAGTATCACAAGTCGAGTGGCCTGTAAGAACAGAAATGTATTGTCTAGATACATTTCATCTAGAAATGTATTCTAGAAGTTAGAATCCAGGGTGACGGGAGAACAAGTTCTTTCTAGAAGTACTAGAAGAAGACTCCTGTTTCTCTCAGCTTTTAGTTGCCCCAGGTGCTCCTTGGCTTGCAGCTTCAGCACAACTCTGGTCACATGGTCATTTTTCCTTTGTTTCTCTCTGTCTCTTCACCTCTCTTACAGGATATCACTCAGATTGAATTAGAACCCATCCTACTCAGTATGATCTCATGTTAATTTAACTAATAATGTCTTCAAAAGCCTAATTTCCAAAAAAGGAACATTCACAGATACTGGTGGACTTAAACATATAATTTTTGGGACACAATTCAATCCATAACACATACTAAGAAAATCCAGACTGTCACACACTGACAAATGGACCTATCTCCACAACCACTTTAGTCTCCTTCTCCACAGTCCAAGAACATGACACCTCTGTTCAAGATTAATCCTTATTTCTGGACTCTGTACCTCACTCTCCCATCTTGTCGAGTTAAGGATCGTATCACACATTCCCTGATCTTTTTTCTCTTGCACTTTCTATCTTCTTATCTTAAGTGAGTCTTTCCTCTTATGCTGGCTCATATACTCAGTTATCATACTCTTGAGATGTGCATCAGTCAGAGTTTCAACAGGAAGCAGTTGAATTAGAATAGTTGGAAGTGAACTTAATAAAGAGAATCTTTATACTCTGTGAGCAGGGTTTAGGAAAATCACAAGCATAAATAGACTTGCAGGGTTGAGGGGCAAGGGAAGGAAATTATTCATGGAACCCAGAAGAATTATACAGGTTGGGTCAAGTTGAGAGGATTTGATCAAGGGACAGTGCTAACTTGAGCTGACCCTATAGGAAGGTTGCTGAGAAATACCCTAACCTCTTTCTTCTTCCTCCAGTTTCCTGCCAGAACCACCTTTGGTCAAACATAAACAGAAGCCAGTGGACAAAATATTCATTTATATAATTATAGCCCATGGGGATCAGCCTCCTAGGGCATAGAGCAGGGAGGAGAAGGATAAAATGGATTGAAAGGAGAAAACAGGTGCTATGATAGTCTATTAGGAGCTCTGGTAGCATAGTGCCTAAGGCACTTGACTGCTAACCAGAAGGCTGGCATTTCAAACCCTCCAGCCACTCCTCAGAAGGAAGGTTGGGCAATCCTACTTCCGTAGTGATACTGCCTTGGAAACATAAGGAGGGGTCGCTATGAGTCAGGGCTGACTCAACGGCAAATAACAACAACAACAACATGATAGTCTATTATACCTCCTCCCCATTTTTTTTTCTGGAATGTCTTCACTCTAATTTTCATTGCTAAATTTAAAAAACAAATGTCCTTTTGTAATTTTCAATTGTCACAATTTTGTCTATAGATGGTAGAGTAAATTAAAAATATATTGAGAAATGATCTTAACTTCTATATCTCTTTACTCTATCATTGTAAGTGGTCATTCACTTATGTGTCTTGAATATACCTATACTGGTACTAACTGCCATCAAGCCAACTCTGATTCATGACAAACACATGCCTGCACAAACACTCTTTAGGTAAAGTCATGCAAAGTTGTATGTGCATGCCAGCCTCCCCATTCCTCTTTTATTAGGGCTTTATCTTGCTTCTTTCCATCTATCCAGCATGTATCTTAGCCAGAAGTTCTCTGAAATGCATATATCTGTAGCTTTCCTGGAAGCATGTTGTTCAAGAGGAGTGGCTGTTTCCTTCCTGAGGTTGATGAAAGAATTTCCTAGTTTACTGTGAAGCTATGAAGCACTGAAACATGTCATTTCCCTAGTGTGTCTTGAAGGTTTTGTCCAGTTATCTTGTATTCTGAGTAGGGTGCACCACTACCAATTCTTTTGTCATCATTATCTCCTGAAATGATAAAATCTTGCCTTGTGTGTATAAGAAAAAAGTATGGAATTCACCATTGGTTATGATCTGTGGAGGTGGCAATAGATAAATCTCAGTTTTATTATGGAACCAGGCGAATCTTTGAGAAAATTCTATCATCTTCTGAGAAGGTCGGAATTATGTGTGCTTCCTTTTCAATCTCTATTTTTCCCTTCCAATTTTCTACTTCCCTTTATAATTTCACTTGACAATGTCTCCTGCCATCAGGCATGAAATTGGATGGCATAGTCATAATCTTTTGGTGCTTGGATAGCTGTCTCAGTCTAAAGGCTAGGCAGGTAGGGCAATGATTCCACTGCTGAGATGGTTTCAAAAGGCAAGACAATTGCTACAGAAGCTTTTCACTGTTATGAGATATTATACTTTCCCTTTAATTATATACAACCAGGTGAACAGTGGAGCTTGAATGAGATTAAATTACATACTGACAGGAACATTGGGAAATGCAAGGATGTACTTCTCAATAAGCTCACTCATTTCCATATAATTAAAAAGTTGATGTTGCATATGCATTTGGGTTATAATAAGACTAGTTTCACATGAGGCTTTTATTCCTTTCCATTACTTTATAATTACTTTATTGTCATCTTCCATATGTTCATTCTGTCCTAAAATATTTATTGAGGGTTTTTTAAGTGTCAGTTATTATTTTAGGTTCTGTGATTACAACAGGAACAGACAGGCAAAGTAACTGAGTTCATAGAGCTTGTATTTGAGAGGAGACAGAGTGTAATAGAATGCATGGTAGTGATAAACTCTGTGAAGAATAAAGAAGCAGCGTGAGGGGAGGTAGGATTGGATTGTAAGTAGGGAAGTCAGAGAAGACTTCTGTGAGGAGGTAACTTGTTAGCAAATGTCTGAATAATCTGAAGGAGCAAGCCAGGAGACTATCTAACAAAAGAACATTCCACAAATTAAACTCTACTCTGTGTATGCAATAGCCTTGGTGGCACAGTGGTTAAGCTATGAGGTGCTTTTCCTGTTCTTTTTCTCTTTTTTTTTCTGTGTATGTACTTGGCTGCTTACCAAAAGGTTGACGATTCATACCCACCAGCCACTCTGCATGAAAATATGTGGCAGTTTGCTTCTGTGAAGAGTCACAAAAAACAAAACAAACAAACTCACTGCTGTCGAGTCGATTTCAACTCATAGCGACTCCCATTGGGTTTCCAAAGTTGGAAACCTTTATGGAAGCAGATTGCCTCATTTTTCTTCCATGGATTGGCTATTGGGATCAAACCACCGACCTTTTGATTAGCTGCCAAATGCCTTAACCACTACACCACCAGTGCTCCTTTCCAGAAAGATTGTTGTTGTTGTTGTTATGTGCTGTCGAGTCAGACCTGACTCATAGCGACCCCTCCTTGGGTTTCCGAGGCAGTATCACTAGGGAAGTAGATTGCCCCATCTTCCTTCAGTGGCTGGTGGGTTTGAACTGCCAGCCTTCTGGTTAGCAGTCAAGTGCCTTAAGCACTACGCTACCAGAACTCCTTCCAGAAAGATTAGAGGCTTGGAAATCCTATGGGGCGGTTAGTTCTACTCTGTCCTACAGGTGTGCTATGAGTTGGTATCAACTCAATAGCATTGAGTGTGTTGTTTGCTCTGTGTATATATATGGCTGTCCAGTTAAAGTAAGTGATTAACAAGAACATATCTTGACATTGTAAATACAATAAGTTCTAAAGCCCTTGATTTATATTTACAAGCTTTTCTCCCTTTTCTGTATTTGTAAAACAACAAGTTTCCTATTATGCAAAAAAAACCCAATTACCTTCAAGCTGACTCCTACATATGGCCACACCATGTGTGTCTGAGTAGAACTTGCTCTATAGGATTTTCGATGGCTGATTTTTCAGAAGTAGTTGGTCCTTTCTTATGAGTCACCTCTGGGTGGACTTGAACACCTAACATTTTGTGTAACAGCCAAGCACGTTAACTAATGGCACCACCCAGGGACCCTTATTTGCCAGGTGGTCCTAAGTTAATGATGCCAGAGGCCAGAAGTTCAGGCTCAGCCAGAGGGACAGCTACCACTATTATTATTTAGAAGTAGAAAACCAAACCAAACTCAGTGCCATCCAGTCAATTCCAACTCATAGCAAGCCCCATTTGGTTTCCAACGCTATAAATCTTGACAGAAGCAGATTGCCCCATCTTTCTTCCACAGAGTGGCTGGTGGGTTTGAACTGCTGACCTTTTGGTTAGCAGCCAAATGTGTTAACCACTATACTACCAGAACTCTTAAAGTAGAGGGGGACTGAAGTCTTCCATATGTATGCTGATTTTATGCTTATTTGAATGTCTGGTGGCCTGGATGGCCATTCAACCCAGGTGATGGTTGTTATTGGTATTGGTGTTAGGTACTGTAGGGCCAATTTTGAGTCACAGTGGCCCCATGTGACAGACTT
>NW_006921876.1:4477458-4481327 GCF_000298275.1 Orycteropus afer afer
ACTATGCTACCAGAGCTCCCATGTAGGGTATATATTTATTTTATAAATATAAATATATATATTTATACACACACACACACACACACATATATAGTGAATGACCACAAAGATAGAGAATCATGAACAGCAATCTTTTAGCATCTTTTTCAGTCTCTAGGCTTTATACAGAATCTCTTCATTTATCCTCACTTCCTGGTTACATTACAGTATTTGATCCTGTTGATTAATACTGCCTTCTTGAAACTTTTCCTCACTTAATTTCCACCCTGACCACAGCTGCCTATCTTTTGCAAGCTTCTTTTCCTGTACCTGACTCCTCCTTGTAAGTCTATGTCTCTTTCATCTCTCCTTTCTCTCTCTCTCTGGTCTCTCTGCTTTGATACTTTGACCCATTTCCACAACTTCAGCTAGAAATACGTCTATGGGAATTCCTGTCAGATTTCTCTCTCAAGGACAGAACTTCATCAGGTACCTAATCTCTGTTTCTGTCTTCTGGCCTCTCCACACAGATATCCCACCGATATCTTAAACTTAACCTGCCCAAACCAATTTCTTCCATTTTCTCTCATCATTCTACTCTTCCTCTTAATCTCCTTATTTTTGTTCATGGCACCATTATCCTCCTCCTCCTGTTTCAAGAAGGCAGTATTAATCAACAGGATCAAATACTGTAATGTAACCAGGAAGTGAGGATAAATGAAGAGATTCTGTATAAAGCCTAGAGACTGAAAAAGATGCTAAAAGATTGCTGTTCATGATTCTCTATCTTTGTGGTCATTCACTATATATATATATATGTGTGTGTGTGTTGTTGTTATGTGTTGTTGAGTTGGACCCGACTCATAGCGACCCCTCCTTTGGTTTCCAAGGAGGTATCACTAGGGAAGTGGATTGCCCAACTTTTCTTCCAAGGAGTGGCTGGTGGGTTTGAACCACCAGCTTTCTGGTTAGCAGTCAAGTGCCTTAGGCACTATGCTACTAGAACCCCTTTCTAGTCACCCTTGAAATACTAGCACCATCACTGAATGCACAGGATCTAAGTGAGGG
Source organism: Orycteropus afer afer (assembly GCF_000298275.1). NCBI lineage: Eukaryota > Metazoa > Chordata > Mammalia > Tubulidentata > Orycteropodidae > Orycteropus > Orycteropus afer. The sequence continues at coordinate 4,478,506 of NW_006921876.1, forward strand.
CACAATTAATGAAACCTAAAGCATTGAAGAAGGAGCCCTGGTAGCACAGTGGTTAAGAGCTTGCTGTTAATTGAAAGGTCAGTGGTTCAAACCCACCAGCCACTCTGCAGGAGGAAGATGAGGTAGTTTGCTTCCCTAAGGATTTACAGCATTGGAAACTCTGTGGGGCAGTTCTACTCTGTCCTACAGGGTCACTCTGAGTTGGAGTTGATGAAATGGTAATGGGCTTGGTTTGGCTGGAAAGAAATGAGGATTCCTCCTCAGAGGTTCCTTCTCAGTGATGTCCCCTGTGTTTGCTCACTCCTTTCCTTATAGTTTACCCCCTTACTATCTCTTACCTCACTCACTGCCATCCAGTTGATTTGACCCATAACAACCTCTTCTTGGGTTTCCGAGGTGGTATCTCTATGGAAGTAGGTTGCCTAATCTTCCTTCCAAGGACCTAGGCTATCGCAATAACTTCCTAAACATTCTTCTCTCTGTGTGACAGATGAGGAGACTGTGAAAAGTTGCTGTTAGTTTTTTTCTTTATCACTTTGAAATCCCCAAATCATTACTATGCAGGTGGAAAAAATCATCTTGCACTGCAGTTGTGTGATAAGGCTCAATGTGGCAGCTTGTGCTGCGTGGGCTTGAGAGCATTTAAAAGAATGTAGGTCATTTTGCTTTCTGGGGGGTTATTTTTAATATTCAAGATTTTTCAGTTCCTGCTTATTTCCTCTGCTTCTTGTTCTGAAATTCCTCTTATCTACATTCATTGATGGCTTCCACAAAACACAAATCCCACAAAAGAATGCACAATTTATGCGTAGGAGAGACACTTAGATCTTCAATCAAAACACAGGTACTAATGTTTTAGACGCATCTAATGAGTGTCATTAGCTGGCTTTGCACACCAAAATAGAAGCTGCAGATTATTTGATATTTGAAAAGAGAAAGGAGTGCTGATGTTGCCAAGATTTACTGACATTAAGGAATGAGCTTTCAGAAAAAGCAAGGGAGAGAAAGGAATAAAATCACTGTTCTTCAAAGTATTTTATATGAATTGTTCAGTTAATCCTGATAACCACCTTTATTTAACAGATGAGGAAACTGAGTTTCAGAGGTATTTAATAATACTCATTCAAGGTCACATTTCTGTGAGAACTAGGAATTCTAACTTGAGTCTGAAATAGTCAAGAATTATCACACTAGCATTTCTCAAAATGATTCCATGGAACACAAATTTTTTGGAATTATTATGGGTATTTAGTAAGAAATGTCAATCAAGTTACATAACAGTTCCAACACTGCATTCTTTAGTCAACTCCTCTCCCCACTCTTCAGTCCCTGACAACCAGTATTGATCACTTTTTCTTTCCTATAGTTTTGCCTTTTCCATAATGTCATATAAGTGGAATAACGCAGTATGTAGTCCTCTGGTTTATGCATCTTTCTTTCACTTTGCAAAATATATTTGAGATTCAGTCAAATGCCTTAGGCACTGTGCCACCAGAGCTATATATGCTAAAAATAATTGCATATATGTTTTGGGATAAACATAAGTTTTCTTTTGAGTAGGATTATTAGACAGTGGATAAGTCACTGGAAATTACTGAAAATCTCCTTGTATCTTTCATCGCAGGGTTTCTACATTCTCTCTATAGCCCATACTTGGCCTTTACCAATTCATTGACAACTTTAGTTGACTTATTAAAGATGTCTGGATGCAGTAGCTGCCTGAGTGAAGAGATGCCTCTAGCTTCAGTTGTCCGGGAACAAGAGGCAGAGCTGAAGCCCAGGGTCGAGGAGCTTTCACACAGCCCCTCCCCTAGAGCCTGACACTTTGAACTCAGACTTCTAGCCTCCTGAACTGTAAGAGAATAAACTCCCACTTGTTAAAGCCATCCCGTTTATGGTATATTCCTGTCAGTGTGGTACTAGGTAACCAGAACAGATATTGTTTGATAATTTCCTCATTCTGTTGGATCACCTTTCTTTGGAATTGGTACAAATATGGACCTCTTCAAGTCAGTTGGCCAGGTAGCTGTCTTCCAAATTACTTGGCATAGACAAGTAAGTGCCTCCAGTGCAACATCTTTTTGAAACATCTCAGTGGGTATTCTGTCGATTCTTAGAGCCTTGTTTTTTCCAATTCCTTCAGTGAAGTTTCAATTTCTTCCTTGAATACCATTGATTCTTGATCATATGCCACCTCCTGAAATAGCTGAATATTGACCAATTCTTTTTCATACAGTGACTACGTGTATTCCTTTCATCTTCTTTTGATGCTTACTGCATCATTCAATATTTTGCCCATAGAATCTTTCAATATTACGACTTGAGGCTTGATTTTTTTTCTTCAGTTCTTTCAGTTTGAGAATTGCCAAGCATGTTCTTTCTTTTTAGTTTTCTAACTCCAGGTCTTTGCACTTTTCTTTATAATAATTGACTGTCTTCTCAAGTTGCCCTTTGAAATCTTCTGTTCAGCTCTTTTATCTTGTCATTTCTTCCATTTGCTTTAGCTATGCTCCCTTCAAGAACAAGTTTCTGAGTCTTCTATGACATCCATTTTGCTCTTTACTTCCTTTTTGGTCTTTTTAATAACCTTTTGGTTTCTTCATGTATGATGTTCTTGATGTCATTCCACAATTTGTCTGGTTTTCAGTCATTCGTGTTCAATGCTTCAAATCTATTCTTCAGATGGTCTCTAAATTCAGATGGGATATAATCAAGGTCATATTTCGGTCTTGTGGACTTGTTTTAATTTTCTTCAGCTTCAATTTGAACTTGCAGATGAGCAATTGATGGTCTGTTCCACAGTCAGCTCCTGGCCTTGTTTT
>NW_006921876.1:4483462-4487832 GCF_000298275.1 Orycteropus afer afer
TATGTGAGATAATAATAATATCAGGTATGAAATTTATTGGTGCTTATAAGCTTCCAGACTCTGAGATGTGGTCAGTTTTTTGTCTTTATTCTTTGTTGTTTTTCCATATCAGTACTTGTCAGGGAATACAAAACCAATAGATTAGTGGGAGAGAAGCTCAATGAGCTGGAGGAGATACAAAAATATATTTTATAATCATTAGGGCATGAATATCAGCAACTTTTTCTTTTTTAATTTCCACTAAGCTGAGTTTCTAATGCATGTATTGCTATAGGATGTTATATATTTATTCTGGTCTTTATTATTCTCATGAGTATAGAAATATCTGGAAGGGAAGCATGAGAATAATGTTCCTTGTGATCTCAAAGTATTTCATGAAGGGTTATAGACAACTAGCTACTTCAAGTCAGTTATATCTGCTTTTTTTCAAAGGAGGTTGTTTCAAGAGGCATAGATGAAGTTGAAGAGCTTTAACTGTGATTCCACATTCAAACTGAAGTTGCTTTGGAGAACATAAACAAGAATGGCATTATTAGGCACATAAACTTGCAGAATTTTAAGAAATTAATAAATTGATTTGTCAAATTCTACAGTCATGTAAGTAAGTGACTAATGTCAGATAAATAATACTGGCTAAATATATAATTAAGGCAACTTGTGTCTGTGGCTTATCTTTCAGCATGGAGTGCTGTAGCCAAACTTTTGTTCTCTTCCAGCATTGTTTCCAGAATTTAACTTTTCTGAGAATTCTGAGTCTGTATCTTCCTCTCTTTTGAATCATCTCTCTCTCTCTCCTTTTTTTTTTTTTTGTCTTTTTTAAATCATTCTTCCAAATACTGGAATTTTCTGAAAAATTGGAAATTAAAAATGTAAGAGCATCTCTTGGGAGTCAGAAGATTGGATTTTAAACTCCATCATTGACTAGCTGTGTAAGCAAGGGCACATTTGATAAATTTGTTTTATCTATTTTCCAAATGACATAATGTAAAACCAAATTGTACCAAAATTTGGATAATCTAGACTATCCATAATCTTTTATATTAAGGAATCATACTGAGAGTTGATTATATTCTGAAATTTGTCTTGTCATATTATATAAACTGAATACTATTTACTCATCATAGATTATGAGCTGCCTTGTCCCTGCTCTTCCATGCTACTAGTACAAACACTCTCATTCAAAATATGGCTTAGATCTTTGGAGGTGACAAACTTTTTGGCTTACATAGGCTCAAGGAATTGTACCTGTTATTCCTAAACTTCCCCCAGCTGTGTTTGTTGACCCTGTTGTATATCAGCTTGTTCTGGTTATGCATTCCAGCAACTCTGGAGGTGGGTACTCATTACTGAACAAAGGCAAAAATCTCATTAATGGATCTGCTAATGATGGTGAACAATAGAGCTGATTATATGCTGTATATCATTTCCAGGCTAAAATGCTGACTTTGAAGATAGCAATAGATCCAATCTTCTCCCAGTTTCCCCATAGTGGATTTATAACTTGCTGTCAAGTGATAATTCGAGAGATTAAATTATGCTTTTTAGAGAAATAAGCCTGCATTGCCACACTTGAGAAATTTTTATGTCACACCTGTATTCCAGATACCTACAAAAAAATCAAACCAGCATATGCGGGGCTTTTATTATTTATTGACAAAGCTTCCATTGGTCCTCTTCAGACAGTTCACAAACAGAGGTTTTAGTGTCAAATTTAGACCAATACCATAGGATTTGTGTTTTTAAGGTTAATAAAACTTGATTACCTATCAATAAAGGAGAGACTGAGAACTAGGTTGGGGGGGCAGAGAAAGACGAAGGGCAGGCGAAGGACAGAACAAATATAACTATGAAGAAAATTCATCCTGCAGAAAGTGATGAGGAAGAATGTTCTTTTTAAGAATTAGCAGATAATTGTGTCCTGTATATTTTTTCTTTCTTTATTTAGTTTTCCTATTATTATTAAGGTCCCACTGTTAGGTTTGCTAGGTCAGAAAAGTTCATGTACTGAATTCATGTATTAACTTCAAGGAAACAGTAAAATATTCATATTTTTGAGTAAGATTATAGGGTGTTATTACTCCTTTTTGAGGCTTTATTCCTGGATATTCAGTAATTGCCTAGAAGTGTTAAAAAGATGAAGTGAGGTAATGGATGTAGAGACACTTTATGCATGCTAGAGATTGTCGCTACTATTCTTGTTCAAGCCAGTTAGGGTGTGATAATTTGAAGGGACTGAGTTTCATTAAGAGGATGATAACAGAAGTGTTTTCATTAGACTATACAATAGTAGACTAGGAGCGTGGGATCTGGTGATTCCATTCTATGCTCGTCTTTTCACAGACAGGAAAATTGAGGATTCAAAAGATGAGATGATTTGTCTAAGACCGCATGAAATATTAGGATCTGATTCAGGATGCAACAGAGACAAAATGCCAAATGATGTAGGAGTGAAGATCCTGGAACGGAATTTCTTAAGTTAAAATTGTGGTTCTGCTTCCCATTAACTGTGTGTCCTGTATAAATTGCCTAACTTCTGTGGGCTTCATCTTTCTCTTCTATAATATGGAAATATTACCCACCCCATGGTTTTGCTTTGCCTACCACATAAGGTGATCATATATAATAAGGTACATAAAGTTTATAAATGCATGTGTGGTAAATAAATGCATACATGGGCAATACCTACTAAGTGTCTAACACATGTTAGCTATCATTAGTTATCATTACAACAAGTAACTTTCAATATTTACTCAAATATGGTTGAGAATAAAGACTGTGGAAGGTTATAAAGAACATGTGATATAACTTATGACTGTAAGAAGTTTTTGATCTTATTCAGTAGTCTAGGAATGATACTTGAATAGCTACATAACAATGTAAGGGAGTAACATTAGTTAATTACCTGTAATAGAGCTTGTGGTAGTTAAATTTGTATGTCAACTTGGCTGGGCCTGGTTGAGTGGCTGAGCAGCTGGTGGTAGTTATTCCCCATGATGAGACATGCAATCAAATCCACGGTGGGATCTACCACAAGCAGCTGAGTAGCTGCTTTGAGGGTGTGGTCTGCTTCCTGTATGTAAGGAGAAGCCTTGGGGATAGTCTCTAGCGTATGGCACGCTTGGACCCTGCATGTAGCCGTGTCACTGTTCAGTAGCCTGCCATGCTCTTCTGACCTTGAGACTTACAATGGACTTAAGCTAATGGCCTGACATGTGGTTCGGTAACATCGGGAGTGTGCCATTTTATTTGTCGACCTTGGGCTTGTTAGCCTCAGCAGACAGTAGCTGCCTGAGTGAAGAGATGCCTCTAGCTTCAGTGGGCTAGGAGCAAGAGGCAAAGCTGAAGCCCAAGGTTGAGGGGCTTTCACACAGTCCCTAGATCCGGGCACTTTGAACTTGGGCTTAAAGTCTCCAAACTATAAGAGAATAAACTCTCGTTTGTTAAGGTCATCCCATTTGTGGTATATTTCTGTCAGAGTGACACTAGGTAACCAGAACAGAGCTCTCTTGCTATCTCTGTCCCTCTCTCATAGTAACAAACTGATGAGTTTTTACTGGGCACATGCCACCCAGAATAAAGACGATACTTCTTACCTATGCAATATCAGTCTTCACTCCAGAAACTACAGTTTTACCTGTCTCACTCATGGCCAAGAGTGAAAAGCTGCACCAGAGGAGTGCTCAGAGACATGAAAGAGTTTTAATCCAAAGAATGAGGGAGGGGATTTGAGAGGAAAAGCTCTGTCTCATCTAGCTGCTGCAGCTGGTCAAGTTCAAAGTCCACTAAACCCTTTCCTCTTTCCAGAGATATTTAAACCTCTGTTTGAGGAACTAACACATAGATGTTATGAATTTGGTGTGAGGTCAGTAGTGATGCTATGTGCGGGTGATAACATGAATGTGGCCTGTGGCTGGCAAGGGGAGGGAGCGGGGATGACTTTGCATTATGTGGCATTTGGCTGAACAGGATGGGGTCTGGGAGCCCTTTTGGGGAGCTTACAGCCATGCCAGGTACACTACTCCACCAACTTCATCTGCTTTCAAATGAACTTTTACACTTCACATGGTGTAATTTCAACTCTTATTCAGAAAGTTGATTAGTTTTGGATACTATTCTCTGATAATTACAAGAAATCCAAATACTCTCCTTCTTTCTTGGGCAATTCTAATCTTTTGGGCAGATGTGTGTCTCTAGTTTATCTGCTCTTCAGCTTCTCTGCTCAAGGAGTTAGGGTTCTCTGAAGTTCTTGATTCTTCCGAAAGCCCTTAAAGGGATGTGATGGAAGACAGGGGCCTTTGTTTCTAACCCAGAATAAATTAATAATTCCAGAGATTTAAAAGGATATAAAGACACATGAATGGACCCAAAGA
>NW_006921876.1:4487932-4494338 GCF_000298275.1 Orycteropus afer afer
TGTAGCCAAACTTTTGTTCTCTTCCAGCATTGTTTCCAGAATTTAACTTTTCTGAGAATTCTGAGTCTGTATCTTCCTCTCTTTTGAATCATCTCTCTCTCTCTCCTTTTTTTTTTTTTTGTCTTTTTTAAATCATTCTTCCAAATACTGGAATTTTCTGAAAAATTGGAAATTAAAAATGTAAGAGCATCTCTTGGGAGTCAGAAGATTGGATTTTAAACTCCATCATTGACTAGCTGTGTAAGCAAGGGCACATTTGATAAATTTGTTTTATCTATTTTCCAAATGACATAATGTAAAACCAAATTGTACCAAAATTTGGATAATCTAGACTATCCATAATCTTTTATATTAAGGAATCATACTGAGAGTTGATTATATTCTGAAATTTGTCTTGTCATATTATATAAACTGAATACTATTTACTCATCATAGATTATGAGCTGCCTTGTCCCTGCTCTTCCATGCTACTAGTACAAACACTCTCATTCAAAATATGGCTTAGATCTTTGGAGGTGACAAACTTTTTGGCTTACATAGGCTCAAGGAATTGTACCTGTTATTCCTAAACTTCCCCCAGCTGTGTTTGTTGACCCTGTTGTATATCAGCTTGTTCTGGTTATGCATTCCAGCAACTCTGGAGGTGGGTACTCATTACTGAACAAAGGCAAAAATCTCATTAATGGATCTGCTAATGATGGTGAACAATAGAGCTGATTATATGCTGTATATCATTTCCAGGCTAAAATGCTGACTTTGAAGATAGCAATAGATCCAATCTTCTCCCAGTTTCCCCATAGTGGATTTATAACTTGCTGTCAAGTGATAATTCGAGAGATTAAATTATGCTTTTTAGAGAAATAAGCCTGCATTGCCACACTTGAGAAATTTTTATGTCACACCTGTATTCCAGATACCTACAAAAAAATCAAACCAGCATATGCGGGGCTTTTATTATTTATTGACAAAGCTTCCATTGGTCCTCTTCAGACAGTTCACAAACAGAGGTTTTAGTGTCAAATTTAGACCAATACCATAGGATTTGTGTTTTTAAGGTTAATAAAACTTGATTACCTATCAATAAAGGAGAGACTGAGAACTAGGTTGGGGGGGCAGAGAAAGACGAAGGGCAGGCGAAGGACAGAACAAATATAACTATGAAGAAAATTCATCCTGCAGAAAGTGATGAGGAAGAATGTTCTTTTTAAGAATTAGCAGATAATTGTGTCCTGTATATTTTTTCTTTCTTTATTTAGTTTTCCTATTATTATTAAGGTCCCACTGTTAGGTTTGCTAGGTCAGAAAAGTTCATGTACTGAATTCATGTATTAACTTCAAGGAAACAGTAAAATATTCATATTTTTGAGTAAGATTATAGGGTGTTATTACTCCTTTTTGAGGCTTTATTCCTGGATATTCAGTAATTGCCTAGAAGTGTTAAAAAGATGAAGTGAGGTAATGGATGTAGAGACACTTTATGCATGCTAGAGATTGTCGCTACTATTCTTGTTCAAGCCAGTTAGGGTGTGATAATTTGAAGGGACTGAGTTTCATTAAGAGGATGATAACAGAAGTGTTTTCGTTAGACTATACAATAGTAGACTAGGAGCGTGGGATCTGGTGATTCCATTCTATGCTCGTCTTTTCACAGACAGGAAAATTGAGGATTCAAAAGATGAGATGATTTGTCTAAGACCGCATGAAATATTAGGATCTGATTCAGGATGCAACAGAGACAAAACGCCAAATGATGTAGGAGTGAAGATCCTGGAACGGAATTTTTTAAGTTAAAATTGTGGTTCTGCTTCCCATTAACTGTGTGTCCTGTATAAATTGCCTAACTTCTGTGGGCTTCATCTTTCTCTTCTATAATATGGAAATATTACCCACCCCATGGTTTTGCTTTGCCTACCACATAAGGTGATCATATATAATAAGGTACATAAAGTTTATAAATGCATGTGTGGTAAATAAATGCATACATGGGCAATACCTACTAAGTGTCTAACACATGTTAGCTATCATTAGTTATCATTACAACAAGTAACTTTCAATATTTACTCAAATATGGTTGAGAATAAAGACTGTGGAAGGTTATAAAGAACATGTGATATAACTTATGACTGTAAGAAGTTTTTGATCTTATTCAGTAGTCTAGGAATGATACTTGAATAGCTACATAACAATGTAAGGGAGTAACATTAGTTAATTACCTGTAATAGAGCTTGTGGTAGTTAAATTTGTATGTCAACTTGGCTGGGCCTGGTTGAGTGGCTGAGCAGCTGGTGGTAGTTATTCCCCATGATGAGACATGCAATCAAATCCACGGTGGGATCTACCACAAGCAGCTGAGTAGCTGCTTTGAGGGTGTGGTCTGCTTCCTGTATGTAAGGAGAAGCCTTGGGGATAGTCTCTAGCGTATGGCACGCTTGGACCCTGCATGTAGCCGTGTCACTGTTCAGTAGCCTGCCATGCTCTTCTGACCTTGAGACTTACAATGGACTTAAGCTAATGGCCTGACATGTGGTTCGGTAACATCGGGAGTGTGCCATTTTATTTGTCGACCTTGGGCTTGTTAGCCTCAGCAGACAGTAGCTGCCTGAGTGAAGAGATGCCTCTAGCTTCAGTGGGCTAGGAGCAAGAGGCAAAGCTGAAGCCCAAGGTTGAGGGGCTTTCACACAGTCCCTAGATCCGGGCACTTTGAACTTGGGCTTAAAGTCTCCAAACTATAAGAGAATAAACTCTCGTTTGTTAAGGTCATCCCATTTGTGGTATATTTCTGTCAGAGTGACACTAGGTAACCAGAACAGAGCTCTCTTGCTATCTCTGTCCCTCTCTCATAGTAACAAACTGATGAGTTTTTACTGGGCACATGCCACCCAGAATAAAGACGATACTTCTTACCTATGCAATATCAGTCTTCACTCCAGAAACTACAGTTTTACCTGTCTCACTCATGGCCAAGAGTGAAAAGCTGCACCAGAGGAGTGCTCAGAGACATGAAAGAGTTTTAATCCAAAGAATGAGGGAGGGGATTTGAGAGGAAAAGCTCTGTCTCATCTAGCTGCTGCAGCTGGTCAAGTTCAAAGTCCACTAAACCCTTTCCTCTTTCCAGAGATATTTAAACCTCTGTTTGAGGAACTAACACATAGATGTTATGAATTTGGTGTGAGGTCAGTAGTGATGCTATGTGCGGGTGATAACATGAATGTGGCCTGTGGCTGGCAAGGGGAGGGAGCGGGGATGACTTTGCATTATGTGGCATTTGGCTGAACAGGATGGGGTCTGGGAGCCCTTTTGGGGAGCTTACAGCCATGCCAGGTACACTACTCCACCAACTTCATCTGCTTTCAAATGAACTTTTACACTTCACATGGTGTAATTTCAACTCTTATTCAGAAAGTTGATTAGTTTTGGATACTATTCTCTGATAATTACAAGAAATCCAAATACTCTCCTTCTTTCTTGGGCAATTCTAATCTTTTGGGCAGATGTGTGTCTCTAGTTTATCTGCTCTTCAGCTTCTCTGCTCAAGGAGTTAGGGTTCTCTGAAGTTCTGATTCTTCCGAAAGCCCTTAAAGGGATGTGATGGAAGACAGGGGCCTTTGTTTCTAACCCAGAATAAATTAATAATTCCAGAGATTTAAAAGGATATAAAGACACATGAATGGACCCAAAGAAAGAAAGAAACTGAGTAGTATTATGAAGTCAAAGGGAAAGGCCAGCAAGATTAGGTAAATGGGGCATTGAGTATGGTGCTTTAGACATGCAAGAGTAGACTCTTTCTTTCAAGGCTGAAGTCTTTAGCAAAAATCTCTGGGAATAGCTGATGATTGACTATCAGCACTGGAATAAGAGGTAGCTCAAAATCAAACAAATAAACACATGAGAGCATCACAGGAGAAAGACTCATTATCTAAATATCTTCTGGCCAGAAGGCAGCTTATGATAGTGGAGTCAAGTAACATTTTTTTCCTTTTGTTTCTTTTCTTCTCCCCTTTTTCAACATCAGAGAAAGGGGTCAGAAATAGCAGCTGAGGTAAGGAATAAAAATGAGAGATAAAGAGAGAAGTTATCAGCAATGCTTTTCCAAAACGTGAACGCACAGTCTTCAATAAGTCATAGCTTGGGAAGGAGATGGGCATAAGTCTTACTTTTCAAGAAAGTAGGTATTAGGTTGGATGCTATTAATTCCTAAATTGAGAATATATTTGAAACTAAAACAGACAATTAAAAAATAACATTTTATTACCTTGATGTGTCTAGAAGAATCATGGGAGTCAGGGGTAACGGTGGGCAGAAGAAATACTAACATTTCTGAGTATTTTTCAAGAGGCAATAGGAGACAAACTAATGTTGTTTTAATGATTATTCTCATAAATCTTCTGTCTTCAAAGGATCATTTAGCATGCTGGCCTATATTTGCTATGCTAACCAGAGGCTGTCGGTTCAAACCTACCAGCCACTCCTTGGAAGGAAGATGGGGCAATCTACTTCCATAGTGATACTGTCTCAGAAACCCAAGGAAGGGTCACTATGAGTTGGGTCCGACTCTATGGCACATAACAACAACAAACCAGATGTTCCAGCCAATTTTGCCCCCTGCAGTTGTCACAGCAAAATTGCTTGTCATTCTTTTAAATTGTCTTGAAACAAGGAAAGGAAAACACATCTACATACTTACCTACCTATGCATATATTTATACATTTAAACATATGAAGACATGCATAAACAGTACAATACTTGGGCATTTCTATTCTCATCTCCAGAGTGGCTTCTAATATGTGCCAGGCCTCCACTTTGGGTGAAAGACAGTGTCAAAAATAGTATCTGTAGTACTTTGTCAAACAATTTAACAATAAAACAGAAATTTCTAGCAACTGAAAGAAAAAAGAGCTAAAGAGTAGACTTCCAAAATGGCAGCAGCAAGACCTTGATGAACTTGCTCTCCCCCTAAAACAACAAAAATATGAGCAAAATAATGAAAATCAACCATTTAAGAACTCTGTCAGATAACCAGAGCTGTAGATGGAATTGAAAATTGTCCATCCAAGAGAAACTAATGAAGTTTGATTAGACAGTGAGACCTATGATATCTTACTATGAAGCTGCTGCCATTTTTCTCCCTACTCAGCAGAGTGCCTAAGGCACTTGACTGCTAACCAGAAGGCTGGTGGTTCAAACCCACCAGCCACTCCTTGGAAGGAAGGTTGGGCAATCTACTTCTGTAGTGATACTGCCTCGGAAACCCAAGGAGGGGTCGCTATGAGTCGGGTCCAACTTGACGGCACATAACAACAATAACAATAACACTCAGATCAGTGATGCAGTAGCCAAAAATCAGCAACATTACAGAAAACAGGGAGATATAACCACTATTGGAGCTTTGTTAAAATCTCCATCCTCAGAGCACAGTCAATATTTTGTCTGAAATTACAGCAGCCTAGGAAATCTCTATTCTCAGAAACTTGGTGGTTATTTAATCTGACTCAGAACTGAGCTGAGTGTGTACATATAGGCATGAGTGTGTGTATGTGTGTGTTGGTGGGAAAAGCCTACCCCAGGGCATGATGGGAACAATGAACTGCTAGCAATATTTCACTTGCCAAAGGGTATAATTTCAGTTGGCCAAAGAAGAGCTTACTCATTGCCATTGAGTTGAATCTGAGCCTAGCTGATAATTTAAAAGGAAATCCCGGATAACTAGACAACTGTAGGGTACTTTTTAATAAGGCTGACATGTTCTTGGTGATCTAAAAGGCTACCCATGCTCAAGACTGCTCAAATGTCCAGGAAAGATATGGGAAAGGAGAAGGCACCATTCACTTACCTCTAGCTGACCTAGGTTCTATGCAAGCAGGAAGTAAAAGCTAGATTGTTTGGAAAACTATCTGAAGTTTGAAGGCTTGCCTTCTCACACAGATCCCTGACAAAAGGTGGAACATTTAAAGGCAAAGCATTTAAGTAAATCTGACCAATCATTGCTGACCATTACATTATACTGACTCAGGTGTGACTCTTAAGAAGCCAGTTTTAAAAACAAACACAAGAACTTTAAAAAAAAAAAAATGTTAGTAGAGATCTCAGAATTTGCATGCTGCAGGGGATCTAGAATCTACAGAATTAGCCTAGGAAAATGGCTAAAGAAATGAAACGGTAACAAGAAAAACAAGAGCAGCAAAAATAACCAAGAACAATAACAAACTTTTGGAGAGGGAAGTTTGAAAGAATATCGGCATTGTTCCAATATATTTAAAATGTACAGTTTTCAACAAAAGTTATGAATCATGCAAAGAAACAGAAAGTATGCCACATGCATAGAGATATGTCATATGCTATGATTGCATAGAGGCAGTCAATAGAAAATGTCCCTGAATAAGCATGTTGTTGTTGTTGTTATGTGCC
>NW_006921876.1:4494773-4495339 GCF_000298275.1 Orycteropus afer afer
ACACATATATATACATGAAATGATCTTTTCTATCATATTAACTATTTGGTGAGACATTGTTGTTATACTTTCCTTTAATTATTCAGATATTGGTTTCTATAGTTCTGTGAGCATATTTTCAATAGCTGATTTAAAGTATTTTTCTTATAATAACAACATCTATGCTTATTCATAGATTTAATAATATTAATCAACTTACTCAAAGTTAGCACACGCCAAGTAGAACAAAATTAAGAGATCCACACATAAATGTATCTCAATCAAGCTGATGAAAATCAAAGACAAGGAGAAAATAATAAAACCAACAAGAGAAAAATGACTTACCATGAGAATATTCCATGACAATAGCTCTCCACTGAGATTGACAGCTATCTTCTTATCAGAAACCATGAAGGAGAGAAGATAATATCTTTAAAATGTAGAAGGAAAGAGTTTCTTCAAGATTTCTACCATCCAGATAAGCTCCTTAAAAATGAAAAAGAAATTAAAACATTTTCAGATAAATAAAAATAGAGAATTTGTCACTATTATACATGTCATAGGATTTCCTGGTTAAACTTTCAGAT
>NW_006921876.1:4495969-4497158 GCF_000298275.1 Orycteropus afer afer
GTATCTCTACAGAAGTAGATTGCCCAATCTTCCCTCCAAGGAGTGTCTGGTGGGTTTGAACCATGGGTAGCAACTAGGGTCTTAAAAGATTGTGAGCAACCTAAGGTACAACTATTGGTCTCTCCATGTCTGGAGCAAAGAAGAGTGAAGAAAATCAAAGATGCATGGAAATAATTCCAAGGTACTAGTGGATCGAATGAACCTCACCCTTCATGAACCTGAGACCAGAAAAACTAGATGGTGCCTGGCTACCACTGCTGACCCTTCTGATAGGGATCACACTAGGAGGTCTTGGATAGAGTGTAAGAAAAAATGTAGAACAAAACTCAAAATCATAAAAAAAGATCAGACTTATTGGTCTGACAGAGACTGGTGGAACCCTCAAGACTTTGGCTCTTAGACATCCTTCAGGCCTGTAACAGAACTTACCCCCATGACTCAACTTTCAGCCAAACAATGGACAGGTCTATGTGGTTAAAATAACACCATAAAGGTACACACCCTTTAAAGCTATCAACCATATGAGGTCAAAAGAGCAATATTTATCCAGTGATAAAGTTCAGAAAACAGGAATGGATAGGAAAGGACAAGGGTAAATGACAATCACAGGGAGGAAGTGGGAAGAGTACTGTTTCATTGCAGGGACTGCATTCAATGTTACAAAAAAAATGCATATGAACAATTGAATTGGCAACCAATTTGTTGGTAAACATTCACTCAAATCACAATAAAAAAATAAATTATTTTCTTTTAATTGTGATTTGGATGAAAGTTTACAGAGCAAATTCACTTTCCATTCAGCAGTTCACACACATGTTGTCTCAGGACATTGACTACAATTTATCCCAATGCAACAGCTCCCCTTCCACTTCCTCCCGATAGTTACCTCTTCCCTGTGTCCATCTCTCCATGAACTCCTGCCCCCTGAGCTGTCTTCCTGTCCATAGGCAGCCCTGATTGTTCTCTCCAAGGACAGTATCTACCTCAGGTAAATTTTCAACTCCTATGACTATCTTTTGTTTGGCTGGAAGCCACAGGTTTGGGTTCAATTCCAGACTTGAAGGGCAGCTAGTGGACATTGGTTCCACCAGGCTCTATCAGACCAGCAAACCTGCCCCCCCCTTTTTTTTTCAAAATGATTTTGAGTTTTATTCTACATTGTTCTCCCTCTCTATCCAGGATCTCCTAC
>NW_006921877.1:0-1072 GCF_000298275.1 Orycteropus afer afer
TCTCCAAGGAAAAAGATAAGACTCTGGGAGGAATGTTGGAATACCCTTGATTTCTTAGCATCATTGTGATCTGAGCAAAAGGATCCTGATCTAAAAAAAGAAAAAAAAAAAAAAATTCACTGCCATCTAGTCGATTCGTAGCAACCCCTCCTTGGGTTTCCGGTATCTCGACAGAAGCAGATTGTCCTATCATCTTTCTGAGGAGTAGCTGGTGGGTTTGAACTGCCAGACTTGTGGTTAGCTGTCTAATGCCTTAGGCACTACACCACCAGAGCACCCTAGGATCTAGGAATCTCCTGAGTGCTCTGTGGGCTGACTTTTTGAATCATAGCTTACAACACTAGTCCTGAAGAGGAATTCTGACTTTCCCCATGGGCTTCTCGGTGGAGGAGGGGAATGTCAACAATGGCCTGGCATGCGTTCTTGTGTAAGAGCCATCTCTTGCACAATTCAGAGCCTCAGGTGAGTCTCCACATTCACTTGACTCCTCAAAGATGAGTTTGTGGTCAGGAGGAAAGGCAGGTGAATGTGTCATGGGAGCCCATGGGAGGTTCTGAGCAGGAGGAGAAAGTGGGATTGGTGAGGCACCAGTGAAGAAAGGGAAAGTGAAAGAGGAGCTAGAAAGACCTCAAAGGAGAAGTCTGACACAGGAAGACAAGCTTGCTATAAATCAGATTCCTTCAAATACGTCTGGAATAAAACTCTATCTTCCAGAAAGAAAGTCAATAGCTGACAGTGCTCTGAGAAGAATTTACAAACATTTTTGAGTGCCTGCTGTGTGTTTTGCCATCTTTTCTGAGTTAGGGAAAATTGATATTTGGTGACTATAAACTCTGTCCAGTCCTGTCTCCTGTTGGGGAAAGATAGTTAACAAAATCTGCTCCTGACACAGAAAACCTCTCCACAAATATAGCAGAGAAAGAAAAGTTATATTGTAAGTATTAAATCAGAATGTGATGCATCATAGGCCATGTGATAAAGAAATCTGCAAAGAAAGAAAGAAATCTGATTTTTGTATAACTGAGTGAATTCATATTATCAAGATAAAATCATTAATTTTCTAGTATCTTTA
>NW_006921877.1:5284-6557 GCF_000298275.1 Orycteropus afer afer
CAATCTTCCTTCCGAGGAGTGGCTGGTGGGGGTTTGAACAGCCAACCTTCTGGTTAGCAGTCAAATGCCTTAGGCACTATAATTGTTGTTGTTGTTGTTGTGTGCTATCGAGTCGGACTTGACTCATAGCAACCCCTCCTTGGGTTTCTGAGGCAGTATCACTACGGAAGTAGATTGCGCCATCTTCCTTCCCAGGAATGGCACTATAATAGTGTTACTAAAACAGAAAAACCACAAGTGGGTAGCTTTAACAAGTAGAAACTTAATTTCTCTTAGTTGAGCAGGCTAAAAGTCTGTATTCAGGGTACCAACTCTAATGGAACAGTCTCTCTCCCTCAGCTCTGGAGGAAGGTCCTTGTTTCTTTGAGCTTTTGCTCTTGGGTGACCTTCTTG
Source organism: Orycteropus afer afer (assembly GCF_000298275.1). NCBI lineage: Eukaryota > Metazoa > Chordata > Mammalia > Tubulidentata > Orycteropodidae > Orycteropus > Orycteropus afer. The sequence goes on from NW_006921877.1 coordinate 5,678, forward strand.
TGGCTTGACATCTCTTTTCCCCCATCTCTGCCTGCTTGCTTGCCTGCTGAATCTCTTTTATATCTCAAAAGAGATAGGCTCAAACCATGCCCTACACTAATCCTGTGTCATTAACATAACAAATAAAACCCATTCCCAAATGAGGTTGTAACCACAGGTATAGAGGTTAGGATTTATACCACATATTGGGGGGGAAGAGGAAGCACAATTCAATCCATAACAATTGTTGTTGTTATGTGTCCTAGAGTCAGACCCGACTCATAGAGACCCCTTCTTGGGTTTCCAAGGCAGTATCACTACAGAAGTAGATTGCCAACCTTCCTTCTGAGGAGCGGCCAGTGGGTTTGAACCTCCAGCCTTCTGGTTAGCAGTCAAGTGTCTTAGGCACTATGCTACCGGAGCTCCCTCCATAACAATACACTTGGAAATATTTTGCTTTCTCTTTCAGCTGTATTGAATTTCTGTCAAGATGTTCTGCCAGCAGAACCAGTAGCAGTGCCAGCCACCTCCCAAGTGCATTCCCAAGTGCCCCACCCCCCAAGAGTCTCCCATATGTCCCCAGAATTGTTCCCCAAAGTGTCCTCCAATTTCTTCTTGCTGAAGTGTCAGCTTTGGGGGCTGCTGTAGCTCCAGGGAATGCTGCAGCTCTGGGGATGATGGCTGCTGTCCTAGCCACCACAGGTCTCCTCTCTTCCACTGCACCAGAGCCCCTACTGCTGTGACTGTGGGTGGGCTCTGGGGGGGGCGGGCTCAAGTTGCTCCCTAGCTCTGGGGGCTGCTGCAGACTGGGGCCATGAGAATCACAAAGGAGTGCCAAGGAGCCTCCCTCCATGATGCTTTTTTTTCCCTTTGTCTTCTGCTTCCTGGGTTCATCTTACTC
>NW_006921877.1:6732-13920 GCF_000298275.1 Orycteropus afer afer
CCCCCCCACCAGAAGCAGCATTGTAAATTTTGTCTTTTCTAGCTAGAAAAAGGTAGTCAATATCAAACCATTAAGAAATTTCATGAAACAGATGGTAGGCTTTTTAAATTCAAATTTCAAGAGGACTCATGGCTAAAGGTGAGTGGAGGGTCAAATTTTCAAGAGTTTCTTTTTCTTGCTAACTCAATAACTCTACTTGGTCTCTAAGAAAACTTGTATTCACTAAAGGAAAAAAAAAAAAAAAACTTCAGTTCAGTCTCCAATCCTTTGGAGTGCTTCCTATTCATTTTTTCATGTATGGGAGACTCTCACTCCAATAATTTACAAATAGTTTTTTTAAATTATGAAACAATTATGTACCTCTGTCTGGATTCCTGGCTTTTAATCCCCTTTCTCCTGCTCTTCTGGCCTGCTGCTTTGGGCGTCCTTGTTTTGTCCCTGGGGCTGACTGCTCCTCTGTCCGCGTTCCTGGCTTTTATCCCCTTTCTCCTGCTCTTCCAGCCTGCTACTCTGGGCGGGCCTGAGTTTCCTCTCCTCACCTAATCCCTTCGGCTGATTACTCTTATCTCTGGCTTCCTGCTTTTAATCCCCTTTCTCCTGCTCTTCCTGCCTGCTACCTTGGGCGTCCCTGAGTTGTCTCTCCTCACATGTAACCCTGTTTCTCTTCAATTTGAGTGGTGCCATATCAGCAAATGGAGGTCTCGAAAGCTTTACCTTATACATAGGAGTAAGGCTGGGTTTCCTCAGATGATGCAACTCTTTCCCAGTCCTAGTTTGAGAGCCTTCTAACCTAACCGGACTATTCATAAAGTTGAACGGTAATGTATCAAACAGTGTTTCTTTGCTATTCATAAGGTTTTCCCTGACCAATTCTTTGAGAAGTGGATGGCCTCTTCCTTCTTCCTAGTCTGTCTCAGTCTGTAAGCTGGGCTGATACCTGTGTACCATGTGCATCCCTCTGGGTTTGAAACACCAGTGGCTCAGCCTCAAAACCCACATCAACACATCACCACAGTAGGACAAACCGACAGACAAGTTTGTCTCCCAGTTGGAAAACTCTCGTACCACTCTTACCTGGGTCCCTGTGGCTGACTCCTCCTCTGTCCGGATTCCTGACCTTTTAATCCCCTTTCTCCAGCTCTCCTATTCTGCTGCTTTGGGTGTGCCTGAGTTCCCTCTCCTCACCTGGATCCCTGTGGCTGACTGCTCTTCTGTCCAGGTTCCTGGCTTTTAATCCCCTTCCTCTCACTCTCCCGCCCTGCTACCTGCTACTTGTGCTACTAGGTACACTAAAGGGATAAAGGTATAAAAACCAAACAGTGCCTATACTTGTACATCTCTTCTCAGACCTCATGCTCTGAGGTTCAGCTTCACCCTCTTCCTGACCATGGTCTGTGGACTGTCTCAGGAAAATTGATGAATTAAATGTAAGGAGATAGATGGAAGTAACCTTAAGTCTCCCTCACATTTAGATTAGCCAAGTTTCGTGCCTCTCTCCAAGGAGCTTTACACAGCACTCCAGACTTTCACAGTTGCAGGCCTGGGAACTCCCAGCTTCATTAACCCTTCTACCTAAACTTGCCCTAGAGAACTTGGCAGACACTGATATCAAAGCCCATGCAAATGGCACTATTGGTATTAAATTCCTAAAGTTTACTTTCAAACCTACCTCTCCAGATACAGTGAAGCTCATCCAAAGAGTCTCTGCCACTACTTCCAGGTGTGTAGCAATCAGCCATCTTTTCCAAGAAAGACATAATGTAGCCATAACTGCTGGTTGTGTATCTACTATATATTCTCCATGTCATTCTTAATTTATAGCATCTGGACGTTGCTGGAAGCAGCAGTGTGATCTGATACAAAACCTATAATCCCCCATCTCCCTTCTAGATATGCATAGCAAAGGAGATTTAGGAAGTTGATGGAAGCTTTAAAAAGATGAGTAAAGGAGCCTTTAACCCACCCTTTCTCTTTCTTTCTATGCCTAGAATATAGCCTTGATGATTAGAGCATCATCAGGCAACCTACGGTTTTAAAGTGTTTTCTAGGAAGCACTTCTGACATGCCTAGAAGAAGAGGCATTATCTCTGGTCATTCTGTAGAGCTGCTATTGCAGCCATGACTACCCATCTCTCACTTAGTAATACCCCACCTCTCACTTCGTAATACCCCACTATCTCACTGCCATCAAGTCAATTCTGACTCATAGCAACCCTATAAGACAGAGTAGAAATACCCAATGGGTTTCTAAGGATGTAAATCTTTATGGAAGAAGACTGCCTCATCTTTCTTCTGTGGAGTGGCTAGTGGGTTTGAATTACCAACTTTTTGGATAGCAGCCCAATGCTTTAACCACAGTGACACCAGAGCTTCTTGACTTTGGAATAGAGGTTTGAAATGGGCCTGCTTTCTTTCAAAGTCACTGTAATTTTGAATTTTGGAAGCTAAACACTATTTCCAACACATATGCACACATACCCAATGAAAGGTAAAAAAAAAAAAAAAAAAAAAAAAATTTAGACTGAAAAATATCCTGTTTCTCTCCTGCGGCTTCCAGCTAAATGATAGACAGGTGTATGGGGTGAACATTTACATCAGGTAGATATCCTACTTGGAGTGATCAATCATGGCAGGACAGAAGGGCAGTATTTACAAAGGTAGACAGCCAGGGAGTAGGGGTGGGAATGCAAGGGAGGGAAGGACACAGGGAAGAAGTAACTACAGGGAGGAAGTGGGAAGAGAAATGTTACGTTGTGGGGAACTGCAGTCAATGTCCTAAAACACAATGTTTATTAGCTGCTGTCCAGAAAATGAATTTGCTCTGTAAACTTTCACCCAAATCACAATAAAAATTTTAAAATATGGATTAATAAGCATTCTATTTTAAAAAAATCCTGTGCCTGGAATGCTGATAGAGAAGGGATCCTGCTCACCATGAAAGGAGCACACGGACCCCCAAATAGCAGACCCCTGGAGAAGGGTAGGGCAGGGTGACTTGCTCTTACTTAAGACAGAAATCCAGAAAGACCCAAGTATCTACCTGCCTTCAGGTCTTCCCTAGCATTCGGACTAACTGAGGTCCCCTGCTTGGACCTCGTATTTTATAATGTTTATTTCATGGTGGAAGGTCGAGGTTGTGTTGCTTGCCAACTCATTTGTCTACCTTCTTAACTGGAAATAAGATCCCCTTATTGCAGACTCTCTCTTTCTCCCTGTTTGCTTCATGTTGCCTGTCATGTATTTGATATTGAACAAATGAGGATGATACATAACTAAGCAGTGTGTTTCCTTCTTTTGTACACAGGGACACCAAGAGTTAGAGATGACTTGACACATCCTAAGAACAACAACAACAAATATGTCAGTAAAAAATGAATGCCTTTTTCAGTTGTGAGTCTTGAGAGGACATCTTAGGAAAACATACACTATGCAGAGCAGATACCTACTGATAATGTCACTGATGATAGTATGGCTACTGAAGATGATTATGATAAAGGGAAATCTGATATTGATAATAATGATTGATGACTACTATATCTCTTTTTCATCTTCTGACCTCAATGAACCAACAAACCCAAACCTACTGCCATCGAGTCGATTCCAACTCAGAGTCACCACCATAGGGTTTCCAAGGCTATCTTTACGGAAGTAGATTGCCTCATCTTCCTCTTGTGGAGCAGCTGGTGGGTTTGAACTGCTGATGTTCTAAAGGCAGCCAAGTGCCTTATCCACTTCACCACCAGAGCTCTTTTCTGACCGTAATAAGAGCCAGTAAGTGCTTGCTGTTGCATTCACATTTGTCTCTGACCACTTAGGCAATGGTAATTGTTGTTGTTAATGTTAGGTGCCATCAAGTCAGCTCCAACTCATAGCGACCCTATGTACTACAAAACAAAACAAAACATGGTTCTGTGCCAGCCTCACAATCCTTGCTACACCTGAGCCCATCATTGCAACCACTGTGTCAATCCACCTCATTGATGGCCTTCCCCAAGGAATGGTCCCTTCTGACAACATGACCAAAGTAGGTGAGATCAAGTCTGGCCATTCTCACTTGCTCCAGGGAGCATTCTGGCTGTACTTCTTCTAGGACAGATTTGTTCCTTCTTTTGGCACCCATGGTATCTTCAGTATTCTTTTCCAACACCACAAATCAAAAGCATCAACTCTTCTTTGCTCTTCCTTATTCATTGTCTAGCTTTTACATGCATATGAGGCAATTGAAAATACCATGGCTTTGGTTAGACACAGCTTAGTCTTCAAAGAGGCATCTTTGGTCTTCAACACTTTAAAGAGTTCTTTGTCAGCAGATTTACCCAGTGCAATACATCATCTGATGTCTTGACTGCTGCTTCCATTGTGTTGATTATGGAACCAAGTTATATGAAATCTTTAACAACTTCAATCTTCTCTCCGTTTATTGTGATGCTGCGTAAGAACCAGTTGTGAGGGTTTTCATTTTCTTTGTGTTGAGATGTAATCCACACTGCAGACTGTACTCTTTAATCTTCATCAGTAAGTGGTTTTTTTTTTTTAGGATTTGGGTGAAGATTTACAGAGTAAATTCACTTTTCATACAGCAGTTCACATATACTTTGTCTCATGTCATTGACCAAAATTTACAATGCAGCAGCTCCCCTCCCACTTCCTGCCCATAGTTACCTCCTCCCAGTGTCCATCCCTTCATACTCTTCTGCACCCTGAGCTATCTCCCTGTGCATAAGCAGCCCTTCCTTCTCCCATGATTGTTCTCTCCAGGGCATGTGTCTACTTGAGGTAAATGTTTAACTCACATGCCTGTACTTTGTTTGGCTGGAAACCAAAGTTGTGGGTTCAATTCCAGACCCATCAGTAAGTGTTTTAAGTCATCCTCACTTTCAGCAAGCACAGTTGTGTCATCTGCATATCACAGGATGTTAATGAGTCTTCCTCCAATCCTGATACCATGCTCTTCTTCATATAGTCCAACTTCTAGGATTATTTTTTCATCATACAGATTGAATAAATATGGTGAAAGGATATAACCTTGACACACTCCCTTCCTGATTTTAAACCTTGTTCTGTTGGAATGACAGCCTCCTAGTCTATGCACAGGTTCCTCATGAGTACAATTAAGTGTTCTGGAATTCGCATTCTTCTCAATGTTATCCGTAATTGGTTATGATCCACAGAATAGAATGCTTTTGCATAGTGTCCAATAAAACACAAGTAAACATCTTTTTGGTATTCTTTGCTTTCAGCCAAGATCCATCTGACATCAGTAATGATATCCCTTGTTCCACGTCCTCTTCTGAATACAGCTTGCATTTCTGAAAATTCTCTATCAATTTTCTGCTGCAACCATTTTTGAATTATCTTCAGCAAGATTTTACTTGCATGTGATATTAATGATATTGTTTGATAATTTCCACATTCTGCAGAATCCCTTTGCTTTGGAATGGGTACAAATATGGGTCTCTTCCTGTCACTTGGCCAGGTAGCTATCTTTCAAATTTCTTGGCATAAACAAATGAGTGCCTCAAGCACAGCATCTGTTTGTTGAAACATATCAATGGGTATTATGTCCATTCCTGAAGCCTTGTTCTTCACTAATTCCTTCAGTGCAGCTTCAACTTCTTCCTTCAATATCATTGGTTCTTGATCATATGCTAACTCCTGAAATGGATGAAAGTTGACCAATTTTTTTGGTACAGTTGTAGAGACTGTTTATTAGTAATTACAACCTTTCCAACATTTCCTTCCCCAAAAGTAGTAAAACTATTGAAAAGAAGAAAGAAAAGAAAACAATTACCTAAAAACTCATGGCAATGTCTACCCTGGAGGAGGAGAAGTTGTTATTGGGGAAATCACATTGGTGGCTGACTCAAGGGAGTGACAATATCCTATTTTTTTCATCATGGTGGATTTTTCAGCAGCGTTTACTTTACATAGAATGCACAGAAAGGTTTTCGTAATGCCTTTTTATACATGTGTTATATCTCTGCATAAAAACAAATTACTCAAAAACTCTAGTAGAGAGACTACATGTAAACTCTATGGACAAAGAGAAACTTCTTAACTGATTCAAGAAACCCTGAAGTTAAAAAAGCAAAGAGAAACATATTTGATTGCATAAGAAATAAAAGCATTCCTATGGTAAGAGGTAGTATAAGGAAAGACAATAAAACATGATACATTGAAATATATCAAAAACTCATGAAAATTGAAAAGAAAAGGAAACAGAATGGATATTGATAAAAAATCAACATATACACTTTTTTAAAGTTCAAAATTACTACTGGCCAGGGAAGTTCAAATTAAATTAATGCTGTGACTAGCAAAAAATAATGAAGAGCTATAAACAAAATAAAATGACTCAGTAAAGGGTGTGATTTAAAATGAGAGAGAGGGTAATAAGAAGCTCAGGCCAATTAGACAACTTTTTTTTTTTTCCTTGACAATGGCAGTGAGGTGAAGAGGGAACAGATATCTTAGAGATTCCAGGTTTGTCAGACTCTCTCTCTGCTAAGTCTATTATCTTCAGGTAGACACTTCTCAGCAAGAAACAGAGAGCATTTGTTCTCAGATACTGTGTTGTGTCCTACTTTCTTCCCCCCTCCCCAATTAACCAAAGATTCCTCAACCATGCTGGAGCCAGTTGCTTCTCTGCCCCGATGTCTGTGGAAGACTGAGCTGTGGATACAAGTATTGAAAGAAGGGAATCTATACTTTCCTAAAGTGTTGCCTACCTTCTTTTTTATTTTTTAAGTTTTACATTAGTGATTTTTCATCACTCATCACTTGCTTGGCCCAGTGCATGGACCAGGTGGCAGGATAGGGTCCCAGGACAGCAGAATGGAAGCAGATCATTGGTCCAGACTCAACTTTCCCTCTCTGTGACCCCCCAGACCATTCTGTACCTCATTTAGAAATGACTCGAGCTACATGGGTTCCAGGCAGGCTCATACTCAAGTGCTCCTTCAAAGCAATTTTATTTCACTTTAACATCAGCTTAACAGAAGAGCTGGAGGTCAATGTAAATAAATACTGAGAAGAGAGACCATGTACCCAACACAGTAAGTCAAATGGTTGGACCTTAACCAGCCTAGCTACCCTCTTTAGAAGGAACACTGGTGACCATGTATTTATCCAACTATTTATTTTAAAAGAAGGGGATCTTGTTAAATGGAGTCTACAAAGTAGTACTTC